>NC_138771.1:111817541-112320041 GCF_965119305.1 Pelophylax lessonae
AAGACGTTGCCCAAGGTGACAGCTCTTTTGACAACTATATTGACTCCCTCGTTTAGAATGTTAGCACATATATCATCAGTATTGAGAAGCGGTAGATGTTTCTGAATAATTGTTTTGACTTTGTGAAATTCTAAACTATACGGGAGAGACAACGTAATAGAGGGCATGGGTTTAGAGTTTTTCATGTGGGTAAATGAAGTGCGGTTGTGTCTATATTTATTGCTGGCTTTAGATTTCTGATTAACAAATTTATTTAGAGTATTATTTGTGTTGGAACATGGTTGTTTATTCAGGAGATCAGTTCGATCTCTATTAAGGGCCATGACATATGCTCTGTTGATCATCCATTGCGGATATCCTCTAGCAAGGAATCTAGATCGTAAAGAAAGTGATTCTTTTTTGAAATCCGCAATATTCTTGCATATTCGGCGCAATCTCAAGAACTGCCCAACCGGTATGCCTTTCAGTGTATGCATTGGGTGGCTAGATTTCGCATGTAACAGGCTATTGCCTGACAATGGTTTCCTATATAAATTGGAGATAACTCTGTCACCCGAATGACTCAAGGAGACATCTAAAAATTCGATTTTGTCTGGGCTCCTATGTCCCGTGAATTTTAGATTAACCGAATTGTTGTTGAGGTACTTCAAAAATGCATTTAAATCAACATCATGATGGCAAACAAAGATCAGATCGTCAATGTATCTAAAGAACATATCACATTCATCATTATATCCCTTTTCACTTCATCACCCTTCACACACTTTTGGAAGAAAAACAATTACTTTCTTATTATTTTTCCATTGTCATTATATTCTATATTCATGAATTCATGAGTTCATTTACCTCCACATTTTTCACTATCACCATTCATTTTTATTTATATTGATTTACGTGTTTTCAACTATTGTCAATACTGTGGTTCCTTTTTTTCACCAGTATCATTTACTTTTTTTTTTTTCACATTTTTTCATATTTTTATTTTTTCCTTTTTTTAGGATTAATATCAGTAAAAATATCTGGTATGTTATTCCAATAATCTATCTTTTTTACATACGATTTTTCACATAGCCACTATCCACATTTGAAGGATTTTCTCCACACACTGAACGACCATTTTTTACATATACTTTGTTTTTCATTTATTATGTCTACGCCACCGGGGTTTGAAGCATTTAAAAGCATTTGATGATGAAGAAAAAAAGTTTTTCATTTATTCATACATGATTCATTCATTTATTGGTTCCCGATTTTTCAGCCATTGTTTTATATCTTTATATATATATTTTTTTGTATCAGTCATACATATGGTTTTATATTGTTCGTATGTATACCTCCATTCCCCCACAGGGTGAAGGAGTTTTGTATCTAATTGTCTTTCACTGTGGGACTGTGGACTTGCTGAACCTACATCTGTTTTCCATCAATTAATCAATTCAAGGTGCAAGTAATTACATTCTTCGGTCACCTCCTTCTTTTTTGGTTTACCTA
Organism: Pelophylax lessonae; assembly: GCF_965119305.1. NCBI lineage: Eukaryota > Metazoa > Chordata > Amphibia > Anura > Ranidae > Pelophylax > Pelophylax lessonae. The sequence continues at coordinate 111,819,033 of NC_138771.1, forward strand.
CAAATGTACGTTGGCTTCCACAGCTCCACAGTGTATGGTTATGAGTAAGCGATCTAATTTGTGAAACGCGTTAACCCGGCACGTCTGTTATGTGCATTGTACTGTCTGTCTGCTGCACCGAAGAAGAATAAAGGAGTTTTGATTGTTTTCATCTTACTTTTCCTGAGTGCGGTCTACTTTTTTGGATTCTTCATTGCTTGGACGGCGGATCTGACCAGCACCACCCATTGAACTGACACCTGAGCGGCTCTGCTCTTTGTTGTTACTTGCAGATTAGTTACCTTACCTCTAGCTAGTAAAGGAGAACAGTGTTTAAAGTGCAACTGTGCCCAGGCTAGGAACATAAAAGTGTTTACACAAACGATGAAAGACTGCACTCTGACTTGAAAAATATTCACAATTTATTGATGAATGGTGACAGACAAAAACATCAGAGACAGGAGCCAAATAGTTGACGCGTTTCACGAAGTTACATTCACTTAATCATAAAGTATAGTTATGATTAAGCAAATGTAACTTTGTGAAACGCGTCAACTATTTGGCTCCTGTCTCTGATGTTTTTGTCTGTCACCATTCATCAATAAATCGTGAATATTTTTCAAGTCGGAGTGCAGTCTTTCATTGTTTGTGTGGACATTGTTGCCGGGGTTGCGGACCTGACGTGCACCAGACCGCTGATTATTGGACTATACACACCTGAGCGGCTCTTTCCCTTTGGAAACATAAAAGTGTTTACATGTTCCTAACAGGCAGTAATTAAGATCGTCATGGATCTCTTCCCAGTTGCGGGCACAAGAGAGCAACTCGTCCACAAAGTTTATATTAGAAGATTTGACGTTGTTGTTCTTTCAGCAGCTCAGCTCTCCCTGCACCCCTTCCCAACTGTAAAAATAAAATGTGACTTTTACTCTAAGCACCCATCCCCACTTAAGCCTAGTACACATGGGCCGAATGTCTGCAGACATCGGCCGGTTCAATAAAACTGTCCGACATTCAGCCTATATGTATAGCAGCCGGTCCGACAGAAGCCGGCCAAGCAGGCGAACATGTTGGAAATCCAGTAGCCAACCGGTTCCTATCAGCACTCTCAGGCAGTGGCTGAGAGCACTGAGCGGAGTGTTCCGGCGGGGGGGCCGTACCCCTGTCAGAACACAAAAGAACAGCAGGCTCTGACCTTAGCTGTCAGGTTTTTTTTTGTTTACCCCAAATAATTGTGGTGTGTACCAGGCTTTAGTATCCCCCCTCCCAGCAGTGACTCCCCTATCTTCAGGCCTTCTAATGACTAATGTAAAATACAGAGTAAGTATAAAGGACAATGGTGAATTGAGTTGTCTGAGAGATTGATTTGGATGACTTCAGTGCTTCTGCTGTGAACTTGGATGGATTGTTACATGGTGCCTGCAGATAGAGAACTCAGGAATGGTTTGTTTTAAAACTAGTTCACTGCTTAATCATGTTAAAATTACAGTATAGCCTTGTAATTATAATAATTTAATGGTTGGATTGGGAAAATCCTCAAAAGAACACCACTCATGTTTAGTGGCAAAATTATCTCATATAGAATGAGTAGTAATGATTCACCATTGGGAAACTAATGATATACCAATAATACCAATGATTACCAATGACAATGATTATGAAACAGTAGCAAAACTTTGTAGAACATATCTGCTTTGAGGGAGGGTTTGCTTTCTTTATATCTATGTCATAAATATAGTCTTCAAGTACTCCAAGAACTCATGTTTTCAGAATTCCCTAAGAACCCTTTTGAAATAAATATACTGTATGTTGCTGTATTGTGGTGTCATTCGTTTTGAATGGCATCGCAAAGCACTAAGGCAACACACTTGTGTAGCATTGTGCTGCAACACATAGTATGGTGTTGGGTTCGAAAATTTAAGTCACATCCAACTTTCGGCATATTAGGATTTGTTGGCAGCCCATTCCTTTCATAAGGCTCACTATGGCTTCATGCACACTAGCGTTTTTCATAAGCTCAAAAAATGTTTAAAAAAATGCTGGATGAAAAATGCTGAGAATAGCATTATAGAACCCCAAAAATACATTTTTTAAAGTTATATACAATTTGTTTCTTTTTCTGTTTTCGCGTAAATAAAGATGAATTAGGCCATAAACCCATGCATGGTCCATTTCAAAAAGACAGTTCACCAAAAATTTAATTTTAGTTATAGATGGAAACTAAGCAGTTTAGCCACCTTCTTGCTTCTTGTATAATTTAGGAACTCCAGAAGCAAAATCTTCCCACTATTTGGTGCTCTGTTTTCTCCCAACAGTATAAAATGTCTGTGGAATGTGTGTAGATCCATGATCCAGTAAAGGAATTTTACCACCAAATCTCAACATTTACTGTATTTCATTAACCAGTATCTACCATTATAGAAATGTAGGGTTTAGGTGGAATTTTCCTTTCCTTATCTATAGAATTGTAGTTCCAAAGAGACAGTGGGCCAAATAGAGAGTGCAGTGGGCTTTTGAGAGACCAACATTTCTGTAGAGTTAGGGGCTAGGCATTTAGATTGTACTTGTACTTTAAAACAGACAGTTTTTGAAAAAGCAGTTTCTCGGATGGAAATTCTAAAAAGAAAGGATATAAGTCAGGGATTTTTATTGGGGATTTAATCCAATCACTTCCGCACACATAGTGAAGTCATGGCGGAGTTTAACGTCATGAGTTTAATGCGTTTGTGGAAGTGATCGGATTGAATCCTAGGTTATGTATTGTGTGGCGCTTGATTTATCATCATATGTGAGTGTTTTTATAGAAGTATAGCCAAAACTTTCTTGGCTGTACTTCTCCTATGAATCACGGGAGTACAGCATGTTCTGGGCTAAACAAAAAGTGCCCTGTATGAGGTACATGAGATAAGAAGCTATATGGGAGACAAAAAAGAGTACAGAAGGTGGTTCCGATAAATTTAAAGAACTTTATTATTGCAGCATTGTGCAAATAGCAAGACAACCTGTCTACAAAATTATAAGGTGCTGGCAGATGTAATGTCCTCTGGGAATCCGGTGATCGTCCGTAGAGAGGCAGAACGGCGGTCTGCCTATGCAAACGGCCTTTCTGTCAGAGAGCAGGAACACGGATCTCTATCAACCCCAATAATACAGATAAATAGCAAATATAAATGAACACATAAATGCAAGGTAATAATGGCTTTAAATAAATATTGAATATATATATAGAGGTGATGTGGTAAAGTGCACAGTGCAAATAGTGCAAATAAAGTGAACCACAATAAATATTCAACAATAAAAAGCAATAATAAAGAAGTCACTATAAAGAAAAAAGTGACAGTGATCTATAAGTGCAAAGTGCTGTTGACTGATCAGATCCACAATGATAATCAACAATATGAAACATAAATGAAGAAGTCACTATAAAGAAAAACGTGACAGTGAGCTAAAGTGCAGAGTGCTAATGACTGATCAGATCCAAAAAAGGAAGATATGGTCTGATCTAAAAATGATACGGTGATGGTAATGCACAGTAAATAAACAGATACAACTGTGTAATTGGCAAAAGACTGTGGCTAGTAGAGATAAATAAAATAATAAAAAATGAAAAAATACCCCAAATAGCAAAAAACAGGGGTACAAATCACATATAAAAAAAGCACTTATGTGGAAGCAAGTAAAATGTTCATAAGTTCATGGAGAACAAAAAAGTTCAAATAGAAAGTGCTGGTGTAAAAATATTATTGCCAGATGTGCGGGAAACTGTGGACATTCAATAGGTGCGGGAAACTACTTTTACTGCGGCGGTGAGAATGTATCCATAAATGAGTGAAATGGCCGCTCACCTCCAAACCACTCTCAATGAGTGTTTGTACCAATAGGTAGCAGGGTCTCCAATGTAGAAGTAATGGTCCAGTGGTGGCCCCTTTAAGGCAAACTTTTAAAATCCTTTAGGTAGCCAGCATCAGACATCAAGGGGGAATATCCTAGGTAGGGTTTGGAACTTTGATAAATTGTGAGACTTGAGTCACCCCATCTTAGACCACATCTGAAAGCAGGACGAGAAATGCAAAGCACGACTAAAAGCTCCGCTCCTGTGACCCAGCAGCTAAGCATAGGTATAAAAGCGCAATATGCCCCTCAAGGGCCACCTTTCCTGGAGCCACGGAGTATGCGTCAGCCCCTCAGTAAAGCGTCACTATTTAAAAGGTGCTTACAGTGCACCAAACTAGAAATCAGCGTGTGTGATGGTAACCAAGGCGGAGTCGCATCCGTCTGACGTCACCCACTGCCGCTGTCTCGAGCGTGTGTGGCTGGGTGCTGCTGTGCAGAGCCTACAACGCTGATGCTGTAATACTACACGATTGATGTGCCTGTTTTATGCTGCCTAACTGTAAGTGCAATTTTATCTATTAAAGCCTATAACTGTTTACAGTATACACTTAGAAGTCCCGCTTTTCTTTTTTGCATACACTCTACGGAGCTTCTGTGAATACTACTACCTGGGTCATTTGGTATATGTTTTCTGCCTGGTCCATAGCTGCTAAGTGGTACATGCCTGTAAACCTGGAGCCCGCTGATTGATGTGGACATATACTGCGATTTTTGGCCTTCTGGTAAAACAGGGGTCAAAATATGAGGTGAGAGCATATGTGTGCTTTTTGTTGGAGGGAGATCACTGTTTGGAGTCGCTGTCTCCTACATCCTTTCTCAACACCCAGTGGATCTAAGGACTTTTCTCAATTTTCCTTTGGGACTTTTTCCTTTATATATATTATCTTTGTATATGATATTATTAGGATTTGCGCTGCACCATTTTGTTTGTTACTTTACTACATCACCTTTATATATATATATATATATATATATATATATATATATATATATATATATATATTCAATATATATTTGATGCCATTATTACCTTGCATTTATGTGTTCATTTATATTTGCTATTTATCTGTATTATTGGGGTTGATTGAGCGCCGGTTTTATTTACTGTTTCATTTGCTTTTATGTATGTGGTGACACTACTAAGAATTAGCTGCTAATCTCTGTCTATTTACACTCTATACTTTTATCTATTTTATTACATCTGGTATATGGTCAAGCGCATAGGTTTTCTTACTTTCAACACAGATCTCTGTTTTCTTTTAGTCAAAGCACTCCCCCAACAGTTAGAAAGCACTCAAAGAGAACACATTTAACCCTTTGATTGCCCCTGGTGTTAACCCCTTTCCTGCCAGTGTCATTTATACATTGATAGTGCATTTCTTTAGCACTGATCACTGTATTGGTGTCACTGGTCCCCAAAAAATTGTCACTTAGTGTCGGATTTGTCCACCGCAACATCGCAGTCCCGCTAAAAATCACTGATCGCCTCCAATACTAGTAAAAATATAAAAAAAAATAAAAAGTCACTAAATCTATCCCATAGTTTGTAGACATTATAACTTTTGCACAAACCAATCAATATACATTTATTGGAATTTTTTTTACCAAAAATATGTAGTAGAATACATATTGGCCTAAATTTATGAAGAAATTAGAAATTCATACATTTTTTTATTGTATATCTTATATAGCAGAAAGTAAAAAAATATTGTTTTGTTTTTTTAAATTGTCGGTCTATTTTTGTTTCTAGCACAAAAAATAAAAACCACAGAGGTGATCAAATGCCACCAAAAGAAAGCTCTATTTGTGAGGAAAAAAATAACATCAACTTGTTTTGGGTACAGCGACCGTGCAATTATGCAGTGCCATATCGCAAAAAAAGACCTGGTTAGGAAGAGGTTAAACACTTCCGCAGCTGAAGTCATTAAAATTAATCTCTGAACTTTAACCCTTTTTTCTTCAATAAATTGTTACCAGACTTACACTTTTGGGAGCACTTGGCTCTTGTTTTCTCCTCTTTTACATACATGATGTTTGGAGGAGATTCTAGATGAGGATTGGTTCGATATGTCCCATGGCTTTTACAATTACTATGCTCATAATGCCTATTCTATACTAGAGGGGCACGTGTCTATAGTAAGCCTCCATATATAACACAGTGGGGTTTATTTAATAAAGCCGGAGAGTGCAAAATCAGGCTCACTTCTGCATAGAAACCAATCAGCTTCTAACCTCAGCTTGTTCAATTAGGCTTTGGCAATAAAACCTGCAAGTCGATTGGTTGCAATGCAGAAGTGAGCCTGATTTTGCACTTTTCAGCTTTAGTAAATAAATCCCAGTGGTGAATTTTAGTTAAGGTGTTCAGCAGATGAAGAGTTGGCCTTCTGCTACTTTTCACAAAAGGACTCTTGGTGAATTACAGTAACTCACTAATTATTTTAAATGTGGACTGACATACCTATTAGTTTTTTTTTTTTTTTTTTTATAACTGTAACAGGGGTTGACTTACACTGTTATTTATTGTTTGTTTCCGTGGATTTATTTGTATTATACTGAATGCCTTATACTGTGCAAGCTGCTTTTCCATGAATCACTGTTTTAAAGGCATAAGTGCAGTTTCTATATTTTCTCATTATTTGCTCTCTGTGCTTTCAATGGACTTCAGCTGAATGGGTCAATACTACCTAACCTCCATTCACCAGGGGGAGCTCACAAGCAGAAGGAGCTCAAGAAACTTAATGGTTTGCAGCATAGAATCATTAGAGATGAAGTTTTGGAAAAAAACATTACTATGGCAGTTAATGGAATATTGTACTACAATTCCCAATGCATGCCGGGTATGAAGAGAGAGAGAGCTGTATTTTCATAGGCTGAATACCAAGGAGCTGCAAGGAGCCCTGTGTGCATGTTAACCTGCTAAAAGTCTTCAGCCATGTGCTGATGACCTCCAGGCAGATCCAGAAGTGAGCTGACATCTGAACAGTGGGACACCTGTTGCTGTATCACTGGAACTGGTGAAAGGACACTGCTGCCAATAACCTGTTGCTGCTAGCAGAGACTAAGCACAGAAGGACTGGCCATCTAACTAGCATCATTATTTACTGCATGCAGACTTTACTGGGACTGTACTCATGCACCACCCTAAAGACTGGGCCCCAACGCTAGGTGGCTGAAGGACTACGGCTAAAGACTGCTAACTCAGATAGCTTCACAAGATCTTTGCCTATTGTCCATAGTAAGAGGTACGTCTTTAGGGAGTCTTAAATTTCAGCACTGCTTTTCATATAGCGTACGATCTAAAGTGGATATCGCCTACTGTTTAGAGAGGAGTTATCAAAGTATTGATTATCATTGCTGTTACTGTTTTCTAATGCTATTACTAATTGCTGATTTTGTGGATTACCAGGTTTACTCTTATTTAGCTGGACAGAACCCTGTTCTATGCTGATATAGCCTAGTGAACATATTGTCTAGTGAACTGTGATGATCTAATCCTTTAATTTATGTGCATACTGCTATTTACTGTAATCTGTAACAACATACTGGGTTCATCCACAAACCAGTCTGATGTTTGCTTTTTGATACTGAAACTTAGTTGTGCGCAGGGTGTGTAGATTTATGCTCAGAGTAGCAGTGCAATATCCACTTGCTTAACCTGGTGTGTCATTGGGGCTGAGGTTGTTCTCGTAGTCGAGGCACAAGAACAGAGAACCCAAGAGAATCCTGCGGGGGTAGAGGTATAAATACTAAATATAGGAAATGTATAGCATATATCATTACAGATATAGTGGAAATTATTGGTTCATTTAGAAGGAATATAATAATTATATTATAAATCTTCAAAAATAATGCTTCCAAAGTTAAATAAAAACAGGAACAAATCAAAAACCCTTTAGACTTCCCCTTTAAATTGAGAACAGTTAGCATCTGGACTTAAAAGGCTACCCAAAAAAACTACAAGACACTGTAAGGCAAGCCATTCCTTTGGCAAATTTCAATCACATGATTGGCAGTCTGGGATTGTCCCCTTGCCCTTCAGGCAATGGCAGAACCATTTTCTTTTATAGCACATTGAATAACTCAGACTGCTAGATTAGTTTCACTTTGAGAGCTGTGTCTCAGGAAATGGTTCACACTAAAAGGTCTGACATGTGAAAAGCACAAGATAAGAGTTATGTTGTCCAGGCTGAGTGCCAACACATTGTAGCCATACATTCTTTGATTAATATTGCCTGCCCTGGGCTATGTGATGTCCCTATTTGTGGTCTGGTGCAGCCATTTTATACCTTTGCATTCAAGCGGTGTTAGTCATATTTGCTTCTTCTCCAGAGATCAATAGGTAGTGGCAAAACAAAAGAATTCACAGTTTCTGGGCAAAACATTTTTTTTTCTTTAAATAAATTAAAGAATTTGATCATGGATTAATTTCAGCTGGTGATCAAGTATGATGGATATATACTTTAGAAGGTCTACAGCATTCATTTAAATAACTATGCTTGAGGTTTGGATTTACTGTGACCTTTGTTCTGTAGCAAATCCTGTTAGTTTAAAATTTGAATTCCAGAATCTGAGCAATCACCCCCTTGCTGCTTTAATTTTTAAATTTAATTAATTTATTTGTTTTAACAATAAAGTTTTACCCAGTTTCAAGTATAAGAAAAAACATACATAGAAACAAGAAAGCTTCATCATAGTAATCCCAGACAACATTCCCAGTAAAAATACTCAAAAAGCCAATTCAACCCACAGTGGAATATGGCCATGAAAACAGGAAAACAACAAAAGGGGAACAACCTAGGTTTGCTGAATTGCTAGAGTATAGTTTACATACAGCTTTTGTTTGGGTCCCATAAAAGGAGATGTGACAAGACTTGAAGTCCAAAGTCTCTTGTCAAGTGTGTTGCAGTGGTCTCCACATAGGTCTTGGAATGCAACTATGCAACTAGCAACTGATACAAGCATATTGGGGGTGTGGAGGCTACTGTTATCTTGGGTGTGGGTATTTGGTTCAAGATGGAAGTTAAATGGATTGGGGAATAAACTTAATAAGAGAAGATAAAGAGAAAAAGAAAAGGGTAGGTGAAAGATGTAAAGGACAGAAAGAAGAGGAAGGAGAGGGAATACGGGCGCAAGGATGGGAGAGGCATAGCTGGGGCCTATTGAATAGGGTTTCCGAAGTCAGAAGAAAATGGTTAGGAATCGAGGGATGTCTGAAAAGAATATCCAGATACACCAGGTTGCTAAAAAAGCAGAGCATTTATTGTCATGTTGTGCTACCAGCTCCTTCAGGTACTGTATGAGAGTGAGTTCAGTAATCCATTCTGTGATTATGGGGGCATCCACCGACTTGGCTATTACATTTGTAGCTGCAATTAAAAAGAAGCATAATAACCTTTTTAACCGAGGAAAGAGAGCCTTGCAAAGTGAAAGGAGGGTGAGGGATGTGGACAAGGGTGTGTGAGAGTCCACGACAGCATCGTAAATGCAAAAAATCTGTGACCAGAAATTATTTATGTGTGTACACTCCCACCAAATGGAGAGCATGGATTCTTTTGGGTTTCCACACCTCCAACAAATATTCACAAGCAGAATAGCTGTGTGAATCCTGTGAATTTTCGTGGAACAGCGGTACCACCGTGTGAGGATTTTTTAATGTTTCTTCTGGATGGCTCCAGAGACACAAGATTTGTGTGTAAGGGTATAAATCTTGGTAAGGTCAGCACTTGGGAAGTTGGTGCCTAAATTTCTCTACTTCGCTTTGATGTAATAAGGAATCTCCGACTGAGAATGATTTAAGAAAATGGCATAGATCTGTACAATAATATGTGTGGGCTGCTCGGCCTGTGTACAGAGGTGCTTAAAAATGGGGTCATGTCTCTGTCAGTGATGATTTTATAGAGGGGGGTGACAAGTACCAGAGTTGATAGTGTTGCAAACACTGTCCAGTGGTAGATTCCATAACAGTGAAGCCGATGGTTGAAGTTTATTATAGTGTATGGTGGAGCACAAGGAAAGTGGGCAATGCCACTCCTGGGGCAAACATAGGGATGCCTATGATCTTGCTGTTTTTGACTGTTTCTTCCTTTTTTTTTTTTTTTTTTGGTGTGGTCTTTTGTTTCAGGGGGTGGCATTTGGTAGCTTTTCTTTCTTTTTAGGGGTATATTGTTTTTTATTTTATGTTGATAAGGCTTTTTTTTTTTTACATTTGGGGTCTTAAAGCACAACATAACTGTGGCACAGATCGTCAGTTTGTGAAGCTACCCTTTATTGGCAGCACTTGGCTGCCCTATTTCAAAGAAAAAGAAAAAACGTACAAAGACAGTGTGCCACCTCACATTCCATCACTCACATTCTGAAAATTACAATATAATATAATACACTTACAATACACATACTGCAGCCCACTCCAGTCCCCCCATGCTCAGTAAAAAAAAAAAAAAAGAGCAATTATGCAAAATTAAGCGCTGTCTCCCTGGTCATTTTACACTGCTTTATCTTCTATGGGCTCGTAATTCTTGAAAAAAAAATTGCCTATGCCCTGAGTCTCTAATACTTGGTGTAGCTTTGCTCATTAACCACTTCAGCTCTTATACCTCTACCCCTCCTATCACCATGAACCAGAGCAATTTTTGAAACTCTATAATGGGTCTGTTTATTTCTCAATAACTTTGTCATTATGTAAAATAACAAAGTTAAACATACATTATTTTTAAGGTCAAACACGCCTTATTTTAGGTAAAATTGTGTTACAAAATTATTTTATTTTCTATACAATCTATAGACACTAAGATATAAAAAAAAAAATAAAAAAACACACTTTTCTACTTTGATCACAATAGCCAAGTTATTTACCAGTGAAATAAAGGCATTTCTTGTTTTCAATCTTTCACGTTCTTTTTAATGCAACTTAAACAAATGATATGGAATGAAATAATAAAAAAGAATTTGAGAAATATTATAATTCATTGTACAATTTAAAAAAAACCCCACCATCTTTAGAAGATATTGAAAGATATATAGATCAGTCACAGCTCCCTAAATTGATAGAGGCGGATCGGGAGGATCTAGAGAGGGAAATTACCATCGAGGAGATAAAGCAAGCACTTAAGTCTATGAAGCCTGGGAAAGCGCCGGGCCCAGATGGCCTAACGACTCAATATTATCAAACGCTGTTCCATATCCTAGGCCCATATCTAGCAAGATTATTTAATGCATCAGATATAGATGGGAAATTATCCAGAGATACACTTACGGCCCATATATCTTTGATACTAAAAGAAGGTAAAGACCCGTCTTCATGCAGCAGTTATAGACCAATATCTTTACTAAATGTGGACTTAAAAATATTTACTAAAATTCTCGCAAATAGACTGGCAAGGGTCCTCCCAAGCTTAGTACACTTAGATCAGGTGGGATTCATGTCATCAAGGGAAGCAAGAGACAATACTACCCGAATTCTCAACCTAATACAAGTAGTAAAGGAAAAAAAGATTCCGTGCGTAGTGTTGAGCACAGACGCAGAGAAGGCATTTGATCGGGTGGGATGGCCTTTCATGTTTGCTGTGCTCAAATATATTGGATTAGGGAAAGAGATGCTGGAAAAAATCACCAGAGTCTATACAGAGCCAACGGCTAAGGTAAAAGCTAATGGTATATTATCGGACGCCTTCCCAATCAGAAACGGCACAAGGCAGGGATGCCCATTATCGCCCTTACTTTTTGCCTTGGTTGTAGAACCTTTCCTATGTAGAATTCGACTAAATCAAGATATTGAGGGGGTAAAGATAAAAGAGAAACAATATAAAATTGCCGCTTACGCGGACGATTTACTATTCTCACTAACTAACCCAGGTATATCATTGCCGAATTTAATACAAGAGTTTAAAAAATTTTGTGCTATGTCATATTTGAAAATTAACTTTGGGAAGTCAGAAGCGATGGGAATAGGGGTACCTATTTCCCAAGTAAGTGCACTGAAAAGCAGTTTTGGTTTCAAATGGAAGGAAGAGGCGGTGAGATACCTGGGGACATTCATACCAGCAAAATTAACGCGGGTGTACGACCTCAATTTCTTGCCCTTGATTGCAAAAACGAGGAATCTATTAGAACAATGGCGTAAAGGGATGCACTCATGGTTTGGTAAATGTAATTTGTTAAAGATGACAGTTTTGCCAAAATTTGTGTACTTGTTGCGAGCGTTGCCTGTCAAGATCCCCAGTGTCTTTTTCAAAGTAATACACTCTCTGTTTGTGGAATATATCTGGAATTACAAAAAACCACGAATAGCAAGACGAATTTTAACATTACAAAAAAAAAAGGGGGTCTAGCCTTCCCAGATATACGGGCATATTATCAGGCCACTCAAGTGGCCAGAATTTTGGACTGGTGGCACCACTCGGAAAATAAACTGTGGGTACAAATAGAGCAGGAACAAACAGAAGTGGACTTGAAGAGAGCGATATGGTGCTACCAGGTGTTACCTAAGTATTTGAAAAACCATTTGACAATAGGAAATACACTTCGGGTATGTAGACAACCAAATATATACACCAAACTGACAACGAACGAGTCACCGTTATTTCCAATCTTGGGGAACCCACAGTTTGCACCAGGTCTAGATAAAAGACAGTTCGGGGATTTGAGGGAGAAGAAAATTGAGCAGGCCTCGTCTTTCCTGTTACAAAGAAGATGGCCTTCAATTTACCAATTGATTGATAGAGGGGGAATATATAATATCCCTTTCTGGCAAGCAATTCAAATACATCACTATCTGGCCTCAATACCAAGACCAGAAAGCTTTTGTAGAGCATTAACGAGATTTGAACAACACTGTGTGAAGCCAGGGACCTCACTACACACATTATCAATCGCTTACGGGCTACTGACAGATCCGGAGGATCAGCCGGAATTGTCGTGGCCGGGAAAATGGGGAAGGGATTTGGGATGTAATTTGACAAGTGAACAGGTCCAGAGGATATTAAGATTTACCTTTAAACCTTCTGGATGCGTCAAAATCCAAGAACTGAATTACAAGCTTATAACAAGATGGTATATTACACCTAAGAAAATACATAGATGGTTCCCGAGGGAATCAGGTTTATGCTGGAGATGCAAAAAAGAGGAAGGTACATTGTACCATATTTTCTGGACCTGTACAGATATAAAACCATTTTGGGAGGGAATAAAAAATACTATCCAAAAATTTACGGAATACAAAATTGAAGAAAATCCGCTTTTCTTCTTACTACAGGGGACAGAGATACCAGTAAGGAGATATGAAAATTCTATCATCCCGTATTTGGTTAATGCAGCTAAGGCATGTATTCCAGGTAATTGGAAAAAAACACAACCCCCCTCGATGGTAGAATGGATACACAGAGTAGAGGATATTAGAAGAATGGAAGAGCTAATTGCTTTTTCCCAAGATAGACAGGAGAAATATAAAAAGATATGGGAATCATGGAATCTTTTTATGGTCTCTGAGGAAGGGAAACAATTCATAGGAGGATAGATGGGAGGATAATGGAGAGGAGGGATAGCGAGTCCTCCATGCTGACGGCAGTGGAGCAATTAACCAAACTTTCTTCTTTTTTTTTTTCTCTTTTTTATTCTTAGGGGGAGGGGGGGTAGGGAAGGGGGAGGGAGGGGTATGGGATGAAAAGGAAAATAAGGAAGGAATATAAGCCAAGTAAACATTGAAAGAATGGGAGCAATAAAGGTTTATTTGATATTGTATTACTTGTTGAAATGTTAATGTATTTAAGCTGTACTTCCTGAATAAAATTTATATTTGAAAAAAAAATAAAAAATAAAAAAAAAGTTTTCATTATTAATGGTTTTAAATCTGCTGAGAAAATATCTATCTATATTTTTGCAAGGCTGTCATTCTTTTTATTATTTTTTCATCTTATTTAAAGATAAATTCCAAGCATTGTCATGTAATACATTGTTACATTAGTTCAATTGAGACCAATATAACTATGCATATGACGTACATGGCTGATGGCACTGAAACATGGAAATTGGTGGAAATTGGTGTATTCGGACGCCAACATACAGATCATTCCATGCAATACATTTTGTCTGTTATCGAGGGAGCTGGGGATCCCACCCCTCAATTTCTGTTTTGGAAAATTGCCTTTTGGCTTTAGGATTCAAGGTAACCTTACAGACAAGACGATCAGCGGTTGACCTCTGTAGATTTTTATAGTTTTGCGTCCGGGACTTGCTAATTCTCCCACAAGCTGGCGAGACTGTATTCAAGTGCAACACAATTATTTTATCTAGACTGGTGATTCAATTACATGCTAATGGCATTTGCACAACTACAACAAGAACTTCTTTCTGCTAGATCTATACATGAGATAGGAGGTCCCGAGGAAGCGGGTGACCCCACAAAATGCGTCGACTACTCTTACCTTATTTCAAAAGACTACCTTGTATAATACTTTTCATCCCTTGAATGGGGTATGACGGGTAGTATGAATGTTCTTTTACTTTTGATATATAGTTTATTCATGTTTTTAATTTAACTAAATAAACAAGTATATGGATTTTTAACATTTTTGTCAAATATTTGTGTCCAGTGGAGGGGTGTTTAAAATCCTATTTCATACTCACTTACCATTTGCAAATTAGTGAAGTGGACACTGCCACTCCAGTGATCTCTACTTGCTTCTGGGTCCTGTGCTGAGCAGCTGGCCTGATGTGAATACAGGAGCTGCTTGTCACCAACTCCATTCAGAGAATGCTTTGTATTTTCTGAACGAATACAAAGCTTTCTCTGAGTAAACAGGGTGGAGAGCATGACATTACTACCCTGCCTCTCCCCTTCATCCAATCAGAGAATACTTTGTATGCATTCAGAAAATGCAAAGCATTTTCTGAATGGCGTCCTTGCCGAGCAGCAACTTCCTTTGTTCAAAATGCAGGATAGCAGCCGCTCAGCACAGGACCCAAAACCAGGTGGAGACCACTAGAGTAGTAATGTCTGCTTCAGTGATTTCCAGCTTCCAGTAGCACTGGTAAAGTATGTCATAAATACTGTCATACAGGACAAATGTAACTATGTATAACATGCCAGTGCCTGCAATTATTCTATAATCTTCAGCTAAAGGTACTTGGTATTTTCCGGTGATTTCATTCAAGACTTTAATAAATGTTGCATGAGCTAGTCTCAACTAATGTATTCATGGGTGATGAATCACAGGTAATTTAATACTTAATAGGAACTTAATAAAAAGCTCCTCATTGGTTTGTATAAAGCTTCCTGCCCACAGCTGTTCACATACACCCTACCAAGTCTTGTGCAAAAACTCGCAGTCTGCCACTAATTACAAGTGTGAATGGTGTCATAGCAGTTTATCTAAACCAACCCTATTTAACAGCTATACCATGGGAGATCAGGCATCAGGATAAGATAAAATGAAAGTCTCATCATAACACAGATGTGCTATCACAGAGTGTTGGTGCTTTCCTGTAATTAAAAAAAATGGGGGGGGGGGGGAACTGGGCCAGTCAGCTGCGGCTGGGACATTCCCTTCGCTGTACATGTACAGAAGGGTAGGAATGCTTGTGACATCATTGATCTAATAGGGCCCTGTTCCCATATCAAGTCAATGATGTAATGAGGAGGATCCCCGCTCAATTGCGTACATGCAGATGGGGGGGGGGGGAACTCCCTAGCCACAGCTTATTGGGTTGGATTGGGTTTAGATGAAAATTTGATTGAACTGAACCCAAAGCTAAAACCAAGCTCATCCAATGTAGCCAATGGTGCACATGTAACAATCAAGCAGGTGCTCTGTTCAACAAGGAACAGCAAAGACACAGAATCAGCTTTCGTTTGAGTTTACTACTAGCCACAATGGACAATAGACATGCGTGATTTGCTTCATATGAATTAAAATTTGGAAACAAATTTTGTAATTCAGAGATTTAGATGTATCTAAATCTCTGAATGAAAATAGTAACAAATTTCAATGAATCCAAAATAAATTATAATGAAACTTGAAATTTTTTCACATTCATTTGTTTCATTCGGACCTTTTGTTTGAAGCATCCGAAAAAAGTAACGACATAACAAACAATCTAAATTATTCAGGTCCATTTCATTTTTATGTTGCATTAACATTTTTCATTAATATAAAAAATCCACTACATATAAAAAGGAAAAATATTGCAATAAATACAGTAAGGTATAAAAATGAAATAAGATGATGATTCCTACTTATTGTGTTTGGGTTGGATAGAGTTAGATCCCAGCGTAATCTCCAAATCATAAAATAACAAAATAATCTGAAATAAATTTTGTTCCGTTCGTTATGTTATGATTTGGACATTCTAATGGATCCACCTCCATCCAACCCAAACAGAGTGCATAAGCAATTTATCTGAAATAATGAATGAACACGTTAAAACAAATATAGCCAATCTTCCGAAATAACTTCCGAAATACGAATCAATTCAGAAAAACGAATATGCAAAACAAATCTGTATATACGAAACAAATTCTGGAAACAAATGATTCTAACATAATGAATATATTGAAAAAAATTAATAACATAAGAAATGATTCCAAGACCGGAACAAAACATTTTTTCCAAAAATAGCAGGTAGACAGTAGCACTGATATGCAAGAAAGAATGAAGGTAAAGTGACCTGCATTAATCTACGTAGATCAACACAAGGACACATATAAAGCAATTGTTTCCTATGTGTCTCTTTCACACCACAATGCTTTATTAAGGTGGGTTCAATGCATTGCGTTTAATTCCAGATCCTGACAACAACTTACAAAGCCATCCACAACTCTGCCCCAGCTACCTCACTAGCCTAGTCTCAAAACTACCAACCTAATCATTCTCTTCATTACTCCCAAGACCTCCTGCTATCTAACTCCCTCGTCACTTCCTCCCATGCTCGCCTCCAGGACTTTTACCAAGCCTCTCCCATCCTATAGAACTCCCTACCCCAATCTGTCTGATTATCTCCTACCCTGTTAGCTTTTAGAAGATCCCTGAAAACCCTTCTTTTCAGAGAAGCCTATCCTGCTCACACCGAAAAAATGTACTTTAATTTTCTCTATCAGTTCAACCTTCACTGTTATTACCTTTTGTATCACTTGACCCTCCCTCCCAGATTGTAAGCTCTAATGAGCAGGGCCCTCGGATTCCTCCTATATTGAATTGCATTGTAACTGTACTGTCTGCCCTTATGTTGTAAAGCTCTGCGCAAACTGTTGGTGCTACAAAAATCCTGTATAATAATAATAAATACATATAAATGCAGACATGCTGCATTCTGCTTACACAGTTGGGGAGTGGTATGCTGCACCTAGGCTTCCGTGGCAGGGAAAGATGCTGGCATTTACAATGAATGGGGTCAGCCCCTTTGTACAAGCACCCATAGAATTTTAATTTTTCCTATACAGTTTCCAGTAATCAAAGCATGTGAATAAATGATATAGATAAAACAATTAAAAGAGGAACTTAGAGCACAGGAGGGAGAGCGTTTTATTTTAACTTTAGAGTTCCCCTAGTCATAAAAAGGTTATCTTTTAGTTTATGGCTCATTATCCTTGCCCTACTTCCTTCAAATACAGGTTCTTTATTTCCTCTTTTTCAAGATTAATATAGAAGAAACCACAAAGTTCCCAGAACCATTTTACTACGTAGATTTAAACAAGGATGTGTTCAAATCTTCACCAAGAAACATACACTGAACTTATAATGACTGTGGAGAGTCTTGTGATAGGCATTTCTGGACACGTGCTCTTTTCAGACATGTGATGAATGTGACATCTATACTCATTTGTGTCATGCAATATCTCTGACAGCAATATACAAGAAATGGTTTGTTGCAACAGTAGCCCCTTTCACTACTCAAGAGACTTGTAATGTGATTACATGGATTAGATCAGCATTTTGTATAATCATATTTAAAAGCAGCCTTAATGAGTGAACTGTAGTTTTCAATTGCATATACTGTAGATCCGCGGAGATCGCCATTGATAATAAACAGTTAATACTCCCTGTTGCTGAAGCAGGGGATCAAATATCCACTTCTTCAGCAAAGATCTCATGGCCAAGTACCTAGGTCTTCACTTTTCCCAAGCACTGGTAAATTCGAAAAGTGCTTTTAAAAAGTATTATGCTGTCAGTCAGCCTATACATCTGACAGGTGCGTTCTGCAGTCCAGGCAGTTGAGACAGCTACTCACCTGCCGAGAAGATTGCTTGGGAGTCCAAATCCTGACTGTATCAAAGAAGGCTCTGCAGCAAGAAGGAGCAGCAGGCAGGGGCAAGAGTAAAGCCTCGTACACACGATCAGATAATCGGACTACTTATCATTCCCATTTTGTTGCATGATACTAGTATCGAATTCAACAATGCGTACTAAACATATCATTTTTTTGGACGATTCTGATAAGTCCCCATTCACACTAGCGCGACTTGTCAGGCGACTTGGTCGCCTGACAAGTCGCGTTGGGTCGCCTGCCATTGATTAGCACAGGACCCGTTCTAATAGGAGCGACACAAGTCGCTCCGACTTAGAAAAAGGGTCCTGTACTACTTTGGGGCGACCTGGAGGCGACTTGCATTGACTTCAATGATATGAAGTCCGTGCATGTCGCGTCGGCAAGTTGTTTCGCCCCTGTGTGAATGGGCTCTTAAGCTTCCTGGTTGCGTAACTACGTATCAGATAGTGCAAAACAAAAACAACGGCAGCCAGGCTTTCGTGTTTCTTTTTGTGTTTCTGATCATGCGTGGTCTTTGTCTATCGATTTTTAGCGAACGCATACTGTACTGATTAAGTGCTGGTTCACACTTGTGTGAGTTTACTGCGAACACAATGCGTTACAAAAAGTCTAGATTCGCATGTCTTCCCAAAATACATTGAGTTTGTGACGGTCATTCACATCTATTCGTTGCGATTCAGATGCGAATGTAATGCGATGATGAAAAGGGTCATGTGCAAGTTTACAGCGCTGCGTTGCAAATTTAGTCTCAAAAGACATCACTGTAAATCGGTCTGGACTCGCATTATCAGTACAGATATGTGCGAATTCTTAATTTTTTATGTAGAGTTTTCCCCTCAGCTCCACCCCTCCTTTACATCGCATCTGAGCTTAATTAAAATAATAAACGCAATCAATTTGCATTAAATTCGCGCTGCTAATATTGAAAAACGCAAGGCAAACTTGCACTGAAAATGCGCATTGCAATCACACCCGTTCGCAATTGCACAAGTGTGAACCGAGACTAAACGATTGTCGCTCGCTAGGCTATCGTACGGCAAAAGTTTTCGTGTTTGTCCCTTTGGATTTTGTTGGACGAAATGTCGTGATCGGCTGTCGAAAGCTGTGCACTAATGATCAGATTATCGTGCGATCAATTCGAAAGCGATTTTTTTTCGTATGATTATCTGATCGTGTGTACGAGGCATTAGGGTTTTTTTTTTTTTTTTCGCTCATATGCAATTTGCTGTGTGAATACCTGTACGAACAATCTCTGTAATGTGCCTAACATGCGTATTTCCTAAGATAGTCAGCTGCATCTAATGGTCAAAATGTGGTATTTTCCACACAGTACAATCACAGGAAATACACATATTATTATTAATATTATGCAATATTTATATAGCGCCAACGGTTTGAGCAGCGCTTTACAACATAAGGGCAGACAGTACAGTTACAACACAATTTAATATAGGAGGGATCAGAGGGCCCTACTATGAAGGGTGAGCTGATGGAGAAAAAAAAAAAGAACAGTTGTTAGTTATTAGACACATTGCTGAGATTATTTGTGATGGCTGTGCAAATGCCTAAAATGTCCTGCTTTTGACTATCTATTGGTCATTATTTGCATTAGGATAGGATAAAACTGAACCTTTTTCTAATAGCTACTGCAAGCACTGAGAAGAACTGGATCTATGGTAATCACTCATATAGCTCTGCCAAAACATAATTTTTTTTTTAGTTCAAAATTTTTACTCAGGTTTACTAAAGGAAAATGTTAATGATTTTGGGCCAGTTTTATCCTAGTTGTTTTCTTATATGTACTGTTTTATATTTGTTTTTTTACTATATGTATGGAAAAACAAACATTTAAAACCAGACAAGGGACCCCCAAAGCACGATTGGATAGCAAGGCAGAACTGCTTGCTTTGTGGCACAAATTGTTTGACTGAAACTCTGATTTAAGCCTTCCAATAAGGGATGAGCCAATGCTGATGAGCCACTGAGTTGTGTAAACTACATGTAATTTTAAATGTAAAAATTAGCTTAAAGGAGAAGTATAGTCAATGCTGTTTTGGCTTTTCTTCTCCTAAGGATCACAGGAATGCAGTTTGTTCTGCACTACAGTGAGCCATTTTTACAGTTGGGATCCACCAAGATGCCTTGACCGGCAGCTGGCTCTGGCTCCAAGCATGCCACTGAAAGCCTGAGCCAGCCCCTTCCACCCCCTCCACAGCACAGCGCTCCAGTGAGCACTGTAGGGGCAGAGCGGAGAGGCGGAGAATGACAGTCCTCAGGCTCTGTGCTCAGAGAGGACTGTGAGAAGTACTATAGCCATCTAAGTGAGTATGATTTTTTATTTTCCTGTATTCCCATACTTCTCTTTGAAAGTGGGACTAAACACAAAAGCAATTTTTATTATATTTTTATTATATTGCAGCTGACCAGTTCTTTGATATGATAGCTTTGATTGATATTATTTTTCTTTTTTAGGCTTTCTTTCCTCTATTTTCATCTGGTAATCTAGCCAGCAAGTCTGTTGTTTTTTACAGCACAAACTCCCCAGCAGAATGTATTATGGATGAGACAAACCACTTAACACTGGCAGGGATGATTAAAATGATTAGCTTTTATTTATTTATGCAAATAATTTATCCCAAGAGAAAAGAAAACTGTTTGCTGTAACTTCTTGTAAAATGTGATTTGGAGTTCAGCTTCAATTTGTTAGTGGTTTGGAAAAAAGCCAAAGAAAAGAAAACTGATGCGGCCACCACATATTTGTATTGGTAAGCTGCAATATATGACATTTTTTGGTTTTGGGTTTAATACCGCTTTAAAATATACCTGTTGGTTAAAAAGCAGAAATCAAAATATTACCGTGTTATTTTTCGTACATACATAAATTAAAAAAGAAAATGTTTTAAATGTTATTTTTTCTCATGACCATAATAAATAGATAATTAAAGAAACTATGTACTAAACCACTATACTATGCCTTTAAAATGGTTATCCAATCACTTTTAAAAAAATTAAAAGTCAGCAGCTACAAATACTTTAGCTGCTGATTTTTAATAAGACACTTTCTGTCCAGTGCTATACTGACCTAGGCTGCATTTTCGCTGGTCTTTGGATCCCTGGCACTGCCATATTATTTTCACAGCTTCACAGCCAGCTCCCCACTGCGCATGCATGAGCCGTCCTGTGCTGTGTGAATGGTCCTGCAGACTCTTGGGAACTGTGACGTGTCCCAGAAGGTTTCGGTGGGGGAAGAGGGTGACCTTCTAAAGAAAATGCCTAGGCGATTCCAGCCGAAGTGGGGAGCGGATACCTGTCAAAACTAAGTTCTCACCCCCCCCCCCCCAAAAAAAAAAATGATGTCCCAAAAGTAGAGGATGAGGGGGGAGGAGGAAGTGTCCATTGTTCAGTGAAGTTCTGCTCCAAGTACAGATATCTCCCCAATGAAGTTACAGCTGAAACCAGAAATGGAATGCTCCAACATCTACCCTAACCTTGAATACACTTTTATCAACCTTATTACCTGGGGAAAACCTTAAAATAATGCTCCAGTCTCAGGGAATCCTTGTTAAAAACAATTGTATTAAAGGCAGACCAAATACATTTCTTGCACTAGCAAATAAAATATAAATAAGGACTGCTGCATCCCCTATACAATCTAGATACTAGACGTAAAAAAGCTATTTAAATGAAAGCGTGTCCCTTTAAAATTGAGAAGTGCTACTGTGCATACAAAAAAGTTATATCATACACTATTACTATACCATGAAAACGTATCATTGATGTAAGCATAGTTAGTGCATACAATCTATATGAAAAATAAATAAAGAAAAAATGAAAAATAAAAAAAATATTCAATAAAGATGCAATAGTGCCATTAAGTATTATTTTAGAAGTGTCATAATACATTTGTACAAATATAATTCATATGCTTTAGAGCTTGAGTGTCTTTTGGCTCTTTTAAATAATACCTAACAGAACTATTGCATCTTTATTGAATATTTTTTTATTTGTCATGTTTTTATTTAATTATTTTTGCAGAGTGCATGCACTAACCTTACACTATTGGTGTAATAGTATATGATTTAACTTTATTGTAGAACTTTTACATTTTATTGGTAGTACGCAGACACTTTTGTTAAAATAAATAAATAAAAATAATTATATCTAGTACTCACAATCCATTAAGGTGAACAGTGGGCGGCTAGCAGCAGAAGGGCCACTTTATAGACAACTAAAAAAAATCAGTGATATCAGTGGGTATACTTAAAGTGGAGTTCCGGCCTCAAAATCGACAAATCGATTTTGGGCCATCCGCTTGCTCTAGGTCACCTGAAAAACAAATGGATAATTACAATTTTTTTTTTGTTTACTTACCTTGTTATTGAAGAAAATATACTCACCTTTCTTCCACTTCCTCCCTCTTCCTCCTTGCATTGATTCCTGGGAGCTGAATGTCATCGCTCCCAGGAATCAATGCGCTTACACCGGCACCCGCTCGTCAGTTCGGGTGCGGGCGCGCCATTCCCTGCTAAACAGCTTCTGGGCATGCCCAGAAGCTGTGGAGGGATGACGCGCTCGCACCGGAAGTGATGAGCGGGGCCGGTGCAGGCGCATTCTGGGAGAAGAGGACATGAAAGAGGATGCAGAAGAGGACTCGCTGGCTTCAACTGCCCACATCTGAGATGGCAGCGCTGGAGAAGAAATTTTCAAGGTAAGTATTTCTTCTAAAAGGTAAGTGCGACCCAGGACAGTTCAGAGGCTATCCATTGTGGAATGTACTAGCCCTTACTGTCCCGGGGGTATTTTTATCTAAATTTCACCCCAGAGGCCGGAACTCCGCTTTAAAGGATAAGTTCCCCTATCGTAACACCATTATTCAAAGTGTAACATGTTATTAATGGACTGGCCCCGGCACCTCTCCGATTCCCAGCTAGCGGGGTTCTTCTCTCTCCCCACTAGCTGCCACAATAAAAAAAAAATGTGGCCGAGCGGGTGCCGCGTCACTGAATGACAGGGCAATGTGCATTGAAAACTACAAGGCCCGGCAGCCTTTGCAGCTGTCAGCTTGTAGTTTTTAATGACTACAACAGCACTGCAGGTTCATGCTTCCTGTCTTGTATCTGCTTGGTTGTATGGGATGTACGAGGAAGCAGATACACTGGCAGACCTGCAGGAGAACTGCGTGGCACCAGCGATCTGCTAATTGCTGGTGCAATGCTCTACAGGCTCCAAAATAAATAATAAATGCACATTTTTTTTACCTATAAAAGTGTAAAGTGCAGCACCTTGAAACAAATCACATAAGTGTGCTATTAGAGTCCAAACTTAAAACAATAAAAAATTCCAATCTCAATGTTCAAACTGATGACACCAAAAGTGATGTATATCTTCTCAAAAATGCTTCAGTGATTTCCCATCACCAATATACAAAATGCAAACTCACCAAAATGAGTGACTGCCACTACAGTAGTATGATTGGCTTGGTCAGCATGTTGCCTATACACAGAGATGTATAGTAACGAAGTAGAACTACTTAAGTACCGAAATGCGGTATCTGTACTTTCCTAGAGTAGAATTTTTTTCTCCTACTTCTACTTTTACTTCACTACATTTTTTCGATGATTTCGATACTTCTACTCAAGTATTTTTTTTTGTGCTGCATAGTTACTCGTTACTTTTAAAAAAATTACCACTGCCAGAACAGTAGATGGCAGGTTGCATAAAGCTCAAAAAAATGTGTATAATGTCATTTGTAAATCAGCGCATACGAAAATAAAGGCTGTGTATAATAAAAGCTGCTATACCAAATCTTTCCAATAAAAAGAAAATATGAAACAAACAAATAAATGGTGCTACAGCGCTTAAAGTGCATCAAGAAACTACTAACAAACACAGGTTAATCATTTGAATAAATCATTTGAAATAATAAAAAACAATATGATGTTCAAACTTTTGACTTCTTTCTTTAATAACTACATAACACAGTACTTGTACTTCTACTTTCAGTACTTGAGTAGAATTTTTTTTTCAAAACTACTGGTACTTTTTACTTTTAGTACTTAAGTAGCAAATTTTTTGAAAAAACTACTTGCAATACTTAAGTAAAAAAAATGTTGAATACTTTAGTACTTCTACTTAAGTAACTTTTTCTGTGAGCACTTCCACTTCTACTCAAGTCACTTTTTGATCGAGCACTTGTACTTTTACTCAAGTAGAAATTTCGAGTACTTTATACAAGTCTGCCTATACATAACATTTATGAAACATAGGGATTCCCAGGACGTCTCCTCAGAGGCTTCCACCACTGACTAAATAAAGCTCACCAGAGAGCCAGGAGAAGATTCCAATAGTGTAGTATTTTAATATGAAAGAGTATAGAAACAGTGTAGCAGACAGTAAATCCTAAACACTCACATCGAAATGCCGCTGTTGACCTGGAATCGAGGAACAGCATGACGTCAGCACCGAAATCTCCACCCCTATGTGTTTCATCCAATAGGACGTTATCAAGGATATTTGTTATATTGGTGAAGATATACATCAATTTTGGTGTCATCAATTTGCACATTGAGATTGAACGTTTTTATTGTTTTAATTTTGGACTCTAATAATACACTTCAAGGTGCTGCACTTTACACTTTTATATATTTATTGAAGCACCAATTTACTGTTTTTTAGTGTTGGCAGCCTACACCAGTTGTATATTTTTTCACAGCGCGGATATTATTACTGTTTTTTAGCACATTTTTTTACCTGCAAAAAAATGTGCATTTAATATTTTTTTTCCAAAAAGTGAACTTATTCTTTAACGGACCAGAGAAGAAGCTCCACTGGTTCTGCAGGGTGACATTGGTGCTGGAACTATGTAGATATCTATAAGGCGGAAGATCAATGCATTACTGCACCATGCTCAAGGAAAACCCTAGAAACCTCTAGGAACCCCAGTTAAAAAAAAGGGTGCCTTAAATATTAATTTTGGATCCCCTGATCCTCTAAAAATAAAATCCTATAAAATGTTTCTTAAAATTAACAACCAAAAATGGAATAGTTAAAAGTTGTTATAGAAAAAATAAAAAGGCTACAGACCAGATTTTGCAAAAGGCCCTGTGTTTTTTAGGTGTGCTTTGTCAGGACAAGCCATCTCTCTAATGGGGAATTCTAAACAATAAGAATGATTTACGCTGTAATGGAGGAGGCTATGCAATTAGTGTATGTGTGCATTGTGGCAATCAAATGTGCTTACTCTGTGAATGGTAGCAGACAAATGGGCTATGCATTATGGTTGGCAGTGAAAATGGGAAATGTGCATATTCAGCTTTCATTGCATAGATAAAGAGACTTTTATCAAAGGCCACATTTGTCCAAATGATCCAAATGCCCTTCCCTAAAGAGGAACTTCACTCTTTTTTTTTTTTTAATTAAAAGTCAGCCACTACAAACACTGTAGCATCTGACTTTTAAAAATAAGGTATTTACCAGGGCCTGGGGTCCATCAATGTGTTCCCCCAGCCTGTTCTTTTTACCGCTGCGTATACCTGATGCTGCCATTTTGAATATGGCAGCTGACTGTGACTTCTTGAGGAATCATAGCCAGCTCCCCAATGTATGTTCTACCTTAGACGAGAATTAATGAAGTGGGAGTGGGCAACTGTCAAAAAAGTTACCCGCTCCTATAATAAAAAAAAAATCAAAAGTGTTAGGGACGAGGGTGATGGGGTAACGGGGGTGATGGGGATGTTCGCTTTAGCTTAAAATGTTAGAAACACTGTAAATAAGAACTATAGTCAGCAAATTGTCAGTAGACATACAATATTAGTAAAGATATAAAATAGTAAGCTTGTGTGACAAACAGGCTACACATGGATTTGACTGCATTGTGTGTAATAACTACAGTACTTTGTTGATCAGAGAAAGGTAAAACAAAATATTGCATTAAACAGATTTAATTTTTTATATTTATTTATTATGCTCAGGACTTAAATAATATGGGTAAGTAACATATTGCAAATGGATACTACAATTCCAAGCCAGTGGAGGGAGCACTGGGCTCCTTTCTCATAGTTACCAGATTTACGGAGCTGAATATTTCAAGCTCAAAATGCGCTCACAATTAAATTAATTTGATGAGAAACTCCCCCTTCCTCCTTAGTATTATATAGACAATCATGTAGAGAAAGACACTGCTGTGTTCTCTAGCTAGAAAATGCATTATGCTCTGTGACCAGGACTTGTGTCATAAGTACACCCTGTGTTAAAGTGTATCTAAATCCCAGAACATAAATGTAATATATTGCAACTTATAAGCCTTTAGGTGTGACGGGTGCATTAAAAGATAAGTTCACCTTTTAAAAAAAAAAAAATGCACATTTTTTTTTGCAGGTAAAAAATGTGTATTTATTATTTTTTGTTCCAGGAGCCTGGAAAGCATTTCAGATCACTGGTGCCATTCAGGACTCCTGCAGACCTGTCAGTGGATCTGCATACACAAACACAAAAAATCCTGCGCTAAAGGTGAACAAAATAAGTGATCAATTGAAATGATAACTTGTGAAAGCAGCTGAAAACACTTGATCAATAGTAACAGTAATAGTAATAGTTGATTAATAGTACAACCCATATATAAAAAGTGAAATATTGAATACATAAATACTAAATAAAAATGGTGAACAACAAAGTCCATGAAGTGATGAATGTGAAATATGAAACCAAAAAAGTCCCAGAGGGGTGATGTTAGACCCGAAGACTTAAATCCAAAGATAAAGGCAGGAGTGCACCCGTGGAGTAAATAACAGAGTGGCAGCTTACCAGAAGCTGAGGCCTCCAACTTAATGGAACGGCCACACACGCCAAGATATGAATCTTAATGGATCGCCTCCTTCATAGACCAGATATCAGATATATTCCTCTACTTCATTTGGGAACTCCGAACATGGTATCATAAGTGTGTAAGGGAAAATAAGCAGCACATAGCGTAATCCCGTTTGATAGCACACAAAAAAATGTATTTGAAATTGCACTTACATAGGTATCTTGCATATAGGCACATCAAATTAATCAGAGCCAAGGCAAAAACAGCAGCATCCCGAGCCAGGTGGGTGGAGCCCAGCCACGTTTTTTTTTTTTTTTAGTTTTGACAGCTAGCAGGGGGAGACTATCTCCCACTAGCTGTCACAGCAGGGAAGCGCTGGTCAATTCTTTCATAATATGTTACACCCTGAATATAGGTGTGACATGTAACATGTTATGAAAGGTAAACATATTCTTTAATTTTATTTTTTTAAACTTTATTCCTTTTTTTCCAGCCCATAGTGTCAGGGAACCGGCTTATTTGTTTCTCTGCAGCACAACCACCTGCTGAGTTGAAGGCTCTCTCAGACATTATACTATCTTCCATTGCTTACTGTACAAGCCATGGCCAATGGTCTATCCTGGACATCCAGCTATCCATGGGGTCCTCATTCCAAAGAGTGTCTGCAGTAGTCCTGGATCCCAAGTAATCTGCAACCATAAAGTTTAGTCATTGCCTGAACTGCTGCCTGCAGCTGGGCCGGTCCGCTGTTGTTGAAAAAATGACGTAATTGCACCCAGCCGATGTCAGAGGTGTCATTGTGGACAGAAATGCTGGCTAAGTACCAACCACTCTAGTGCAAACCAGGGCATAAACTTATGGGAGGGGCTAGCTCCCAGAGTTGTATAAAGTACTCGAAACCCATACTTGAGTAAAAGTACAAGTGCTCGATCAAAAAGTGACTTGAGTAGAAGTGGAAGTGCTCGATCAAAATGTGACTTGAGTAGAAGTACTAAAGTATTCAACATTTTTTGTACTTAAGTATTGCAAGTAGTTTTTTTAAAAATTTTGCTACTCAAGTACTGAAAGTAAAAGTACCAGTAGTTTTGAAAAGAAAATTGCTACTTAAGTACTGAAAGTAAAAGTACAAGTACTGTGTTATGTAGTTATTAAAGAAAGAAGTCAAAAGTTTGAACATCATATTCTTTTTTATTATTTCAAATGCAGCTTTTATTTATACATACAGTAGCATTTATTTTTAGTTTTGAGCTTCATGAAACCTGCCATCTACTGTTCTGGCAGTGGTAATTTTTATAATAGTAACTAGTAACTATGCAGCACAAAAAAAAAATATTGGAGTAGAAGTATTGAAATCGAAAAAATGTAGTGAAGTAAAAGTGGAAGTAGGAGAAAAAAATTCTACTCTAGGAAAGTACAGATACCGCCTTTCGGTACTTAAGTACAGTAGTGAAGTAGTTCTACTTAGTTACTATACATCTCTGCTAGCTCCACCTGTAAAGTTGACTGTTTTCCCAAGCTGGCATTAAGATGCTAGTCATCGGGGTTATTAGGGGACCCTTTTTTCTTTAACTCCAGCAGTTGCAAAAGAGACACCTGCCTGGTCAAGGATGCAGTGTGTGACAGATCGAGCCGTTGAGCAGCTACCAGAGCACGCAACCAATGAGGATTGGGAGTACATCATATGATGTCCTCCTGGAACCAGGGAGCTCCTGCCCAGTCCGTCATATTACAATAGGCTTAGAGTGAAGCCGTTAAATAACATATGATAAGTCAGTAATGCAATCTGACATATTTGCCCTATCTTCCCTCATCCCGCCCCCCTTTTTTATTTTTCTCCTCTTCCACTACCTGGATTGAAAGTTTATTTACCTGATGTCATACATGTTTGTATTACCATAGCACACCATCAAGGTTTTCTCTTACGATTACACTCCAGTTGTATTTTATTTTAATTTTTGCTATGCATGACCTTCATACAGAAAAATAAAGAATGTTCAAAAAACGTATTTATAGTGAAATCTGCCCGTCAAGAATGCAACAAAATTCTTTTGACTGTGAAGAAAATAGATGGGCTTTTAAAAAGGGATTACAAAAATAGGATTTTTTTTTACGGAAAAAGTGGGCAAATGGCATGGCATGTGACAAAGAGTACAGGTTTACACTGTCTGAAGAACATCATTTTGCTGTGAAACACGCAATGAAAAAACTCTTGTCTATAATTAATTATTTCTGCCTTTGGCATAACTGTATTGTGTACACCAAAGTGTCACTTCATGAGCAAACAAGAAATGTGATATCTACAGAATTCAATCTCGCACAGGGCACTGTGTTTTATTGGTCATGGCACCACCTGGGCATCATGTGTTTAGATTGACGTATTTACAAGAAACTGAATAAATACTGGACTGAGATCAGAAGACTAAAGCAGCAAGGTCATTAGCTGCTTCTACTGCACAGCAATAAAATATATACTGTGATGTGAACCCTGTAAAGGGACATACTGTGAAAGCAAATTTTTGCCAGTTAATTAATAGTAGCAAATATTTTAAAAAAGTGTAATGTCTTCTTGGATCATTTAGGACAGAGGACTCCAAACTGCAGCCTGGGGGCTGGATGCAACCCTTTGCTTGCCTTTATCTGGCCCTTGAGGCAGTATTTCTCCAACTGACACCCTTGATAGGGCAATATTTCTCCCATTGATACCAACAATGAGGCACTATTTCTTCCACTGACACCAGCGATGGGGCGTAGGGGTGAATCAGCGCTAATCCATTAGAATGGTAAAGAAACCAATCAAGATGAATAAATAAATAGATAAAGATGTCAAATAATCAATAACACACAGAAAGGTGTGGGAAACTATTAAAGTGCGGAAAATGTTGAGTGATGATGAATAGTATAAAAGTCAATAAAAATATACAACATCCAATAATCAATTCATTCAATAAATAAATAAAGATGACATCTTTACCTATTTATTTATTCATCTTGATTGGTTTCTTCACCATTCTAAAGGATTAGCGCTGATTCACCCCTTCCTTTACGATTTATTTGTATTTTGTGATAAATACAGAATTGGCTGCTTTTTTCCTTCTATATTCGTTTTTAACCACTTAAGCCCCGGAAGATTTTACCCCCTTCCTGACCAGGGGGTATTTTGTGATTCGGCACTGCGTGACTTTAACGGACAATTGCGTGGTCGTGCGACGATGTACCTAAACAAATTTTGACGTCCTTTTTTTCCAAAAACAGAGCTTTCTTTTGGTGCTATTTGATCACCTGTCTGATTTTTGATCATGCGCTATAAACAAAAAAAGAGCGTCAATTTTGCAAAAATAACAATATTTTTCACATTTCACATGAAATTCCCCCAAAAAAAATGTAAAAATCAAAATTTTTTAACATTTTCGGTCAATTTGTTTTATGCTACATATGTTTGGTAAAAAAAATAGCAAAAAGCGTATTTTGATTCGTTTGCGCAAAAGTTATCGCGTTTACTAACAAAGCGAAAGATTTTAGTCATTTTTGTTGTTTTTTTTTAACGCGTAATGGCGGCGATCTGCAATTTTTTTGCGGTACTGCGACATTGCGGCGGACAGATCGGACCCTTGACTGACATTTTTGACACTTTTGGGGTTACCAGTGACATTTCTACAGTAATCAGTGCTATACATATGCACTGTTACTGTAAAATTACACTGGCAGTGAAGGGGTTAACTTTATTTGAGAGGGAGGGGCTGTGTGTGTCCCTAGGGGCGTGATTCTAACTGTGATTGGCTGTGGCTTGAGGTGTAGGAACAATGATCAACGGTCCTACATAGTAGAACCTTATGATCATTGTTTCTACACAGGGGAGAATGACAGGCGGCTTGTTTACACTAGCCGCCTGCCTTTCTCCCTCTCCCCCGACAATCACCGAGTGACCGGCGGACAGAGCCTCACAGGCTAGCGACATAGACCTACGTCACTCTGCCTGTGAGGGGCTGACTGCCGCAATAATTATACTGTGCGCAGTCGGCAAGTGGTTAAGTCCGTCATCTTTATCCATATTTTTCCTCTCATCTTTTACCCGCTTAGCAGCGCATAGGTATCCTTCTCTTTACCAGTGATGGGGCATCATTCCTTTCACTGACACCATTTATGGGGCAAAACTTCTCCCACTGATACCCACAATAGGGCACTATTCCTCCAACTCACACCAATTATGGGGTACCATTCCTTCCACTGACACCATTAATGGGGCACCCTTCCAAGTACTGGGGCTCTATATCTCACATGTAAAACAATGCATTGTTTACTCCAACTGCTGCTAGGGCATTTTCTACTCCATTGGCCACAGTCTAGCCCCCCTAAAGCCTGAGGGACAGTAAACTGGCCCTTTGCTTAGAAAGTTTGGGGACCCCTGATTTAGGAGATGAACAGAGTTTTTTCATATGCAAAAGAGGAATGCAACATTTTTGGTTTGGGCACTAGGAAAAGAAGAGTTACCCATGAAAGCCAGTGAAAAGTTATCCTTCACTGAGTAAGCTGAAATTAAACTGGTTGCTATTGGGTACATTATTGTGCACATAGCTATTTCACCCTGTTTCTGTATGACTGCTCAGCATTGCTGTGAGCTGAAATGGAAATGTACATTCTGTGGTCTGTTGCCCTTTTGTCGCTAAATGGGGTACCAAAGCTTAGTCATGCCTAAGTCCAGTGTTGAGGGGTATTCAGCAGTTTTCTGTTATGAGCCCTAAACTATCACTGATACTGTTATGATTTTTAGTGACCCAACTTGCTGTTCCTGACCTATATATGGATGGCTCTTCTGCTGAACTCGCTCTGGACCTCTGTGAATTTAGTACTGACTCTGACCTACCTACTCTGCACTTTGCTGCCTGCATGTTAACAACCTTGGCTTGTGTTCTGACATTGTGTCTGTAGTGCAGCCCCCGCAGGGGCTCCTCATTTTAAATGATTCTCCACCAAACAGTACAGAGGCCACCTTCCACCCAAGCAAAAGTCCATTCACTCTGGATCCAATAAACATTCTAGGAGTTATCTTTTTGTGATTTATTGCTGGTAAAACTTGTAACAGTAGAGCGCTTGACAACATGGGTACTCCAAAAATGGTAAGAAATTGGCTGTGAAAACACAATCATCTCCTTAAGCTATGGTGAATATTGGACAGTCTAGGACCTCACAGCTGGGGACCATGAGGCAAGTATTTTTGGCATAAGTGTGATCTCAGGAATACTTCACAGTATACGAGGGCACTCTTCTCTAAGCTCACAATCCAGGACACTGCTGAGAATGGTGAATGGCCAGTATCCTATGAGAGCAGTCTCATGCCAAGCAACCTCAGGTGCTTACAACCCAAAAGCACGCAGTCACTAGGAATTAATTCAGGGTCATTACTAACAAGTCCCCAGGGTAGCTTCTACCTTTCAGCATCCATCGAAAACAATCCAGTGAATGAGACAGTCTTTTTCTAGACCAGATCCCTTTGAAGACAGCCTGCAGTCAGTCCCAGATCACTTTCAGGTCCCAGATCTGCCACAGCTGAGACCTCACAGAACAGCAGCACAGTCCACAGGTTGCCACAGGGGCCATAACCCCCTGAGGCTTGGAACTCTCCATGCCGTTGTGTCTTCTGTCATCATCGATGGACAGTAGAAAAAGCCTCCTGTGCTCAAATATGGTGCCCAGACATCGAATGACTCTTTCTTATTTCTGCTTCACTTTCAATTCACAGATAAGCTCCTCGCCTTGCTGCTCTCCAAGGACCGGGGAAGTCCCAATACGCTAGAAAGTAAACAAACACAAAGAGGGCACACCACCCTAGCACATTACCTTTATATATAATGTATTGATCATAAAAGAGCAAATGATATATACACAAACCAATATATAGCGAAAAGACAAAAGGGGCGCCAGACTAAATGCAGTGATAAAAACACCTGGATTTATTAAAAAAGCACAAAAAATTGACAACTCACGGAAGTCTGACAAAGAAACAGAAAGTCTCGCTGATGTCAGCTTCGGCCCAGCGCCATCTGCGTTTCCCACAGCTCTAGCTACCGCAGATACCACCATTGATAGGATACTGACCAGCTTTCACCTCTGTGAACATCTGAGCCTGGCCATGGACTATACTTATATGTACACTTTGTTTCACCAAATGTGAGCTGCCAATTCATTGTGCTTTTTAATAAATCCAGGTGTTTTTATCGGTGCACTTAGTCTGGTGCCCCTTTTGTCTTTTCTTGGTATCTTAAGAGTTGCTTCACTCTAAGGGTGTTGCCACGGGTGCTCTGATCCACCATCCTTCCATCTTTCATGATCCCACATGGACTTTTATGAACTTTATACAGAGACTTTTGGTTCTAATAGCCCTCCAGTTCCATTTGCATTGTTTGTTTTTGACAATTCAATATATGTACATGCTCATCAATAGAAAACCAAGGAACAGGAATGCCAGGGGCTGCTGCACACACTACCATGCCCACTATTGGAGAACACTGAAGCAGTCTTCCTAGAGTTTAGCAAGGCAGCAGATGTGAGTCTAGGGAGACTCCTTCTGTGTTTTCCAATGGTGAGTATAGTAGTATATGCAACGGTCCCTGGTTTTCCTGTTCCTTGGTTTTGTATCGATGATCATACACATACAGTGGCGCTGCAGCGCTGAGGCGGGACACCATATTTTACCACACCAGGTGGCATTAACCCTAGTGATGCCACTATGTACATATATTGGTTTGTGAGTATATAATTTGCTCTTTTATCATCATTAAATTATATATAAGGTTCATGTGCTAGGCTGGTGCACCCTCTTTGTGTTTGATTACTATCTAGCGTATTGGGACTTCCCCGGTCCTTGGAGGGCAGCAAGGCGAGGAGTTTACCTGTGGATTAAAAGTGAAACAGAAATATTGCACTTTGTATTTGTGCACTACCTCGTGGTATTCGGTCTCCTGTCATTGTCTCCAGAAGTACTTGGACAAGAGATGCAAGAGAAGCCACCCTGACATCTTGGTCTTCACCAGGGGTTCACACTAAAAAATATCACATTTTTACTTTTGCAGAACGGGAAAATATATATGGGCATGTGTAAAGAAGGATGCATGTGTGGTTGTGTTGAAATTTATTTTTAATAATGCTGCTGTAAAACGTAAAAAGTATGTTCATTAATTTCATTGTATTATACAATGACAATAAAGTATTATCTAATCTTATTATCTCAACATAATATATATATTAATATATATATACCTGCATATACAAATATTAAATTTCCTTTGTTATGATTATGTAGTGTTTAGAAATTAACCGCAAATGGAAAATCATATTATTCGATCTGCTGGACGAATATACAAATTGGCCACTGTAATAAAGGACCACCTACTAGCTCACTGTTCTCACTGCAGAGCATGCTAGGGGTCCCCTGCACTATGAACCATTTTCTCAGTCCACTAACTAAACTGGGTTTTAACTGGCAAAATTTGCTTTGATCTCTGACTCTCATAAATCAATCAGATCGTTCGCAGTAGAGTCCTTCATCACGGGTTCTGCATTGGGTGAGCGTGTTTTTCTAAGAAGTCAACACTGGGACATATAGAAAGATCTTGTCTTGTCTATAGTCAGCTGATAAACAGAGGCAGCTCACATTGAAAAGCAAATGATCTGTATCTGGTCATATTAAAAAGTCTCTGTGTGCAGTAACAACATTTGTAAATATACAGTGGAGATCGAAAGTTTGGGCACCCCAGGTAAAAAATTGTATTAATGTGCATAAAGAAGCCAAGGAAAGACAGAAACATTTTCAAAAGGCATCAAATTACAGATTAGACATTCTTATAATATGTCAACAAAAGTTAGATTTTATTTCCATCCTTGACACTTTCAAAATTACAGAAAACAAAAAAATGGTGTCTGCAAAAGTTTGGGCACCCTGCAGAATTTATAGCATGCACTGCCCCCTTTGCAAGTCTGAGACCTGCCAGTGTCATGGATTGTTCTCAATCATATCTTTCAGTTATCAGGCTATGCAAGTACCTCTACAATGTATTATCAGTTTTGCAGGTAAAATGCCTTGGTACTGTTTTTTTTTTTTAAAGAAATGATTGCCTTTTAAGATATACATGGTACTATACAGTTCCTGTGACTCTTTTCACTATAAAAATGTTCTCACAAAGACAAATCCTGTTCCTCTCATAGTAACATTAATGTTTTGTGTTTTTCTATGATGGAACCTGAATAGTGCCCCAGTAGAAGGCTCTTGGTCAAGGAGGGGAGATTTGGAGGCGTCTGGGGCTGCAGTACACTCTCATGTTAGGGAGCAAGCATATACACGTAAAAACACTGGATCATCATGACCCTTATTGTTGAGGTTTCTTTCACAAAAATAAAATAATCTGAATATGAATATAGCAAGTAATCATAACGACTGGGCATATATATGAAAATCAAAATAGAAAATAAATATAATTAGGGGCGTTTATTAATCTTGTCATGTCCACTGCGCCCAATAATTGGTTGCAATGTTTGATTAAATCGCAGATTGAGATTTTCCTATGTAGTGGTTATGAACTTCACAAATCTTTTGCAAAAAAGAACTGTCATACATGTGCAACTAGCAAAGTGAATTGTCGCAACAAGGAAAGGAATATTTGGCTGTCTCAGCGACTATGCTTTTGCAGTGCAGATCTTTAAGTTGTAAGGTCTTTACAACAGGAGCCTTCATTGGACCCACTAGGAGAGTCCACCATAGCCCCTTAAAGCGGAGTTCCACCTAGCCAGCGCGATCCTCTTCTGCATCCTCTTCCGACCTCTTCGGTCCCACGATGCACTGCACTGGCCCCGCCGTCACTTCCGGGGCTGCAGCGTCATCCCTGCACAGCTTCTGGGCATGCCCAGAAGCTGTTTAGCAAGGTATGACGCGCCTGCACCGGAACTTACGTCGGGGCCGGTGCAGGCGCATTGATTCCTGGGAGCGATGACGTTCAGCTCCCAGTAATCATTGCAAGCCAGGAAGTGACGACGGACCATGGCCGCAGAGGGAGGAAGAGGAAGTAAGGTGAGTATATGGTCTTCTAAAACATGGTAAGTGAAAAAAAAAATTGCGAGTATCCATTTGTTTTACAGGTGACCCGGGGCAAGAAGATGGACCAAAGTAAAATTTTAGGGTGGAACTCCACTTTAAGGAATATGTGAACTTATACCTTGTAAAACAACCCATTCAGTTTAAAATATAAATGCAAGACAAAATATTTGTGTATATATGTAGCACCCTCTAGTGTGTGCTATTAGTAGTCAGAGTAGGTAAAAGCATAGCTGGCTCTGGGTTAGACCTGAGTCATTAAATCTGGGTCAGGGTTGCTAGAGGCCAGGGCTGGATGACTCCTCCTGGCAGCTCTCTGGTGCCTCCCCCTGTTTATGGGACATTGGAGAATGTTCTGTAACTAGTGGGTGGAGACTAGGAGGGGCTGCCATGAATATTTATGTGCCTTTAGCCAATCCCCAGGAGTGGGCCTGGCAGGGGACTGAGAAAACCCATAAAAAGACATGGGCCATGCAAGCAGGGAATTCAGGTGGAGAAGCAGCGCTGAGGGAGGCTATCGATGGCCATTTAGGGATCCCTTGCCGGGAAAGGGGTTTACCTCGGGCTGGAGCTCAGGAGGCTGGCCTGAAAGGATCCCACCACAGGAGGCAGTTGGAGGGATTCAAGCCAGAGAGACTGCGGAGAGACCAAGGAGAGAAAGTGAGTGGATCAGCACGGTGCAGTGAAAGACAAGGGGAGAGACTGTCAGCTGTAGCAGGTCTCTCTTGAAGACAGCAGTGTGCCAAGTCTTCATTGAAACTTGCCCTGGGTAATCTCCATGTGTGTGTGGCAGACGGACAAGACTGGGGCAGAGAGTCAGTCTGGAGGACTGGAAAGTAGAAGTAGTAGGTTTGGCTGGTGACAGCCAGGTGAGCTAGCATTCTGCAGGCAAGTGGAACTGAGATCAGTGGCCCCAGGAAAACAGAAGGAGATGTGTTATACTGTTTACTTCATTTGTGCTACTTTGTCAAAGGAACTAAGAGTTCCTGCCTGTAATGGGCCTTTGCTGAACTAGCGATATACTGTTGATTCCTTCAAGAGTGAACCAGCAGAAGCCATACATAGAGGAACCAAATGTGTGCAGGAGGAAGTAATAAGAGGGATCTGTAAATAGGGAGGAGGTTGTCTCTGAAGTTCTGTTTGTTGTCACACTGTGCATCCCATTATCCCTTACCCTATCTAAGTTATTATCCCCTAATAAAACAACAAAACAAGCCAAAGACTGTTTTTCTGTGTCTGGATGAAAGAAAGAAATGCAGTATGACTGGCTGTGCAGCAGTCGGAAACCCTTTCATTTGCAGTCCCTGCGGGGGTAGTGCTACATATATACTGTACAGTGTGTATTTAATAAAAAAAAAAAAACATTATAAATACCTTTTCTTTGTTTTTTTATAAAGTGATCACATAAACTATGTTCTCATTTTTTTAAGGAGCTTAGAGAGGTGGGGGTGGAGACTGCAGATGCAGAGAAAGAGCAATACACTGACATTGGAGGACAGGCAGATTGTTCTCCCAGCACAGCCAGAAAACTGACCATTCTAGGATGGATAAGCACTCATGCCTAATGTGGTCAGTTTGCAATAGGGAAGCAGGGGGACTGACAGGATCACCAGGAATTTCGCACAAAAGAAGCAATGCAAAGAAAACAGGACATTTTCTAATGCAAGTACATGTTACAACAGATGCATATCAGGAATATGAAATGTTGGGATAACATATTCTTTGTAGAGTCAAAATTGCAGCCTGCTGCAAGCCAGAAGGTATCCGCAAATATCGCCCATCAGAACCTGTCAGATCCCCCTATCTGAGCCTGCCACAAGTCCCCATTGGAGCCTGCTTCAGTCCATCAGGAGACCCTATTCGAGGATGCATCTCTACCCACCAGAACTCAGGGGCCACAATCACAGCCTGACAGAAGTTTCCATCATAGCCCATCTGCAGCCTTCCAAGAGCACCTATTTGAGCATGGGAGGAATCCTCTAAAAAACCACACTGCTCCTTTTCACAGGCTCTGAGAGCCCCTAAGGAGCCTGGTAACAGCCCCTTGACAGCTGTCTTTGGAGCCTGGCCAGAGATTTTTTGAGATTCTGCACATCATAATAACAATAAAAGATGAATACAAGAAGAGATAACTGGAACAGCAAATATCCAAACCAGATCATATGCCATAACTATTAAGTACTTAATAAATTATGAATCAGCTAAACATTGTCAATAGCATCAAGTAGTGAAATATTGTTACAATGCACCTAATGCACTTAAATGTCAAGCTTGACTCTGCTCCTGCTAGGCCTCTCTATTGTTCAGTTTGGTCACCTATCCCATTAGAGGTCCAATAAGGAGGTGGGACCCGATGTGAATGTTTGCAAGAAGTAAAGAACTGCTCGTATTTTGTATCTTGTATCTACTAATCATTTTGACATGCAGTTTTTACTGAAGGTAGTTTTTGTCAAATGCTCAGTTTCAGGTGCTCAGTTTTACATTAAGGCCGGAATTATACTTTTCTGTTATTGCTGCAATGCGCAGTACTGAACTTTGCAGGTTAGTATGTTGTGTTGGCACTCATTTTTAATGCACCCACTGTACTAAGGTAATGCACCTTGCTGCATCATGCCCCAGCACATGACAACACACTACCATGCATTGTATTCCCAAAAGGATAACAGGTACAGTCTGGCCCATGCTAAAGTGGATTTAGTACCCCATTCAAAATAAATGGTTTATCCAAAATACATGTTAAAGTGGAGCTTAACTGTATCTGAGCACCACAAACTGAAAATACTATTTAATTCATTTTTAAATTTCAAAGCAAACTCACCCATCTATCCATGTCTCTGTGCTTTATTTTGTTGAGAAAACACCCCCCTTGCATTTCTAGTCATGGCCATCTTAAGTAAGGGCAATAGATTAATGTAGCTTTTACTTCCTGGAATCCATCTGTGCTTAGTTTAGGCGTGCAGGCAGGAGGGTGTGTTTAGCTAATAAAACCCCTCCTCCAGATGAAAGGAAGAAAATGCCCATAAAGACTCTCGGGATGTATGACATAATTTTGTCCTAGGCCAGAAACCAGGAAGCAACTGACAAAATGTAAAACAAATATATAATTTACCTTCCTATTTATTTATCAATGATAGCAGTATAAGGCTTAAAACTTGTTAATGTTGAATGAGTGAGTGTAGTTCCACTTTAACCAGTCCTGGACCGGAAGGTTTTCCCCCTTAATGACCAGGCCATTTTTTGCGATTCGGCACTGCGTTACTTTAACCACTTGCCGACCGCTCACATGGATACTACTGCGGCAAAGTGGCTCTGCTAGGTCCAGCGACGTAGACCTACGTCGGGCGCGATCACGGCTCGCAGAGTGCGCTCCTGGTCTGATTCGGCTGAGAACCAATCAGTCACCAGATGCAGACCAATGATTTTTGGTCTGGATCTGGTGATCGGTTCTAGCCAATGACATCATGTCCCCTGCCTGTGTAATGTAAACACAGGCAGGGGAATGTGATGTAATTTTCCCTCCTGGAGCCCTTTCAGTTCCAGGAGTAGAAGGAGAAGCATCAAAAACATGAGTTTCACCTAACACTACACTGACACTACCTCACATAGGCACATCTAACCCCTTGATCACCCCTGATCACTCCACCAAACCCCCCACAGTGAGCACTATATACAGTGGTATACAGATCTTTTACTGATCACTGCATTAGTGTCACTCGTGACCCCAGTTTGCGCTTGCGCTAGGCCCAAATAGGGTTAGGGCACCCGCCATCTATCCCCTAATAAAGTTTAAACCCCTTGATCACCCCCAGTTAACCCCTTCGCTCCCTATCACATTGTGCACTAAATACAGTATATAGGTAAATACTGATTACTGTATTAGTGTCACTTGTGACCCTAATTTGCGCTTGCGCTAGGCCCAAATAGGGTTAGGGCACCCGCCATCTATCCCCTAATAAACTTTTAACCCCTTGATCTCCCCCAGTTAACCCCTTCACTCCCTATCACACAGTGCACTAATATATACAGTATATCAGATAACTACTGATCACTGTATTAGTGTCACTTGGGACCCCAGTTTGCGCTTGCACTAGGCCCAAATAGGTTTAGGCCACCCGCCATCTATCCCCTAATAAACTTTTAACCCTATATAAAATTACCGTGTAATATAGGCCCTTACCCCTGTGAGGGATTTACAAAACAAAATGATAGAGAAAGATGGGGCTTTGCGGGCCAGTGGGAGTAGAAGGATCAGACAAAGAATCGTTTGTAAAACCAAAATTACATTTTATTTGTATAAAGAACAATAAAACTCAGCATGGACTACCATGCATATGTGATAACAGAGGACTGACATAACATACAATAATAAAATCAAACAATTAATGTCACTACTTATAGAGAAGCATATCCCCAGAAGGGGTTGTAACCAAAATCTGTATAGGATGGAAATTGGGTCTCAAGCTGGATTCGGTCACGGTAGGTCCCCAGCAAGCCGACGCGTTTCGCTCAAGGCTTCCTCAGGGCCTGAGAGACCATAACAGACCGATGTTTTCTATGAACAACATAAAAGCATAATCAAATGAATGCCAGTCAGTCATAAATTTCATGATATATCATACATAATGACATTATATTTCAATTATTTCATAGGTATATTTGGTTTTAGTTTTTGTACTGACCCTTCTTGATAGTGACTTGCGCTAGGCGACAAAGCTGTAGCGATACTAATGCTGCTTGGAGCTATATTGCTTCCGTATTTATCATAACAGACATCAAGAATGTATTTCTTGCATAGGATCCAATGTATTACGTCCCAGATTGTGTTGCCAGGGGCAGGGCTGTAAATCAAAATGCCAATAGATATATATATGTGTCTACCGTATAGTTTCGATTTTCATATGTTTATGATCTCATAACCAACCTTTTTTGGCTATCCCCCCTGTGAACTTTTTGGGGTGAGTCCCAACTCACAAGGTGAAGGTCCTCTCCTTGATATCTTCGCCCTTATATATATATTCACTCCTAGATATAATAGATCTATGAACATGAGAGCATAGGTTATTCTTTATCAGTGGAAAAGGGAAGAGGGCTAATGAGGATAGCTATTGGTTAAATGGAGACAGTTAGATGGATAGACTACTGATTTGAGGGTAGTATCAAAAATATATATATAATAGTAAGGCCAAAGTGTTCACACCCACCTAGTATTGTGTTACATGGCTTGGATAGGACAGGCAGCACCTTTCTTTCTGTAGTTCAAAGATATAGTGTATATTTCCCCAGTTTAAGGGTCCTTGATGGCAACACAACTGACCTAGAAGGAGGACCGGGATTGTGCATATAGAGAGTTGTTAATATTTAAGGCCACAGTGCCATATAACGTGGTTAGTGGGGGGAGGCTTATTATGCTAGAAAAAAGATAAGGAAGCTACATAAACGTATACATACCTTTCCTCAGTCTAAGGTAGACTCCAGGCAGGAAAGGGAGACATGCATAAATTTCAGCTATATGGACACTACGGTCCTGGGCTGTATAAGCCCTGAAAGAGATAATTATAGGAGTTAATATTAGATCTATAAGCCCTCCAGTCTATATTACAGAGAATGCAGTCCTCCGAGCACCTATCCATACTTCCATTACAGGGTTAGCATTACTTACCTCTATGTCTGGTTCACTAGCAGCCTGCCTATTTGCCTCCACGTTATTAATCCTATATATAGGGGGGAAAACGCCCTCATTGATGCGCATTGGCGCTTAATTTGGGGCAGTTCATGTGGAACTGCTTACTCCCTAATTGCGGTCGGCAGTAACGCTGCCTGACCGCGTCACTTCCGGTCGCTCCGGAAGTGAGGACATGCTCTCCTCTGCTTAGGACTGGGTCGGCGATGGCGCCGCGTATCTACATCACTTCCGGTCGCGCCGGAAGTGAGGCCGTTATCTTACAGGAAGTGTTGACCAACTCTGGACCCGCCCGGATACCAGAATCCAGCATCTGATTGGATGAAAGTCATATTAAGGGCTGCGTTATTTGTTGCTCAAGCTCCATCTAGTGGGATAATAGTGAAATACCTTGGCAATAATCCTACCTCCTGGAAATCTGCAGAAGACCAACCATCGGTCCAATAGTGCAAGGCCACATATATATACTTGGCATATCGGGGTATATAATAATCCCAGGCAGTGCAATATCAGATGGTTATTTTGATCGTTCCACAACAGCATATGCTACAGCAGTGTCGCCTCACAAGTCATCTATTATATATAGCACAAAATACATATATGTGTTAGTCACTTTATATATACAGAATCATTCCTCCATTGTGGTATCCACATAGGATCCATTTTAATTTACTATTCTATTCTATATCTACTTGACAGTCCCTATTCTAATAGAAAATCTTCATCTGTCCCTCATAATGATGCAAGGAAAGGACTCCCTGGGGGAAAAAAAGGAGAGGAGAGGAGGGAGACGGATCTATGGACTCAAAAGGAGGATCCTTTTGAGTCCATAGATCCGTCTCCCTCCTCTCCTCTCCTTTTTTTCCCCCAGGGAGTCCTTTCCTTGCATCATTATGAGGGACAGATGAAGATTTTCTATTAGAATAGGGACTGTCAAGTAGATATAGAATAGAATAGTAAATTAAAATGGATCCTATGTGGATACCACAATGGAGGAATGATTCTGTATATATAAAGTGACTAACACATATATGTATTTTGTGCTATATATAATAGATGACTTGTGAGGCGACACTGCTGTAGCATATGC
The DNA here is from genome assembly GCF_965119305.1 of Pelophylax lessonae. Taxonomy (NCBI): domain Eukaryota; kingdom Metazoa; phylum Chordata; class Amphibia; order Anura; family Ranidae; genus Pelophylax; species Pelophylax lessonae. Next base: position 111,861,823 of record NC_138771.1, read on the forward strand.
TGTTGTGGAACGATCAAAATAACCATCTGATATTGCACTGCCTGGGATTATTATATACCCCGATATGCCAAGTATATATATGTGGCCTTGCACTATTGGACCGATGGTTGGTCTTCTGCAGATTTCCAGGAGGTAGGATTATTGCCAAGGTATTTCACTATTATCCCACTAGATGGAGCTTGAGCAACAAATAACGCAGCCCTTAATATGACTTTCATCCAATCAGATGCTGGATTCTGGTATCCGGGCGGGTCCAGAGTTGGTCAACACTTCCTGTAAGATAACGGCCTCACTTCCGGCGCGACCGGAAGTGATGTAGATACGCGGCGCCATCGCCGACCCAGTCCTAAGCAGAGGAGAGCATGTCCTCACTTCCGGAGCGACCGGAAGTGACGCGGTCAGGCAGCGTTACTGCCGACCGCAATTAGGGAGTAAGCAGTTCCACATGAACTGCCCCAAATTAAGCGCCAATGCGCATCAATGAGGGCGTTTTCCCCCTATATATAGGATTAATAACATGGAGGCAAATAGGCAGGCTGCTGGTGAACCAGACATAGAGGTAAGTAATGCTAACCCTGTAATGGAAGTATGGATAGGTGCTCGGAGGACTGCATTCTCTGTAATATAGACTGGAGGGCTTATAGATCTAATATTAACTCCTATAATTATCTCTTTCAGGGCTTATACAGCCCAGGACCGTAGTGTCCATATAGCTGAAATTTATGCATGTCTCCCTTTCCTGCCTGGAGTCTACCTTAGACTGAGGAAAGGTATGTATACGTTTATGTAGCTTCCTTATCTTTTTTCTAGCATAATAAGCCTCCCCCCACTAACCACGTTATATGGCACTGTGGCCTTAAATATTAACAACTCTCTATATGCACAATCCCGGTCCTCCTTCTAGGTCAGTTGTGTCGCCATCAAGGACCCTTAAACTGGGGAAATATACACTATATCTTTGAACTACAGAAAGAAAGGTGCTGCCTGTCCTATCCAAGCCATGTAACACAATACTAGGTGGGTGTGAACACTTTGGCCTTACTATTATATATATATTTTTGATACTACCCTCAAATCAGTAGTCTATCCATCTAACTGTCTCCATTTAACCAATAGCTATCCTCATTAGCCCTCTTCCCTTTTCCACTGATAAAGAATAACCTATGCTCTCATGTTCATAGATCTATTATATCTAGGAGTGAATATATATATAAGGGCGAAGATATCAAGGAGAGGACCTTCACCTTGTGAGTTGGGACTCACCCCAAAAAGTTCACAGGGGGGATAGCCAAAAAAGGTTGGTTATGAGATCATAAACATATGAAAATCGAAACTATACGGTAGACACATATATATATCTATTGGCATTTTGATTTACAGCCCTGCCCCTGGCAACACAATCTGGGACGTAATACATTGGATCCTATGCAAGAAATACATTCTTGATGTCTGTTATGATAAATACGGAAGCAATATAGCTCCAAGCAGCATTAGTATCGCTACAGCTTTGTCGCCTAGCGCAAGTCACTATCAAGAAGGGTCAGTACAAAAACTAAAACCAAATATACCTATGAAATAATTGAAATATAATGTCATTATGTATGATATATCATGAAATTTATGACTGACTGGCATTCATTTGATTATGCTTTTATGTTGTTCATAGAAAACATCGGTCTGTTATGGTCTCTCAGGCCCTGAGGAAGCCTTGAGCGAAACGCGTCGGCTTGCTGGGGACCTACCGTGACCGAATCCAGCTTGAGACCCAATTTCCATCCTATACAGATTTTGGTTACAACCCCTTCTGGGGATATGCTTCTCTATAAGTAGTGACGTTAATTGTTTGATTTTATTATTGTATGTTATGTCAGTCCTCTGTTATCACATATGCATGGTAGTCCATGCTGAGTTTTATTGTTCTTTATACAAATAAAATGTAATTTTGGTTTTACAAACGATTCTTTGTCTGATCCTTCTACTCCCACTGGCCCGCAAAGCCCCATCTTTCTCTATCATTTTGTTTTGTAAATCCCTCACAGGGGTAAGGGCCTATATTACACGGTAATTTTATATAGTCTGCAATTCGGGTGGATAATACACCCTTCTCTTCCCCCTTTCTATCCGTGTCAATGTGGGAGTAGTACGATCATTCTTACTATGATATAAGTTGTCAATATACACTTATAAAAATATTTTCTATATCTCTATATATAAACTTCCTTAGATTAATAAATTTACCTTTACGGTTAAGAAGATTAAAACAGTCCCGTTAGTTCAGACATCCAGGCAACAATCTGCCTACACGTCTGCACATCAGACTCTGTCCGTAGTGTATGCGAGTAGAGCCCCTGTAGTGGTGATATGGCTGAATTCCTGGGGGAGGATTGGGAGGGTTATATGATAAAAATACAACAGGAATGTTCAGATACAACTAACAATGATGTTGAAATAGAGGTGGTTATACAAAAATTACAGCGGGCGTTGGAACGCAGGGCTAGCCTCTTCTGGCACATAAAATACTTCCAGAAATATATCTCAGAGGATTTGAATCCTAAGGGGCTACGAATCCAGGTGTTTCCTAACATCTGGCAGATTAGCCCAGAATTCAAAAACTCATGGGAGAGCAATTTGAAAGCATGCTCACGTAGAATGATGGAATTATTAATAGGATATTATCAAGAGGAACAAAAGGCCATTAATGAGGAGATAAAAGCCATACAACTAGAATATAAGGATATTCTTGCAAAAGCCACCTTTAAAGAGAAAGAAAAAGAAACCAAGGACCAATTAGATACATTCACGAAGGAACTAATCCAAAAAAAAGAACAGAAGTTCTCTAGGGATAAGTTGGCCTTCGGGCGGTTTCAGCGTATGCTTGGCCACAACCTAGGAATAACTTTACGGGAAAAAATTGGCGAGGACAAAGGAATAATAATAGAAGGAGAAATTATAACGATAGTGAATCTGACTCTAATGTATCACAATTTTCTCTCCCTTCACGCACATCGGAATACGCACGACCAAGGAATCGCACCTTTAGAAAAAGATCCAAGGCACCTGAAGAGCACGGGGGTATTGAAAAGAGAAGACTGGTGGAAGATACCACAGTCTCCTATTCACTCAATAATCTTGGTGATGGCTCTGCTCACTCTTCTTCTATCACTTCACCTTCACTTCTTCAATCGACACTTATGGAAGCAGGTAATATGAAAACTCGCACTAAAATACAAGGAGCAAATGACAGCACTACTATAGGTACACAACAAGCACTAATTACATCATATGCAGGAGCGATTAACAATGCGAATTTGGGCGCCACACCCAAAAGTGTAAAAAGACAATGACTTGATGAAACACTATATACACAGATACACAACACGGAGCCTACAGTCGAATCGGCCTTCTCGATTATTAACTTGTCCTCATATATTCCCACACAGGACGAATTAGAGGTCCTGCGTCGCGGCCTTAGCTTTTGCCCCGACAGCAATACAACACACTTTGACATCGTCAAGGATGTACAGTTGTTTGCGAGAAAGCTAACTTACCGTTATATTTTCGATAAAGAAAGACAACAAATTAAAAAAGACAAAGAACTATCTGAACTATGGAAAGATTTTTCAGTGAAAGATTTTAGAGCGTTAAAGGATCTCATCCAACTTCTGGATGAGAACGATCCCCCCACAATTTCAGACATAGAGGAAGTAAGAACAGAATCAGAGGACGAGTGTATGGATATAGAAGGGATACAGGTACTAGCACAGCAAAAAATGGACATGATACAAGCCCCTATGGCCAAAAAAAAGTCTAATAGGTTTCCTCCCCTACAAACCAATCCGAACGTGTTGGCTTTCGTGAATAAGACCACAGCAGATATCAACCGTTTGAAAATTCGCAACCCTATGAAAGAGAATCTAAATGATCACCTCAAACAAGCTCTTGAGTCACTAAGAAAGAATTCCCAGATTATAATAAAGCCCTCCGACAAGGGGGGCAATATTGTAATCATGGATCACTTACAATATCGCAATATGTGCTGGGACATCCTAAAAAATAGGGAGTGGTACAAGCCCATCAACGAAGAAAAAATTCTGTCTGCTCAAAATAAATATAAAGTACTTATCTTTGAAGCATATAGTAATGGTATAATTAACAAAGATACATATGAAGCTATAAAAATTGATTCACCTCGCGTCCCCACATTTTATGCGTTGCCAAAAACGCATAAAAACCCAAAAAATCCCCCAGGATGCCCAATCATATCAGGAATCGGGTCCTACACAGAACCATTAAGTAAATTAATTGATCAGTATCTCAGGCCCCATGTAACCAGTCTGCCGTCTTTTATCCAGGACACACCAGATTTACTTAGGGTGTTATATGATCAAGTAATGCCCCCTGGATGTGTCATGATTGCGTTGGACATCGAGGCACTATATTCCTCGATCCCACATGCACTCGGGCTACAGACAATTAAAAGATTCCTGGATGAACGAGGCCCCCAAGCAAAACCACACAACCAATTTATTTTGGATGGGCTGGCACATATTTTGAATAATAATGTGTTCACATTTGATGGTTCCCATTTCATCCAGGTGCAGGGCGTGGCCATGGGCACATGTTGTGCCCCGGCCTATGCCAACCTGCACCTGGGTGGATGGGAACGAAATATTTTTAATGATGAGGACCTCTCCATGTACCTGAGCCACGTAGTTACGTGGCTCAGGTACATAGATGATGTCCTCATCATATGGGACGGGGATATTGAGTTATTTGAAACCTTTTTTCAAAAGTTACAGATCAACACTTTCAATTTGAAGTTTACTATGTCCTGGAGCAGAGAACAGATTGATTTCCTTGATACCACTCTCTATTTTGAGGATGATGGTAGTGTCGGATCAACCTTATTTCGTAAACCGACAGCAGGAAACACAATACTGCATTCGGAAAGTTCCCACCCCAAAGCGTTAATCAGAAGCATCCCCTACTCCCAATACCTCAGATTGAGACGGAATTGTTCTAAAGATATAAATTACAAAAGGGAAGCAGATAAATTGAAAGCACGTCTGCTACAGAGAGGGTACAGTGCGACAACGCTGAGAAAAGCATATAATAAGGCAAAAGCAAACACGAGGCATGACCTGCTTTTTAAAGAAAAAACTAAAAAAACAGACGATAAGGTCAGATTTATTTCCACATACTCTAGGCAGTATAATGAGGTCCGCAACATTTTACAAAAAAACTGGGAGATCCTGACAAGCGACCCAATCCTTAAAAAATACCTAGATGACCACCCTAACATCACATATAAACGAGCTAAATCAATTAGAGATGGTCTAGTTACGAGTCACTATCGGAGACCCAATGAAATATCATATATAAAAGGCCTATTCAAATGCGGATGCTGTGATTTTTGTCCATATATCCTTGAAGGAGAGTCTTTTGTAATGCCCAATGGTCATAGAAGATATATTAACCAGCATATCACCTGCCAAACAAAGGCGGTAGTATATATAATGTTATGCCCATGTGGGGCGTTCTATGTGGGTAAAACCATAAGACCCCTCTGGAAAAGGATCTCAGATCATATATCGTATATCAATAACGGCCAAATCAATACCCCGATAGGTGGCCATGTTGGGCTAAAACACAAATATGACCGAAACATTGTTAAGTTCACTGTGTTAGATGTTATCCCTGAGGACATAAGAGGAGGAGATGTTGATAAAAAAGTGTTAGCACGAGAGGCCAGATGGATATACGATCTAAGGGCGACCGTGTATCCAGGCCTAAATGATATGATCAGCTATAAATCATTTTTATAGTATCTCCACTAAAACAATCCTCCTTTTGAGTCCATAGATCCGTCTCCCTCCTCTCCTCTCCTTTTTTTCCCCCAGGGAGTCCTTTCCTTGCATCATTATGAGGGACAGATGAAGATTTTCTATTAGAATAGGGACTGTCAAGTAGATATAGAATAGAATAGTAAATTAAAATGGATCCTATGTGGATACCACAATGGAGGAATGATTCTGTATATATAAAGTGACTAACACATATATGTATTTTGTGCTATATATAATAGATGACTTGTGAGGCGACACTGCTGTAGCATATGCTGTTGTGGAACGATCAAAATAACCATCTGATATTGCACTGCCTGGGATTATTATATACCCCGATATGCCAAGTATATATATGTGGCCTTGCACTATTGGACCGATGGTTGGTCTTCTGCAGATTTCCAGGAGGTAGGATTATTGCCAAGGTATTTCACTATTATCCCACTAGATGGAGCTTGAGCAACAAATAACGCAGCCCTTAATATGACTTTCATCCAATCAGATGCTGGATTCTGGTATCCGGGCGGGTCCAGAGTTGGTCAACACTTCCTGTAAGATAACGGCCTCACTTCCGGCGCGACCGGAAGTGATGTAGATACGCGGCGCCATCGCCGACCCAGTCCTAAGCAGAGGAGAGCATGTCCTCACTTCCGGAGCGACCGGAAGTGACGCGGTCAGGCAGCGTTACTGCTGACCGCAATTAGGGAGTAAGCAGTTCCACATGAACTGCCCCAAATTAAGCGCCAATGCGCATCAATGAGGGCGTTTTCCCCCTATATATAGGATTAATAACGTGGAGGCAAATAGGCAGGCTGCTAGTGAACCAGACATAGAGGTAAGTAATGCTAACCCTGTAATGGAAGTATGGATAGGTGCTCGGAGGACTGCATTCTCTGTAATATAGACTGGAGGGCTTATAGATCTAATATTAACTCCTATAATTATCTCTTTCAGGGCTTATACAGCCCAGGACCGTAGTGTCCATATAGCTGAAATTTATGCATGTCTCCCTTTCCTGCCTGGAGTCTACCTTAGACTGAGGAAAGGTATGTATACGTTTATGTAGCTTCCTTATCTTTTTTCTAGCATAATAAGCCTCCCCCCACTAACCACGTTATATGGCACTGTGGCCTTAAATATTAACAACTCTCTATATGCACAATCCCGGTCCTCCTTCTAGGTCAGTTGTGTCGCCATCAAGGACCCTTAAACTGGGGAAATATACACTATATCTTTGAACTACAGAAAGAAAGGTGCTGCCTGTCCTATCCAAGCCATGTAACACAATACTAGGTGGGTGTGAACACTTTGGCCTTACTATTATATATATATTTTTGATACTACCCTCAAATCAGTAGTCTATCCATCTAACTGTCTCCATTTAACCAATAGCTATCCTCATTAGCCCTCTTCCCTTTTCCACTGATAAAGAATAACCTATGCTCTCATGTTCATAGATCTATTATATCTAGGAGTGAATATATATATAAGGGCGAAGATATCAAGGAGAGGACCTTCACCTTGTGAGTTGGGACTCACCCCAAAAAGTTCACAGGGGGGATAGCCAAAAAAGGTTGGTTATGAGATCATAAACATATGAAAATCGAAACTATACGGTAGACACATATATATATCTATTGGCATTTTGATTTACAGCCCTGCCCCTGGCAACACAATCTGGGACGTAATACATTGGATCCTATGCAAGAAATACATTCTTGATGTCTGTTATGATAAATACGGAAGCAATATAGCTCCAAGCAGCATTAGTATCGCTACAGCTTTGTCGCCTAGCGCAAGTCACTATCAAGAAGGGTCAGTACAAAAACTAAAACCAAATATACCTATGAAATAATTGAAATATAATGTCATTATGTATGATATATCATGAAATTTATGACTGACTGGCATTCATTTGATTATGCTTTTATGTTGTTCATAGAAAACATCGGTCTGTTATGGTCTCTCAGGCCCTGAGGAAGCCTTGAGCGAAACGCGTCGGCTTGCTGGGGACCTACCGTGACCGAATCCAGCTTGAGACCCAATTTCCATCCTATACAGATTTTGGTTACAACCCCTTCTGGGGATATGCTTCTCTATAAGTAGTGACGTTAATTGTTTGATTTTATTATTGTATGTTATGTCAGTCCTCTGTTATCACATATGCATGGTAGTCCATGCTGAGTTTTATTGTTCTTTATACAAATAAAATGTAATTTTGGTTTTACAAACGATTCTTTGTCTGATCCTTCTACTCCCACTGGCCCGCAAAGCCCCATCTTTCTCTATCATTTTGTTTTGTAAACTTTTAACCCCTTGATCTCCCCCAGTTAACCCCTTCACTCCCTATCACACAGTGCACTAATATGTACAGTATATCAGATAATTACTGATCACTGTATTAGTGTCACTTGGGACCCCAGTTTTGCGCTTTCGCTAGGCCCAAATAGGTTTAGGCCACCCGCCATCTATCCCCTATAAAGGTTTAACCCCTTGATCTCCCCCAGTTAACCCCTTCACTGCCCTGTCACTGTGTTCACTATATACAGTGATTACCAATCACTGTATTAGTGTCACGGGTGACGCTACTTAGGCTAGTTAGCATCAGGGTCCCACCACACCACCGTTATTTAGCGTCAGCTGGTGTCAAGTACACTAACACACATATACGCACACACATACACACACACCTCCATTACTAGTATAGTGTTTGAACAGATCAATATCTGATCTGATCAGAACTATACTAGTGTCCCCATAGTTTAGTGTTCCCAAAATGCAGTGTTTGCACAATCAGCGCTGATTCCTGCCAGCACCTGTGTTTAGCCCCTCCGCCCAGCCCACCCTACCCAGGCAAGTGCAGTAATTAATAGATTACTGTCACTTCCAAAAAACACAAATCACACAAAACTGCTGCGTTAGCAGAGTCAGGCCTGAGTTTTTTGTAGCGACCAAATAGTCCTTGACAACCAGGTGCTTTTTTACCTGTGAGTCACACTACTGTACCGGTAAATTTTGCTGATAAAATGTCCAAACGGTACAGTAGTGCAGAGGCCTACAGTATACTGACCATGTCAGATGAGAGTGATGGGGAAGCCTCACTGGCAGAATCAGGGTCAGTATATGAACCTGTAGACAGCAGTGGCTCCCTGACAGACAGCTTCGATGATGGATGGGTCCCTGCTAAGGTCAGGCGTACCCGACCCTATTCTTGAGTTGCTGAGATGCAAGACCTGGATGTTTCTCGTATGCAACAGAGTGCCAGTACTAGTGCCGCTCACACTTCTCGTGATCTGGCAAGCACGAGCGGCCTAGTACACAGGAGCTTGTGGCTAAGGATATAGAGGCTCTAAATTTTTAAAAAAGTTGGGAGGATTTGAGGTTTAAAAAAGGCCTAGCCTCTTTAAAGAAAAGGGCAGATATAGTGGTTCGCCCTGCCGACAAGGGGGGTGGTGTTGTGGTCATGAATAGAGAGGCATATATGGCTGAGATGCCGCGTCTCCTTTCTGACACCGACACCTATGCCCCCCTCACTGGCAATCCCACGATAAAGTTTAGGAAAGTGCTCAGTTTTGGTGGAACAAGGGTTTAAAAATAACATCATTAATAAAAAGAAAAGAGAATTCCTTGTACCATCTGTACCAAGGGTACCAGTCATATATTTCCTGTCCAAAATTCACAAATCCCTGATTGATCCCCCTGGCAGGCCGATTGTCAGTGGGATAAATTCTATCACATCTAGTGCAGGTAAATATATTGACTTTTTTTTTCTCCAGCCCCTGGTCATTGAGACTCCCTCATATTGGAGAGACTCCATGCAAGTGATTAATATCCTTAAGGAGATACAGTTGGAGGAGTGCTGTCTTTTGGTGACAGCGGATGTCACCTCCCTCTATACTGTTATCTCCCATGAACATGGACATCAGGCAGTTGATTATTTTTTGTCAAGAGGGGGTGCCTTACACCCTAAGCAGCATCATTTTGTTATGAGTTTGCTTGAATATTGCATGTCTCACAATTTCTTCTGGTTTGACAGCAGATATTATTTGCAAAACAAGGGTGTGGCTATGGGGGCGAAGTTCGCACCGAGCATGGCGAACCTGTTCATGGCCAAGTGGGAGGAGGATGTCGTCTATGCCAAACCCAGACCAGAATTATGTCTTTGGCGGAGGTATATAGACGACGTGCTTCTCCTGTGGGCCGGGAGTGTTGAGTCCCTTCATGAATTCTTTATAGACCTCAATAACATCGACAGAGGCATTTATTTGCAGTATGAGGCGAGTGAGAATGAGATTCATTATCTAGACTTAAACATCAGAGTTGATGGACATTCCATCCGTACTTCCACATTCTTCAAAAAGACGGATCGGAATGGTAATATTGATATGTCTAGTTGCCATCATCCGTCATGGCTTAGATCTGTGCCAAAAAGCCAATTCCTCCAAGTTACGACGGAATTGTACTTACCAGGAAGACTTCCTGAGGGAGTCAGAGGTTTTGAAAACGCGATTTCTAGAGAAGGGTTATGATACTCTAGAGATTGATGCCTTGACGGATGCAAGTAATAGGGATAGAGAATCATTATTAGCCCCTAGATCTGGGGAGACAACTAATGGTTTTGATTTTTCTTTTCTCACCACCTTTTCCAATCAGCATTTTGCAATAAAAGGAATTCTGCGGAAGCACTGGAAGGTGCTCTGCAATGACTCTGTCTTAGGACCACAACTTCCTGAGAACCCTTTGGTCATTTATAAAGGAGTGCCTCCTTTGAGGCTTCAGATAGCCCCAAATGTGATCAATCCACCACAAAAACCTTCCTTTTTCTTTCAGAACATGTTTGGTTTTGTTCCATGTCGTAGGTGCTCTATTTGTTCACTCAATGCACACCGTCCTAGGAGATTTCAACGTTTTGAGTCCTCTTCTACAAATGAACAATTTGCAATCAAACAGTTCATTACTTCTTCAACTAGGTACGTGGTTTACATCTTTGTCTGCCCCTGTGGCTTACAGTATATCGGCCGTACTAAGAGGATGTTGGTGACCAGGCTGACCGAGCATGTCGCTTATATCCGTAAAGGTTTCCCTGTCCACAGCCTTTCGAAGCACTATGCCCTCTGCCACAATAAAGATCCCAAGGGGACTGTGTTCATTGGGATTGAACAATTTGTGGCAGATTGGCATGGCAGTCATATGGTTAGGGAGATCTCCAGATTAGAAGTACGCTGGATTTATAGGGCTAAGACATGCGCTCCGCATGGTTTAAATGTGGTGTGGGATGTGAATGCTTTTATAGCAAATGGATAGGTGTTCTAATTCCCTTTTTTTCTGTCTTTTTTAAGTTGTCAAATTCATGTTTTTTATGTATGTTTTTATGGGAGCTGTACATATGTTTTCTCATTGCTATGTTTTTATATGTATTGAGCTGCTCTGTGCAGTTTGCTTGATTGCCCACAAGATGTCGCTGTTTTCCAATTTCTATGGTGATTATCACTATAGACCGTGTATTTATATAGGTTTGCCTAAACAATATTATTTTGTTTTTATAGGCATAAAGAAATAGTTTTTTCTTTAGTCTATATTATCGGAGGTCTTTTTGTTAAAGATTTCTGAGTTGTTTGGCTATTGTAGCCGCTACTAAATCCATATAAGATTGTCATCTCCTTTTTGATTAAAGATGGTGCCGCCTAGTTTTGCTTCCGGTGCGGTGTGATATATCCGCCGGAAGTGACATACCGCTTGCTTTAGCTATATAATGAGTATGGTGGCACCCGCTGACCACACCCCGGAAGAAGTCTAATATTGGATGAAACGCCGCGTTGGGCGGGACTTGTGACGTGGGACGTCACCATAGAGTGGAAACAGCGGTCATCTCGTTGGCGGTCAAGTGATTCTGGCAGATAAGCTAATTTTACTCATATTACCTGTAAGCAGTTTTTTGGCAAATTAAAATAAATGGTGTTACATAAGGTGTTGCACTATGGTTTTCTTTTTGCTTTTTCCTGGTACTTATGAGTGATCAGTTTGCCCTGTATCATCTGTATGGAGTTGAACCTAATTGGCTTGATCTTGGAATTGCTGAGGATTTCTAGAGGAGCAGTTTGGTGGATCCTTAGAGCCTTCTTTTAATAGTGGGATGGTAAGCGGCAGTGTGATTGGGGTCACTCTCTCTCTCTGGTGGCACTTCAAGGAGACCAATCAGCTGGACCTTACCTATACCTTTGGACTTTTTATATAGCGCTGCTTTTCAATTTTATATATGCACATTATTAGCAAGCGCTGTAGGTAGCCCCTATCACCAGAGGCTATCATTCATTCATCCTCACTTTGCCCTGCTGCTGCACAATATAAAGCTTATTAATTATAAATTTTTAATTTCAACACTAGATTTATTTACCTAGACGCGAGGGCTATACCACAAGTATATATTTTTTTGACACCGAGTAACGATACCCTTGCGGTGCGGGAAACCACATGTGATTTGGACAGGAATTGCACCGCATTCCTATTCAAATCGCATGCGTTTCTTTGTCCACGCAAAGAAACGCATGCGATTTGAACAGGAATGCGGTGCAATTCCTGTCCAAATCACATGTGGTTTCCCGCATCGCTCCTGTGTGAACCCAGACTAAAGTCACTATGACAAGCGTGGGTTCACACAGCAGCGCTGCAGGAAACCGCATGTGATTCAGACAGGAATCACACTGCATTCCGGTTCAAATCCCATGCGATTCTTTGCAGTGCGATTTGAGCCCATTAATTGTGTATTTGCTCAAATTGCACTGCAAAGGTATCAATTTCCGGTATCAGAGCATTTGCATGAGTACAAGTACTCATGCAAATGCTCAGTATCCGTGCCGATACTGGTATCGGTATCAGTGCAGCTCTAGTTCCCAGTGTGGTCAGTTTTCTGGTTGTGCTGGAAGAACAGCCTGTCTGTCCTCCAATGATAAGATTTGTGCTGGCACGCCTCCTCCCGCACAGCTATTTACTGTTTCGTCATACGGACCTGAAAGCGAGGGGTTTTACAGACATTACTCGTGACTGCAGCCACCAGGATTGTGTGTAAATCTGACAAGCAGACTCTTTCCTGTCAGATAGAAGCATTTTGGGCGGCTGCACTGCTGCCTGATTGCTTCCGCATACCCCAGGTAATGGCGCCCTCCTTTCAGTGTGCGCCCCTGCCATGTATCCCTGACTCTGCTTGCCCATCTGTGGGCTAGGGACCGGCATAGTGGGTGCCATCGGGTAGAGGGTAAGGAGCAGAGCGGACACACGCCAGCTCTCCTCCCCTCCTTGTTGCTTACCTGGAAAGCAAATTGTTTGATGTTACTTCCGGGTTCACCTCTTGGTGTCCCTGGCCAGCAAACCCTGGAAAGAATGTAACGCAATGCCATCTGCATTGCATTACGTGAAAGGGAGCACAGGGGAGACATCCAGGGTCTTTTAGCCCATGCATGCCTCATTAAAGATCATCACATAGGGGACTTTTTGTTAAAGAGTAACTCCACTTTGGTGGGGAAAAAAATAGCAAATAAAGAAAAAATAATATAGCGTATACAATTGCGACACAAGTCATGTTGTAATTGAATGTTTTTTAAAAATGACTTTTCCTTTTCAATCTTCAGCTCGGTAATTTCTGAAAATGCAATGCAATATGGCTACCTGGAGCTGTTCTGTACACAGAATGTGCACTGACCACACCCCAGAAACATAATTTCCTGCTTGTGTGATTGGCTCACCAATTTTCCCAGAAATCTGCCTAAGATATAAGTCAGATTTCAGGCATCCCCTGCAACAAAAATGTCATTTTTGGTGAGATACTCCCAATAGGAAATCATGTCCAAAGGGATGCAGGCCCAGCAACTTTCCTCATTACATCCTTGTAGGTGCAGAAGCTGACTGTTAATTATGAAACCACTTCCATTAGACTCACTTTCCCACATGAATATAGACAAACACACAGTTATTTCTCCGGAATAACAAAAGTTAGGAATCTGCAGAAACGTTTATTAAAATCCTTGTGATACACATAGATTACCCAGAGGGGGATGTTTTTTTTCTAACAAAAGTGGAGTTATACTTTAAGTAAAAAAAAAAAAAATGTTTTTTTTAAATGGTAAAAAATTAAAGTTGTACCCAAGCTCCCCAAAAAAGTTGAGGGCCCCCCCACATATACACACGTACAAACATAAAGGCATGCGGCGGTGCGTCTACACAAGAAATCTCAATTGCGATACACATGTTACATATCACCATGCATGCTGGAATAGGAGCAATATTTCAAGTAACAAACCTCCTCCGTAACACTAAACTGATTAACTGTAAGGGGCTTTCAAAGTGTCCTATGCAAAATATAGGGTACTAGTTTGTCGCCATTTCCCAGATGCACGCAAATTTAAATTTTGACATGTTGGGTATCTATTTACTCATCTTTTATATTTTATAAAAAAAAAAAAAATGGCAATTTATTACATTTCAGTTACCTAAAGTTAACTTTAGTGAATTTTTTACAGAACTTTTGCATTTCCTAGACCTTTGCGGTAATATCATGTGACATAAAAAATTAGAACTACCACTATTTTATTCTTTAGGGAGTCTGCTTTCAGAAAATATTTAATGTTTTGGAGGGTTTATGTAATTTTCAGGTCTAAAATTATTTTTTTAAGCATGTGTGCAAAAAAATGCAAAAACTAGTCTGACAGTGAAAGGGCTATTCAGTGTAAGTGTTTCATTCTTTCTGCACATAAACGATGGAAAACATCATAGGCTATGTATAAAAAGAATATTAATTGTTGGGACACACTGGAAAGAAGACAACACTTTAGATAACACAGCTTTCGAGTACAGTAAGTTGCATCTGGAATAACCAGAGGCAATATGTAAACCTCTGACGAAGTGATGACGAAACGCGTTAGTGCGTGACCACGCGGCTTCCACGGAGTAGTGCAGACTGGCTCCCTCTGACTGACAGTCTCCGCTGGATGGAAGAAGCGGTAGGAGGCAGACGCTGCGTGCTCTGCTTTTACATGATTTTAAAGAATGCTGCTTGTGAGTGTATAGAAGAAATGGGGGGTTGGTGTGATTTGCAAAATTACACTATTAATTTCCCCTTTCTTTTTGGTGGCTTATATCTTGGAGTATATGTGCTATGAGAATCACCTGCATATTCCTTGGAGAGGTCCTTTGAGGGGGTCTAATGAGACGTGCTGTCCAAATGACTTCAAGAGGAGTGTGTCTCTAGGAGGGCTATTTGGATGCCGTGGAGTATACATGCTGTTAGCCATTCAATTCCGGTGAATGGCCAAACGGAGAGGCTGCACAAGGTGTGGTAACAGCTCAGTATCTCTACCTTTTGGACTTACCACACGTGGTGTACCCCATGGACATCCATCTGTATTTGTCTGATTAGCAGTTATATATGGACTAACATTCATTCAATCTCATTGGGACTATGATGCTTAGTGGATTGATGTATGGTTTACATAATATCCCATAAGCATTGGTTGCTGTGGGATACAGTTAGCATCTATATTTGCAATATCTATTATTTCTTTACCTTAGCCTTAGCGCCGCTTGATGTTAGAGTTTCTTTTGCCATTAACATCCTATTTTAATATGTAAACCTACGTCATCTTGCGGAGTATAATTTGTAAAGTCATATACAGTATACTATTTAGTATTGAATTTTGTACATTATGCTAGAGTTAACCTCAGGCAGCAAAGATGGCAGAACAGCCCTTGTGTATAAACAACATGATGATTGGGGAAAGTGCTGGGATTTATCAGTGTTGGCTCTCACCTCTTTCTACCATTTTAATTACTATTGCTCTCTCTGATTTTACCACCTGGCCCACTGCCTACACCATATTGTCTTTTGGACTTATCTGACCCCTTTCTAATACATGTGATGAATATTGGTTCTGTAATTGAATATGTTACGACAGCAATTTTTGTATTCATTATGATAAGGGTTAATTCTCTGCTCACAGGGCTTAGAACCATGAAACAGAAATCCACTGCCATCTGTGCACCATTTAAAGGCTTATTAAAATGAGGAATGATTATGAAGAGATAGCAGTTTCTGTTTCAGGTTCCAGCCCTTCCCATAGCACAGAATTTTACCATTGTTTTTTGCAATAGTCAGTTAACCTTAATATGGACTGTTAACATTACTTTAACCACTTAAGCCCCGGAAGATTTTACCCCCTTCCTGACCAGGGCCTATTTTGCGATTCGGCACTGTGTGACTTTAATGGACAATTGCGCGGTCGTGCAACGCTGTACCCAAATGAAATTGACGTCCTTTTTTTCCCACAAACAGGGCTTTCTTTTGGTGGTATTTGATCACCTGTGCTATTTTTTGATCATGCGCTATAAACAAAAAAGAGCGACAATTTTGCAAAAATAACAATATTTTTCACATTTTTTATATGAAATTCCCCCCCCAAAAATGTAAAAATCAAAATTTTTTAACATTTTAGGCCAATTTGTTTTCTGCTACATATGTTTGGTAAAAAAAATTGCAAAAGCGTATTTTGATTGGTTTGTGCAAAAAAAATTACGTTTAATAACGAAGGGAAAGATTTTTGTCATTTTTATTGTTTTTTTTTTTAACGAGTAATGGCAGCGATCTGCGATTTTTTTTGTGGGACTGCGACATTGCGGCGGACAGATCGGACCCTTGACTGACATTTTTGACACTTTTGGGGGTACCAGTGACATTACTACAGTAATCAGGGCTATACATATGCACTGTTACTGTAAAAATGACACTGGCAGGGAAGAGGTTAACTTTATTTGAGAAGGAGGGGGTTAAGTGTGTCCCTAGGGGCGTGATTCTTACTGTGATTGGATGTGGCTTGTGATGTAACAGCAGAGATCAACGGTCCTACATAGCAGGACCGTATGATCTGTGCTGTTACACAGGGGAGAGTGACAGGCGGCTTTGTTTACATTAGCCGTCTGCCTTTCTCCCGGTGTAACCGACGATCGCGAGTGACCGGCAGACCGGAGTGACAGGTCTGCCGGTCACTTGCGCGGGGGGGTCTGTGAGCGAGCGGGAGCCTCACAGGCTAGCGACGTAGACCTACGTCACTTTGCCTGTGAGGGGCTGACTGCCGACGTAAATCGTCGTTAGGCAGTCGGCAAGTGGTAAAGCAGTGCTACACTTTAACTAAAAAAGACCACCCTGATGGTGGCCATACACTATATGAAAAATAGGCCAAAATTGGGTCATTTGGTCAGATCCTTGGTTTTTTGGCCAGTTATTGTGCACAAATCAGTAATCGGTTATGACGTTTTTGAACCAAAAAAAACAAAGGACAAGTTTGGAAATTTTCTGCTGAACGAACAATAATTTGAAAGGTTAATGTGTTTTCCATCCAAACTGTTTGCACTAGGTGAAAAAATTATCATAAAACGGATTCATGTCCATTGAGCGATTTATCAGTCACTACATGAAGGCACGATCATCTGCCCTCACGGCCGAGTGTTCATTTTTTGAAAATGAGGTTGAACGATTTTTCATATAGTGAAGAATAAAGAAATCCGCGCTTATGGACGGGGGATAGGGCTGCAGCCTACCTCAAAATATGGCCCTGAGGCTATATCAGAATGTGTGGGTAAGGTGAGGTAAAGTGGCGCTGCCCAATATAAAGTGTTAAAGAAGTATACATTTTTTCCGTTTAAAGTGCTATAGTGTTGATTAAAAACTCATTGTCAAAAAATTCCTAAAAAATGTTCTCCTGCTGGAGTGTGATAAAGTGTTCCTAGTGCAAATGATAAATAAATTAATTAATTGTGCCAGTAAAACGAGTGTATATAAAAAATGTGAGTGTGTAACAACACACTTAATGAGATGTGTGTATAAACCAATTAATATAAGTGAGCCGAACAGTAAACCACCTCTGTACTAATAGTAAATGAATATGACAATAAATATAGCAAAAAAATGTAATATATAATAATGCTCATGCAGTGAAATAATAGTCCCAAAAACAGCAAAACCAAAAATCAGCAAATCAACAGTCTTTCTCTTGCTGGGTGATTCAGTGATGTGAAAAAAATATATATTCAATAATCGATGAACAGCAGCAATTTCGGTGACATTAAAGTGCTTCAAAACCTTTAGGGGTGATGTGAGTGGTGAGTGAAAACACACAGGTGCACCCCTCCAATTGCTCCCGCACTCACCGGAGGTATGTACCCCTACAGGGGTAGTGAGCCTTATTGCAGCATGGTCTGTGAGGCTCCTGAGGGAGGGGGAAGGGGGATATCCCCCTGTTGTGCCAGGGTATAGGATCTCCTTATCAGATGAGGTAGATGATGATATGTGAAGAAGAATATGCCAATATAGTGATGTACCGTTTAAATAGAACTTTATTTCAAATATATAAAAGCAGGTACTCACATTAAATTGGTAATAACAGGTATCTGAAGCAGAAGGGGCCGCGAGTCCCTCGCTGGCGGCCGCTTCTGGGACGCTGTGCGCTTCAGCGACCGGATCTGCGTTGCAGTGGGGCGGAAGTGACGTTATCGCGCATGACGCGTTTCGTCAGAGCTGACGTCATCAGGTGCATGAATAGCGCCGCCTCCGCTGTCTATTTGTGTAGGCTGGTTGCCAGGTGACCGGACCATTCAACCAATTGGAATAAAAGGGGAATTGAGTAAGCAGTAACCGGGCAGAATTAACTCAATGTCCCGATGCATTTGTAGTGAATAAAAATCACCGTACCCTCAGCCAATTGGAAGAAAGGCAAAAGGGAGTGTAATTTGTTACCGGGCAGAGTAGGCAACTCCTTACATGTCCCGATGAGTGTATAAAAAATGTGTATATAATAGGGAGGTGGACAATGTGTTTAAAACCTATTGCGATGTGAGGCAAAAATGAATCATAATTGGTGTTACAATAATACAATTAAAGGGATAATTATGTCAAACTGACATTGCACTAAAAAATTATATATATCTAAAATAATGGTAATTAAACAAAGTGTTGTCTTCACGGAGTGAAAAGATGGTCAATTCATTCTGGGAGCAGTATTGCATAAAAAATGACCTCAAATTGAGAATAGTGCGTTAATAACTCACAGGCATGAATAAAATATAACATAATAGGAAAATTGCTTTATTTTATACTAAAAATTACGTGGACTAAAAATAAAATATATATATGTTAAAATACTTTTATATATATATATATATATATATATATATATATGTATACTAGGATCTATAAATATGGACGCTATAAAGAAGAGTCAAATGAATATATGTGCGTGAAAGTGCATTTAGAAAATGCATCTGTAAAAATATGTAATCTATCTATATAAGTAGAAAAAGATATATATATTATTTGAGTGGGCATATCAATTTTGTTCGGTCCTGTAATCTGGTGGTCCATGTCCCACACCAAAAAATGTCCCAACTGCTTGTGAACATTGTTAAAATCACATATAAGAATCAGTGAATTCGCATAAATAATATACATAAATATTGCAACAAAAAATATAAAAAAATATAAAAAATGGTAAAGAAATATAATAAAATATTACCTAATGAGTATGGTAAGTTTGACATGTTAGATCATAGAAAGAAGGGCAAAGACCAAAGCTATATATTAGCATAGGTGAGAATGTATAATATAAACTAATAAATCTATATTGATAAAGAGTGTTTCCATATTTAGGTATGACCTAGTCTAACCAAGGTTCACTATGAAAAAAATAAAATATATATATAATTAAATCATTTTGTTCAAATATATTATAATTTATTAAAATGTCTTAAAATATCTAAAGAGAAAACCAAGATATTAGCAGAGAAGAAGAAGGAAGGGGGGAAAAGAAACAACTAAGGAATGGGGCATGGGTCTAGTGGTTGGAGATGAAACAATTTAAATCTATATCACGATTCATGCCCCCGGGCTGCAATGATCCCAATTGGTAAATCCACTTAGTTTCGTTTTGTGAAATCTTTCTAGTCTTGTTCTCCCCCCTCCAATGTGCATTGATGGTATCTATACCATAAAAAACAAGGCCCTTTGGGTTTTTTTGGTGGACATCTCGAAAATGCCTGGATAGGCTATGTTTTGGGAAGCCTACTTTGATGTTGTTTATGTGCTCCCTGATACAGACGGCTAAAGGTCTGGTGGTCCTGCCCACATATTGTAGCCCACAAGGGCATTCAATCACGTATGTGACGTGAGTCGTGTGGCAGGTGATGAGTTTCCTGATTTGGAAAGATTTTCTGTTGGCGAAGGATCTGAACTGATTGACTTTTTTGGTTTGTGTCGGGTTGTTTTTGCAGCCTATACACTTCCGACATCTAATGAAACCCTTCATGTCTGGGAAAATCTTTACTTGTCTTGGGGGGTCCACAACATTATGTACTAGCTTGTTTCTTAGTGAGGGAGCTTTGCGGTAAATAAAACAGGGTTTATTTGGTAAAATTTGAGATAAAATTCTGTCAGACTTTAAAATTGGCCAATATTTTTTAAAAATGTTTTCTATTGATCTGTATTGATTGTTAAAACCCGTTATAAAAGCACTGTCGAAACGGTTATTATCATTCTTATTTTTAGTGATCAGTAGGTCATTCCTCTGCATGTTTTTGACTTGATTCTTGTTTTTTTCTAAAATACTTCTATCATAACCTTTTTCCACAAAACGTTTGGTTAGTTTCTCAGCTTGAATTTCATAGTCTTCAATTCTGGTAAAATCCATTTTTATTTATGGATTGTCTCCATATTTAATAGTCATTTCTTTTGCATGGTTGCGCTATTCTTTTTTAATATACATGTTGCTTGGTCCATAGCTGCACCGGCTTTAGATATACATGTTCAGGGCTTGCTCCCCCAATTTTTTGCTTGTTTATTATGTATTCAGTCTGACCAGACTTCTGTGGTTGAGCATCCCACCCCCCACACACACCTGTACTCTATCAGAGTCCACCATCAAGTAGATACAGGAGGAGTCCTTTGTAGTGCATTAGCACATCCATCCCAGCAAGGAGTGTTGTCTCCAAGGGTTGGAGAGGCTGGATTCACCCCTTTTCTATGGATAGTGTAGGACCCACTGATAATGGGGTACTTTGACGCAGTGGTGGGCTTGAGCATGATATGGCCATATGGTGGGACTAAACCCCCATTTTTATTTATGGATTGTCTCCATATTTAATAGTCATTTCTTTTGCATGGTTGCGCTATTCTTTTTTAATATACATGTTGCTTGGTCCATAGCTGCACCGGCTTTAGATATACATGTTCAGGGCTTGCTCCCCCAATTTTTTGCTTGTTTATTATGTATTCAGTCTGACCAGACTTCTGTGGTTGAGCATCCCACCCCCCACACACACCTGTACTCTATCAGAGTCCACCATCAAGTAGATACAGGAGGAGTCCTTTGTAGTGCATTAGCACATCCATCCCAGCAAGGAGTGTTGTCTCCAAGGGTTGGAGAGGCTGGATTCACCCCTTTTCTATGGATAGTGTAGGACCCACTGATAATGGGGTACTTTGACGCAGTGGTGGGCTTGAGCACGATATGGCCATATGGTGGGACTAAACCCCCATTTTTATTTATGGATTGTCTCCATATTTAATAGTCATTTCTTTTGCATGGTTGCGCTATTCTTTTTTAATATACATGTTGCTTGGTCCATAGCTGCACCGGCTTTAGATATACATGTTCAGGGCTTGCTCCCCCAATTTTTTGCTTGTTTATTATGTATTCAGTCTGACCAGACTTCTGTGGTTGAGCATCCCACCCCCCACACACACCTGTACTCTATCAGAGTCCACCATCAAGTAGATACAGGAGGAGTCCTTTGTAGTGCATTAGCACATCCATCCCAGCAAGGAGTGTTGTCTCCAAGGGTTGGAGAGGCTGGATTCACCCCTTTTCTATGGATAGTGTAGGACCCACTGATAATGGGGTACTTTGACGCAGTGGTGGGCTTGAGCACGATATGGCCATATGGTGGGACTAAACCCCCATTTTTATTTATGGATTGTCTCCATATTTAATAGTCATTTCTTTTGCATGGTTGCGCTATTCTTTTTTAATATACATGTTGCTTGGTCCATAGCTGCACCGGCTTTAGATATACATGTTCAGGGCTTGCTCCCCCAATTTTTTGCTTGTTTATTATGTATTCAGTCTGACCAGACTTCTGTGGTTGAGCATCCCACCCCCCACACACACCTGTACTCTATCAGAGTCCACCATCAAGTAGATACAGGAGGAGTCCTTTGTAGTGCATTAGCACATCCATCCCAGCAAGGAGTGTTGTCTCCAAGGGTTGAGAGGCTGGATTCACCCCTTTTCTATGGATAGTGTAGGACCCACTGATAATGGGGTACTTTGACGCAGTGGTGGGCTTGAGCACGATATGGCCATATGGTGGGACTAAACCCCCATTTTTATTTATGGATTGTCTCCATATTTAATAGTCATTTCTTTTGCATGGTTGCGCTATTCTTTTTTAATATACATGTTGCTTGGTCCATAGCTGCACCGGCTTTAGATATACATGTTCAGGGCTTGCTCCCCCAATTTTTTGCTTGTTTATTATGTATTCAGTCTGACCAGACTTCTGTGGTTGAGCATCCCACCCCCCACACACACCTGTACTCTATCAGAGTCCACCATCAAGTAGATACAGGAGGAGTCCTTTGTAGTGCATTAGCACATCCATCCCAGCAAGGAGTGTTGTCTCCAAGGGTTGGAGAGGCTGGATTCACCCCTTTTCTATGGATAGTGTAGGACCCACTGATAATGGGGTACTTTGACGCAGTGGTGGGCTTGAGCACGATATGGCCATATGGTGGGACTAAACCCCCATTTTTATTTATGGATTGTCTCCATATTTAATAGTCATTTCTTTTGCATGGTTGCGCTATTCTTTTTTAATTCTGGTACAATTGCGCCTCACCCTCATGTATTGTCCTTTTGGAATGTTTTGTTTCCATTTCGGATGATGGCAACTGGATGTTGGGATATAGCCATTTTTGTCTGTAGGTTTAAAAAAGGTTTTTGTATATAAATGGTCGTCTTCTTTTAAAATCTGTAGGTCTAAAAAATCTATTTTTCTTTGTCATATGTGCCTGTGAATTTGATACCAAATTGGTTTTTGTTAAGATCATTTAAAAAGGTGTCCAACGTTTCCTGCGTCCCATCCCACATTAAAATAATATCATCGATATAGCGATGGTAAAAACGAAGATGTGGGTGGTTTTTCTGGTATATCAATTCCTCTTCTAACATGTCCATAAAGACGTTAGCCATGCTGGGGGCATAACGAGCCCCCATAGCAACTCCTTTCGTCTGTACATAGTAGGATTTGTTGTGCCAGAAGTAGTTATGGGACATGGCTAATTTTAGCCCTTCCAATATGTATTGTATCTGAACCTGTTTGAGGTCAGTATTGGCAAATAACGCTCTACTTATGGCTTCTAGACCATCCTCTTGTCTTATACTTGTGTACAGTGAGTTGGCGTCTATGGTGGCGAGGTACCAATTGCTTTCAATCTCGAGGTCTTGCAATTCCTTAATAAGTTGTGTGGTATCTTTGAGGTATGATTTCCCTTTACTTACTAGAGGCTGAAGGAAATTATCTAGGTATTCCCCTAGTCTAGAGTATAGGGAGTCAATCCCACTGATTATGGGGCGGCCTGGTGGCTTGTCCAATCTTTTGTGTATTTTTGGGAGGTAATATATTACCGGAAGTTTTGGAGATCTGGGAAGTAGATATGCTGCTTCTTTCTCGGTTAATATACCCAAATTTTCTCCCTTTTTGATATATTTTTCTAATTTTTTCCGATATTCCATTGTAGGATTTTTTTTTTTAATTTCTTGTAAGTATCGGGTACTGTTAAAAGGTTATTAATTTCTTCCTCATAATCCTGTTTCTTCAGAATAACCAGACCGCCTCCTTTGTCTGCTGGGCGTATCACTACGTTTTTCTTCTCTTCAATAGTTTTAATGTTCTCCCAGATTTTGTTGTTTTTGTTATTGTAAATCTTTAATTGTTTAATATCATGCTCTACCATCTTTTTGAAAGCTTGTACGCATTCATTATTTGGAACTTTGGGGTTAAAAACTGATCGATTCCTTAAATTAGTGTGTTTAAAAACATGTTTTGAGGTTATTCTCTGTTCCCCTTTTAATTTAAAAAACTTTTTAATGTTTAATTTTCTTAAAAACTTTTGTACATCGATGTAGGCTTCAAATTTACCCAAGTTCTTGGTGGGGGCAAACTTGAGACCTAGATCTAAAATACATAGTTCCTCTTGAGTAAAATTTACATCACTTAAGTTACAAATTCCTGAGCCTAGTACTCCCTTCTTCGTTTTCTTACGGCCACCTCGTTTGCCTCTGGTCCTCCTCCTTCTTCCCAATGGCTGTTCCATATGTTCGGCCTCCCAAAGTTCTGGTTGTGAGGGTTGAGATTCCTCCATCCTCTGTACTGGGGCATTCTTTGTTGTTGGGTGTAACCCCCTGTTCTTTGGCTGTCTTGTGGGCCTCTCCACCCTTGTCTCCGTGGTGGATTGTGCCAGCCTAATTGTCTGGGGGGTCGTCCACGGCTCCTCCCCTGAAAAAAACCCCTTTGGTCTCTGAAACCTTGATAATTATCATAAGTTCTTGTAGCTTGTGTTCTATTCTCTCTCAGGGGTGAGAATCTGTTGAAGGTATTGACCGAATATCTGGGAGGTCCGAAATTTTGGAATGGTGGTCTTCTATATCTGGTCTCCCGAGGGGTGATTTGTTGGTGTTCAAAATTGCCTCTGCTCCTTCTCGGGGTGTAGTCAGGGTTCTCTTCATTCCTTCTTGGAGTGTGATCTAAATTTTCTCTCATAGGTCAAAATGTGAAAGCCCTTGGGGTCCTAGGAGTAGGTGTTTCAGGGTCTTCTTCTTGATCCTCATCGTCTTCCTCGTCAAAACTGGTTTCTCTTGATCCTGTCAATGGAGTCAGTGTAGTGATTTCCATTTGTTCTTCAATGATGTTCTCTTGCCATTTGTAAATTTTGTTGTTTTTATAATCTAGGATATCTCTGTTGTATTTTCTTTGTTTCTTAGCCTGAATCTCTTTGTCATATTTGGTTACATGTGTTTGTAATTCCCTCTCCTTTTCTTTATACTCATTGCTCTGTGCTAGATGAGTTAGGAGAGTTTTAAGGCATGTGATGTTGGTCTCCACTTCTTTGAGTTTATGTTTTCTTCTACCAACAATTTGCTTTAGCAACTCTGTTTCGCATTTATTGAAGAATCTGTACCATTCCTCCATTAATCCCTGTTCAGTAACCCCATCATTGGGGTGTACATCCCATCTAAGTTTGCGTGGGGTCATTCCATCCTTTATATACATTTCTAAGGTGGAAATGTCCCACCACACTCTTAGTTGCTTTTCTAAGCTATGTTTTAATTGTTTGAATAGGCCATTTAAATCATGATTGGTGGTGGCCCTTTCGTGATTGAATACATCATTGATGTTGATATCTCTATTTCTGACATAGCTAAATACGTCCATAGCAGCAGATAAAACACTAAATTAGTGTCAAGAAAATGAAGAATAAAGAAATCCGCGCTTATGGACGGGGGATAGGGCTGCAGCCTGCCTCAAAATATGGCCCTGAGGCTATATCAGAATGTGTGGGTAAGGTGAGGTAAAGTGGCGCTGCCCAATATAAAGTGGTGGTCTGTGAGGCTCCTGAGGGAGGGGGAAGGGGGTTTTCTCTTTAGATATTTTAAGACATTTTAATAAATTATAATATATTTGAACAAAATAATTTAATTATATATATATTTTATTTTTTTCATAGTGAACCTTGGTTAGACTAGGTCATACCTAAATATGGAAACACTCTTTATCAATATAGATTTATTAGTTTATATTATACATTCTCACCTATGCTAATATATAGCTTTGGTCTTTGCCCTTCTTTCTATGATCTAACATGTCAAACTTACCATACTCATTAGGTAATATTTTATTATATTTCTTTACCATTACATTTTTTATATTTTTTTATATTTTTTGTTGCAATATTTATGTATATTATTTATGCGAATTCACTGATTCTTATATGTGATTTTAACAATGTTCACAAGCAGTTTGGCAAAGTGGGACATTTTTTGGTGTGGGACATGGACCACCAGATTACAGGACCGAACAAAATTGATATGCCCACTCAAATAATATATATATCTTTTTCTACTTATATAGATAGATTACATATTTTTACAGATGCATTTTCTAAATGCACTTTCACGCACATATATTCATTTGACTCTTCTTTATAGCGTCCATATTTATAGATCTTATAGATCCTAGTATACATACATATATATATATATATATATATATATATATATATATAAAAAAGTATTTTAACATATATATTTTTTATTTTTAGTCCACGTAATTTTTTGTATAAAATAAAGCAATTTTCCTATTATGCTATATTTCATTCATGCCTGTGAGTTATTAACGCACTATTCTCAATTTGAGGTCATTTTTTATGCAATACTGCTCCCAGAGTGAATTGACCATCTTTTCACTCCGTGAAGACAACACTTTGTTTGATTACCATTATTTTAGATATATATAATTTTTTAGTGCAATGTCAGTTTGACATAATTATCCCTTTAATTGTATTATTGTAACACCAATTATGATTCATTTTTGCCTCACATCGCAATAGGTTTTAAACACATTGTCCACCTCCCTATTATATACACATTTTTTATACACTCATCAGGACATGTAAGGAGTTGCCTACTCTGCCCGGTAACAAACTACACTCCCTTTTGCCTTTCTTCCAATTGGCTGAGGGTACGGTGATTTTTATTCACTACAAATGCATCGGGACATTGAGTTAATTCTGCCCGGTTACTGCTTACTCAATTCCCCTTTTATTCCAATTGGTTGAATGGTCCGGTCACCTGGCAACCAGCCTACACAAATAGACAGCGGAGGCGACGCTATTCACGCACCTGATGACGTCAGCTCTGACGAAACGCGTCGTGCGCGATAACGTCACTTCCGCCCCACTGCAACGCAGATCCGGTCGCTGAAGCGCACAGCGTCCCGGAAGCGGCCGCCAGCGAGGGACTCGCGGCCCCTACTGCTTCAGATACCTGTTATTACCAATTTAATGTGAGTACCTGCTTTTATATATTTGAAATAAAGTTCTATTTAAACGGTACATCACTATATTGGCATATTCTTCTTCACATATCATCATCTACCTCATCTGATAAGGAGATCCTATACCCTGGCACAACAGGGGGATATCCCCCTTCCCCCTCCCTCAGGAGCCTCACAGACCACGCTGCAATAAGGCTCGCTACCCCTGTAGGGGTACATACCTCCGGTGAGTGCGGGAGCAATTGGAGGGGTGCACCTGTGTGTTTTCACTCACCACTCACATCACCCCTAAAGGTTTTGAAGCACTTTAACCACTTAAGCCCCGGAAGATTTTACCCCCATTCCGACCAGGGGGTATTTTGCGATTCGGCACTGCGTGAATTTAACGCACAATTGCGCGGTCGTGCGACGCTGTACCTAAACGAATTTGACGTCCTTTTTTTCCCACAAACAGAGCTTTCTTTTGGTGGTATTTGATCACCTGTGCGATTTTTTGATCACGCGCTATAAACAAAAAAAGAGCGTCAATTTTGCAAAAATAGCAATATTTTTCACATTTTTTTATATGAAATTCCCCCAAAAAAAATGTAAAAATCAAAATTTTTAAAAATTTTCGGCCAATTTGTTTTATGCTACCTATGTTTGGTAAAAAAAATCGCAAAAGCGTATTTTGATTGGTTTGCGCAAAAGTTATCGCGTTTACTAACAAAGGGAAAGATTTTTGTCATTTTTGTTGTTTTTTTTTTTAACGCATAATGGCGGCGATCTGCGATTTTTTTTGCGGTACTGCGACATTGCGGCGGACAGATCGGACCCTTGACTGACATTTTTGACACTTTTGGGGTTACCAGTGACATTTCTACAGTAATCAGTGCTATACATATGCACTGTTACTGTAAAAATACACTGGTTGTGGCTCTAGCTGTAAGGACACTGATCAACGGATCTACATACCAGATCCGTTTTATCAGTGTCTTTGCAGCGAGGAGAATGACAGGCAGTTTGTTTACACAAGCTGCCTGACATTCTCCCTCTCCCCCGCCGATCGCCGAGTGGCCGGCGGACATCGGGTCCGCTGGTCACACGCGCGGGGGGGTCCGTGACCACGCGGGAGCGGGAGCGCGCCTCCGGGGGCGCGCGCTCGCTCCCTAGACCCTCACAAGCAAGCAACGTAGCCCTACGTTAGTTTGCCTGTGAGGGGCTGACCGCCGACGTAGATAGTCGTGCGGCGGTCGGCAAGTGGTTAATGTCACCGAAATTGCTGCTGTTCACCGATTATTGAATATATATTTTTTTCACATCACTGAATCACCCAGCAAGAGAAAGACTGTTGATTTGCTGTTTTTTGGTTTTGCTGTTTTTGGGACTATTATTTCACTGCATGAGCATTATTATATGTTACATTTTTTTGCTATATATATTGTCATATTCATTTACTATTAGTACAGAGGTGGTTTACTGTACGGCTCACTTATATTAATTGGTTTATACACACATCTCATTAAGTGTGTTGTTACACACTCACATTTTTTATATACACTCGTTTTACTGGCACAATTAATTTATTTATTTATCATTTACACTAGGAACACTTTATCACACTCCAGCAGGAGAAGATTTTTCATATAGTGTATCATAAGTTTGTCTGACCCCCTACCCTAGTGCATACTTACCTCTACATGGTGGCCTTCCATGATGTTTACAATACATTCTAAATGCAGAAATGTGCTCCCAATAAACTTAACTAGTTCTGGACTGGAAGGATTTTCTCTCTTAATGACCAGGCCATTTTTTTGCGATTCGGCACTGCGTTACTTTAACAGAAAATTGCGCGGTCGTGTGACACTGTACTAACATAAAATTGATGTCCTTTTTTTCCCACAAATAGAGCTTTCTTTTGGTGGTATTTGATCACCTCTGTGATTTTTTATTTTTTGCACTATAAACAAAAAAAGAGCGACAATTCTAAAAAAAAAAAAAAAAAAATATTTTTCACATTCTGCTATATAACATTCCCAAAAAAAATAAAAATATACAATGTTTTCATCTTTTTAGGCCAATTTGTTTTCTGTTACATATTGTATTCTGTTACATATTTTTGGTAAAAAAAAAAAATCGCAATAAGCGTATTTTGATTGGTTTGCACAAAATGTATCGCATCTACAAACTAGGGGAAAGATTTATGTAATTTTTATTTATTTATTTTTTTACTAGTAATGTTGGCGATTTTTAGTGGGACTGCAACACTGCGGCAGACAGATAGGACCCCTAACTAACCTTTTTGACACTTTTGGGGGGGACCAGTGATATTAATATAGTAATCAGTGCTAAAAATATGCACTGTTACAGTAATAATGACACTGGCAGGGAAGGGGTTAACCTAGTGGGTGATCAAGGGGTTAAATATGAGCATAGTGGAGTGTTTACTAACTGTGGGGGGAGGGGCTTATGATATTACCATAGAGACCTGTGATCCTATATAGACGGATCACGGGCACTTTGTGATCATTTCAGAGAGAAGAACGGTCAGCTGTGTTTACAACAGCTGACCGTCCATCTCTCTCAGCGGGTGGCCGGCGGCAATAACACCCGCCGGCCCCGTGCATCGGCATCCCTGCTGCCTAGTAGGGGCAGGAGTGGGCTGCCGGCGGTGCGCGCTCGCCCCCCAGCACAACGCGCATGTAGTAAAACTGCGGCGGGCGGCCAGCAAGTGGTTAAATAGCACTGCATTGCACAAGTATGGCTAGTGCCTGAGGTAAATGCCTGCCACGGAGAGGTAAGCATGTGCCAGGTTGGGGGGGGGGGGTCGGTCTAGGTAAGATTAGGTATAGAGGGCTAGAAAGTGGGGATGTGGTTAAGTTAGCCTGGCATAAAGGCTAAACTGCTAATGTACTATGATGACATAAAGGCCTGTGTTGAATCGCACAGTAATGCACTGCAATGCATTACCATGCGATGTGGTGCACTGTGATAATGAAAAAGATGCACATTTAATTTTCAGACTGTTGTGGTGTATTGGTAACCTATTCAAATAAAATGACTGCCTTAATGCATTGCAAGCTAACACGCAATATAACATAAAGGCATGGTGCCAACAGGCCCTGACAGTGTTACGTAGAAGAATAGTACAGGGCTGGCCCTACCATGGGTCCCGGTGGGACCATGGGACCCAGACGGCACTTTAGCTATTGCTAAAAAAAAAATAAAAGGTCCGCGGCCGGCCTGACATGCACACTGCCCATGCGCCGCCGCCGGTCGGGAAAGCCCGTAAACGTTCGGCTATTTCCGGGAGTGGCAGTGGCGCATGCGTGGTGACGTGTTGGCGCCGGGCGGCGCCATTTTTAAATCCAAAGGCGCCTTTAGAAACAGGTAAGTGATACTGCTCCCCAGCCACACTACCTGCCATTATGCGGGGCTGCAGGCATACTACAGAAGATGCAGTGCTGCGGCCATGGTACATGCCCACATCACTGCATCTCCTGTAGTATGCCCGCAGCCCTGCATTCTCTTGTACCATGCCCGCAGCCCCGCATTCTCTTGTACCATGCCCGCAGCTCTGCATTCTCTTGTACCATGCCCGCAGCTCTGCATTCTCCTGTAACATGCCCGCAGCCCTGCATTCTCCTGTGCCATGCCCGCAGCCACGCATTCTCCTGTACCATGCCCACAGCCCCGCATTCTCCTGCACCATGCCCGCAGCCCCGCATTCTCCTGCACCATGCCCGCAGCCCCGCATTCTCATGCACCATGCCCGCAGCCCCGCATTCTCCTGTACCATGCCCACAGCCCCACATTCTCCTGTACCATGCCCGCAGCCCCGCATTGTCCTGTACCATGCCCGCAGCCCCACATTCTCCTGTACCATGCCCGCAGCCCTGCATTCTCCTGTACCATGCCCGCAGCCCTGCATTCTCCTGTACCATGCCTACAGCCCTGCATTCTTCTGTATTATGCCCGCAGCACTGCATTCTCCTGCACCATGCCCGCAGCCCTGTAGGGCACTGTGGCACTATAGACAGTAGAAAGCCTGGTGCGCTCATCTGCCCAGTGTCTACTGCTCTATCCTGCTCCTGCTGTCACTCCGTACACACTCACACCCCTCTGACTGCTTTCATAGTCCTATAGAATGTGGGGGCCTCTTGAAGGGCGTGAATTTTTTTTTTTTGGGGGGGGGGGGCAGCATTTAATTCTCGGACCCAGGCAGCACAATGTCTTGGGCCAGCCCTGGAATAGTATCATGGCAGTGTATGACAATGTCACTTAGGGTCCATTCACTCATGTTACTGAAACATGCACCAACACACCATATAGATTGCAAGGGGAGGAATCGTGCAGATAGGAGAAAAAAGCAGAGTGACAAAGAGATTAGCTGCAATGTGCTGATTCTCCTTTCACTGTCCAGTGATTCTTGCTGTGTTCTGGGTCTCCGGCTGCATAGTAAACACAGGTGGCAGCTTGGCGCGGGCGCCATTCAGAGGACATGACAATCTCAACTGAATCCAATTAGAGAACACCTTGTATTCATTGAGAAAAATGCAGGGTGTTCTCTGAATGGCACCTGTGCTGGCACAGGACCTAGAGGACAGTAAGGATCATTATAGTTGCAGGTAATACTAAAGTGATTCTCCGCTTTGACAGGGATCAACCAGGTATAAAACATGCTTACTTACATGGTTTAAGCCGGACTTAACTATGAACAAAATGAATACCTGGAATTTGACTTTAACCCCTTTAAGCTGGCTCCTCCTAGCCCTTGCCACCTTCAGGGGGTTTAGGAGGCGAGGTTTATGGTCAAGTGACCGCAGTCACATGATCGGAAAGCTCCTGATCGCAAGTAGCGATCCTGAGCTTTCCATTAGCCGACAGTAACTGTGATGGCAGCACACAGGGCGCGCACTCTCAGCACAGCTGTATTGACACGAATAAACGCAAATATGCGGCTGCTCAGCACCAAGGCCCACCTGCCAAGCGGCTAGTGCCAAAGTGATAAAATTACCACTGAGCTTGGGATTTTCAGATTTGGTATCAACATAACCTGCTACGTACAAACATAGTAGAACATTTTTGCTAGTATTGTCACAAAAGGAGGAGGGGGTGACCACAAACAGATCCTAATTTGTCTATTTTGTTTTAAATAAATTTGACTGATAGCGTCATGAGGATTCCATAAAGAGTTTTAAATATTTAATGATACAACCATAGTGGTACTCTGTGTGTAGATGCAAATAGTATAAAAGTATTCTCCCTTAGACCATAACACTTTATATTATTTTACTGAATTCTTGGCATATTTACAACAAAAGTACACAGCGGCCTTAATTAAAAGGCTAATACATTCATCCTACAAAAGGAATTCTCTATCGTATTTTGCAAGTCCTATAAATAAAATGCTTGATTATTTTCTAAAGGCAGCAACATGTGAGGATTATCCCCATTTAGTAAAAATGTGGAACCCCCTACATTATCACTATAAAAGCACTGTGTCACAACACAGAGAGAGTGGGTTTTGTAAGGATTTTGAAGGAAATTCCCACTGGTAAAGGGGCTTGCCCTGTGAAATCCAGCATTTTAGCAGAGAGTAGGGGAGCTCTAATCCACACGGACCATGAAAAGCTTAAACATCACTATGTGAATCAGATCATTATAGCATTGGCTTCAAGCCTTTTTTTGGCATAATCCCATTTAACACAGGATCTCTGCTATTTTCTACAAACAACCTACAGTCTATTCGTATATACAGGCAATCTGTTATAGTCAAAGAAGGAAAAAGGAGTGCTTCTAAATTAAATCTTTCTTCTCCTCCAATTATATCCAAGCTGTTATTATTTTTACATGAGCTACAGCAATATGAAGTTAGTCAAAGTAAACAATTTTGTTGTTCTTAGCAACCATTCTGCTTCAGATTGCTCAACTATAAAAATGACAGTGTGTAGCCAATTGCTTACTATCAATAATAATTTTAATACATTATTGTTTATACAGCAGGGGAATATTTGATAACAATTTACAGAACAAAGCACTGAAACAAGCACTGTTATTTTCTGTGTTGGTAACCCCTTGTGGTCAGTGCCATGCATACCATTATAGCACTTGTGAACATTTGCCTAGGTCAAAAGAGTTAGGGGGGAGGGGGGGGGCAATCCTCCACATTTACCTTTTGACATTTGTTGTGAAGTTCAGCAAGAGATACAATGGGTGAGGTGTAAAGGGGATGCTAACAGGAGTCAAAAGTTTGTTTACAGTATAAGGAACATGGAATTAGCTTTTGTTAACTTCATTGGGCCTTTCCATGTTACAGTATGGATCTATTGCATAATTCCAAATATTAGAAGTTGAGAAAAAGGGACATTCTGAAAAGTGGTGAAAAGTTTGTCAAGCAGTATTCCTACACCTTAAAGAAAATGGACATTCTTTTGAGGACAGTGAGGCAAGTGGTTTGGAAGAAGTGTGAAAGAGGTCGTCTACGTCAAGCTGGAACAACTATCTGAAAATGGGTAGGGACCTTCTACACTGTCTGTCTTTCACATATAATCAGTGGCGTAACTAGGGTTGGTGTCACCCGGTGCGGTAACTCACGGTGTCATCCCAACCCCTTTCAATAATGTTTTTTTTTTTTTAACTAATGTAACTTGTAAATCATAGCTCCCATATAACACTAAATGTAATGGCAATAGCGACATTAATAACTAGGAGAATTAAAATGACCTTTAAATTACAATATCATATGAAAATAATAAAACACAGCTGTCAGGTCCCCATGCATCTCTATGGGGGAATCAGATGGGAACAGACCGTCTGTCTGTTCTCATTTGATCCCATCTGATCCAATCCCCTGGACGGATGGAAAATAGGGTTTCCATCCTTCCAGATTTAATGGATTGGATTGGATGTCAGCGGACAAAGAGATGCATGGGGTGACCGTTCAGATCCGCCAAAAAAACTGACAGGCGGGTCCATACATATAAAGGCCAAAGTGTATTTCTTTAGTGCAAATTCATATACAGTACTCTATTCAAAACATATATGCAATATTCATACATAATATTTGTATTATTCAAAAAAAGGGCAATTACATTTACTCATAAAAAAGTGCCAATGTGGAAAATAGTGCAATTAAACATAAGGTGCTCAGACAGATATAAGATGCTTCTTTTTGATTTGTGCTGTTAAATAGTCTGTAACTTCAGTATGTTTTTTTTTATCAGATGCAGTGCTTATCTCCCTCTCAGAAATCAGTTTATTCACCCTTAGGGCTCTTTCACACATGCGGACCGTTCAGATCCACCTGTCCGTTTTTTTGGCGGATCTGAACGGTCCCCCCATGCATCCCTATGGGGCATCGGATGTCAGCTGACATCTGATCCGATCCGTCAAATCTGGACGGATGGAAACCCTATTTTCCATCCGTCCAGCAGATCAGATGAGAACGGACCGATGTTTCGTTCCCATCCGATTCCCCCATAGAGATGCATGGGGACCTGACAGCTGTGTCTCCGCACACAGTGCGGAGAACAGCTGTCATCTTTCTGCTCAGCGGGGGATCGGCGGATCGATCCCCCGCTGAGATAAACGGAGTCCGTCCGATGGACGGACAGTGTGAAAGGGGCCCTAGTGTCAGTGGGAATTTGCTATTCCTCCTCCTCTGTGTGTAAGGGCCACTCCCCAGATAGGTTCGGGCCTGCAAGGACCCCCTGCATTGTGAGTACAGTACAGATGTCCTTCTAGTGGGTCTCCCCTGTTTCATCTTTCATGCACTGGGGAGAGAAATATAAAAAAATCGCATGCGTGCCCCCATGCAATGCAGAGAGACCAGCGTGCCCCCTTTCAATGCAGACAGACCAGCGTGCCCACTTTCAATGCAGAGAGATCAGTGTGCCCCCTTTCAATGCAGAATGACCTGCTTGTCCCCTTTCAATGCAGAATGACCAGCTTGCCCCCTTTCAATGCAGACAGTCCAGCGTGCCCCCTTTCAATGCAGAGAGACCAGGGCCCCCCTTCAATACAGAGAGATCAGCATGTCCCCTTCAATGCAGAGAGATCAGTGTGCCCCCTTCAATGCAGAGAGATCAGTGTGCCCCCTTTCAATGCAGAGAGACCAGCGTGCCCCCTTTCAATGCAGAGAGATCAGCATGCCACCTTCAATGCAGAGAGATCAGTGTGCCCCTTCAATGCAGAGAGATCAGCGTGCCCCCTTTCAATGCAGACAGACCAGTGTGCCCACTTTCAATGCAGACTAACCAGTGTGCCCCCTTTCAATGCAGAATGACCTGCTTGTCCCCTTTCAATGCAGAATGACCAGCTTGCCCCCTTTCAATGCAGACAGTCCAGCGTGCCCCCTTTCAATGCAGAGAGAACAGGGTGCCCCCTTCAATACAGAGAGATCAGCATGCCCCCTTCAATGCAGAGAGATCAGTGTGCCCCCTTCAATGCAGAGAGATCAGTGTGCCCCCTTTCAATGCAGAGAGACCAGCGTGCCCCCTTTCAATGCAGAGAGATCAGCATGCCACCTTCAATGCAGAGAGATCAGTGTGCCCCTTCAATGCAGAGAGATCAGTTTGCCCCCTTTCAATGCAGAGTGACCAGCGTGCCGTGCCCCCCCCCCCAAGACCAGTGCACTTACCTGCAGCAGCGGCGGCTTCTCCTCAGTCCCCCGGCGTCTCCTCGAGTCCTCCCGCCTCCTCCTCGGCCAATGGCATGGTTTTGCCTTTTGGCCAATCAGGAAGTGGGTCCCGCTTCCTGATTGTCCAGGAGAAGGATCCGTGTGACAATAGCGAATTTTCATTTGCTATTGTCACACAATGGGTGGGCTCAGGGCACACTGCTCTGCGCCCCGGGTCCACCCTTTTCTGAAGAGAAGGATCGGGAGCTTGGGCAGAGGCAGAGCGGTGTCACCATCCCCCGGTGGATACCCTGGTGTGGTACGCCCCCCCCCGCACACCCCCCTTGTGACGCCCCTGCATATAATGGTATTTTAAAATCTCTACCCCAGAAGTTTGACATGTAAAGTGAAGAATTAACTCCTTTGAAGCCTTCCTGACACCAAAGTTGGAACTAAGTAATTAAAACAGTTGGATTCCACAATTTTCACACCTCCTATCCTTTTCTTAAACAATAACTTCTGCCTTTCCATGGGGTTGCATAAGCATAAATGCTGTGGTATTTTCTTCCACTCGTTAGAACACATGGGCTGAATATTGGGCAGTATCGGCCGGTTCAATAGAAAGTTGCCGACATTTAGTCTGTATGTACAGCAGCCAGTCCAACAGAAGCCGGCTGAACTTCCAGTTTCTGTTAAAGGGGCATGACCAAAAAGGTCAACTGAGAGCGCTAACCTGTGTGTTCTGGCAGGGGGGCCATCCCCCTGTCAGAACACAATAGCTCAACAAGGAAGATTGCTGTACTAATATTGGACTGTTAGTACAGAATCTCCTATCGAGCTCTTCAGTTTTTCTTTTTTTCGTTCAGCTCAGCTCAAAATATGTGCACACTCATAATCACTCAACAAACATTGTGACAAGGCTGTTGCATCACACTGAATAGGCTGAAAGTGAGCTAAATCAACGCCTACATGAAAATTCCTGTAAATTAGCAATGGTCACTTCATAAAACAAGCTTTTTTTTTTTTTAAAGCAAACCATTACTTTGTCCATGCAGGACAAACTAAAGTGGGCTGAGTAGTCCACCCACCCATATAACTCACCTTTCTGTACTCTTCCACTCTGTTGACCTACTGGAACCCTGTAATATATATTGGGTTATGGGGGAACATGTGACTTACTCCCTATCTACTAATGATGCAGCATTAGGTGGATGGTTGGCCAACTGCCTACATCAGGTGTTATAAAAGAGCAGATCCTTGTATAAGCAAGAAAGTTGATGTAAATCCTATTAATGAAATCTGACCTGGGCACATACAGTATATCTGTAGTGTTTACCTATCTCTCTCCAAAGCCCTAAGTCCCATGTCTTTCTGCTGCTTTGTTCCTCTGCTATCAGCATGATAACTTCTGCAAAGTTCTCTGACACAGGAGTTAAAAGTAGCTGGAAATTTGTGTCAGGGAAGGGACTTAGAAACAGATAAGCAGAGAGCTTTTCTATTCACAGCACAGTTCTGCAAGTTTCTTCGTTCCTCTGCCTATGTGGAGTGTGTGTGTGTGTGTGTGTGGGGGGGGGGGGGGGCAGGGTGTGCCTTTCCTCCAATCAGCTCACACACAGTGTATGCCCAGGCTCCCCTCCCACTGCTGAAACAGGAAGAACAATTTCTAACACGATGTGCTCTTTGTAAAGAATATAGAAAGCTGAAGACAGCAGATGTACGCATAAAACTTAGGTAGGGAGATTTGTCTCATCTTTGTGTATCGTCTGAGGCTGTTCATTTCACTGGGTATATGTGAGGGTGTACATCCACTCTAACATGGTAATATCATTAAATTTCATTAGATATTTCTTAATCGTACAGTACCATATAGGACAGTTCCATAAATCCAACACCCAGTAGTTCTCTGTTTTTTCTAGTGCCTGTAGATGATGGGTGTTTTCTCTCTGCTGAAGAAAGCTTACCTCCTTTATGTTGAGCTTTTCTCTCAAGATTCTTCTATCAAGAATACTAGCTGCACCATAGCCATTGTGGCTCTCCTTCACCAGTTTTACAGATCAGTTGTCTTCTCGGCAGAGCCTTGGGAGACCATATCCAGACCCTGTCTGGAGAACATATAGTACTTGGCCTGTAATGTCGCTCCTGGCACTGGATTACTCACCTTGACACAAGGTGCACTACATTGAGTTAGTTGCAAGGTGCTATACAGGTCCAGGGCCATGGTCTGCCTGTGGGGGAGCCCAGTACCTGAACACCCCATTGGATGTATACTGTACACGTGAAGAAGGATGAAGCCAGGATAAGGCGTGTTCCTAATATCCTGCTTTTGGTTGAATATGATCTGCTACATCGGTGAGTCAGAACCATGTGCTGTGTTACTTTCCCTTGGAGGCTCAAGAGCACCCCTTGTGGAAATTCTCCACATATGCTGTTTTTTACAGTGACCTGTAGTAACATTGCCACTCACATCTGTTAGCCCCTTCTTCTCTTCAATCAGTCTGTGAGTACTTTTGCAGATATTGTCTGACTTGTATACTGTTGTATGACAGCCTACAGTGACCTGGTCAAAAATAGTCATTAACCCTTTATTCTCTTCATTCAGTCTGTAAGTACTGCCTGCTGGTGTGGGCTCACCTGCATACTGTTGTATGACAGACTACGATGTCCTTGTCACTAACAGCCTTTAATCCCCTCAGCTCTGTAGTTAGTCTCTGCTGGGGCTGTCTCACTTGTATAGGCTTGAACGGCAGTTTATGGTGACCCAGATATGATTGGCCATTAACATACCTTCCAAATTTTTGAACTAGATAAACAACTAGAACAAGAGGGACAACTGGTAAAGGGGCAAAATGTGACATGGCAAAGAGTGGGTGAGGCCAGCAAAAAGTGTCTGTGACCATATGGGTATAGTTTACAGATGTCACAGCTGGCTACTAGAATTTAGGTATTGCAGATGAAGCTAGGCAGTGGCCTTCTCTTCACTAGGGCTTTGACTGCAGGCAACACCCAAGTTGTAACCCTCTGACTCACCTGGCAAGCCAACTACTGGGAACTAAGAGTAGATAAACAGGGAAAGTCCTTGCAGTGCTGAAATGCTGAGATCACAAGCCTGAAGGGTACACAGTCCAAAGTGATAGATGTGCACAGGAACCACACAGAGGCACAAAGGAAAATAACAGACTATGCAAATTACATGGCAGCTCATTTAAATGCAGATAATGTGCTGATTGATGCCAAAAACTCTGTACACAGGACTGTAGTGAAATTGTGGGATAGGCCCACACAATCCGGGACTGTTGGGAGGTATACATTAATCCCTCCTTCCCTGCGGTCAAACCATAAGTAACCCTTGGGAGCCCTGCAGTAAGTCTGTGAGTATCCCTTATGGATATAGTCTCACTTACACACTTGCTTTGTTTGTATGATTACCTGTGGCGTTGTGGACAAGGATGGCCATTGACCCCTCCTGCTCTACAATCGGTCACTTAGTTCTCTTGTTCGCGTTTCCCTTGCTGGTATTTATTGCCATACTGGTTGTATGGAGGCCTTTGTTGGCCCACTAAATCATGGCCAATAACCTGCTCTGCAGGGGATTCTAGAGCATCCTTTTTGGCAATGTCTCATTGGTAATGTTGGTGACCTTGTCATGCATGGCCACTGACCCCTCCTGCTCTGCAGTGGGTCTGTGTGTACCCTTTGTTTGTACTCTCTCACTGTATATTGTTTGTAATGCAGCCTTTGGTGACCTAGTTATGAAGGCCATTAATCCCTGCTGCTTGGCAGGAAATCTAGGCGTAAGCCTTGTCAGTAGTTTCCCATTGTGTACTGTTTGCACAATGGCCTTGGTGACCTGGTGATGCACAGCCCTTCAACCTGCTGCTTCGGCAGTGGCCTGTGAGCATTCCTGGGTGATATCATCTCACTAGTTTACCATTTGTACAATGACTTACACAGGGAAATCTTTAATAGTGATTGGACCCTGGGCAAACAATTTCTTGGGCCCTCTTGAATCCACTTATCAACTATTTGTGGGCAGTGCAGGCTCAAGGGGCAGCTGCTTTGGGCCCCACAACAATGACTGGACCTGGGGCAGCTGCCCCTTTTGCCCTGTGTTAGAGACAGCCCTGGACTTACAGTGATCTAGTCCCACATGTTCTGTGGTGGGTCTCTCAGCGACCCTGGTGGTTCTGTCTCACAAGTATACTGTTTATGCTGTGGTCTAGGGAAACTTGCCAAGTCCTTGCTAATAATATCTTCATCACACTCTCATGGTGGACTCTATTGAGTATAGTCTTTAGCCATGGGCCCTCTTACCTTGTAATGGGTCTGTGAGGGCCCTTTGTAGGTAAAGTTGCATTTACTGAACATACAGTTTTGCATGATGGCCTAGGGTGCTGCAGCCATGTACAGCCTTTAATCCTTCTGCTTTTTGGCTGGTCAGCACATGGTATTTGCAGGTCCAGTCTCCCTTACTTTTTTTTGTGTAGGGGCCCAAGGTGAACTAGTCACAAACATACATTTAAAGAGTAACTCCACTTTAAGTGACCAATGCACATTACAGGGATTTTAACGAACTTTGTTGCAGAGTCCTAACTGTTTCTGCTCTTTGTTAGATCATGCCTTGTGTATGACAGATTCTGAATGGGAGTGACTTTTTCATTTGCGATCAGCTGATGCACTTGCAAGGCTCTAATGCGGAAAGTAGAAGGGTCTGCATCTTTTTAGAAGAGTTTACTCTTTAGGAGCATCTCATCAAAACTGAAATTTGTGTTGAAATGGATGCCTAAAATCTGACTTGTTTCTTTGTGTAAACCTCTGGGAAAATCAGTGATCCAATTACACAGGGAAGAAATTACATTTCGGGGGGAGGAGGCCTTACGTACACCAACTGTGTATGAAATCCCTTCAGGTTGCCATTTTGCATTGAATTTCACAGAAAATTTATTGAACTTACAGATTAAAAAGGAAATTGTTCAGCCATGCAACACTGTACTCAATTGAAATTTTTATTCATTTTTTTAGACATATATAACTTTGTTTTGGTAGTATTTAATAACCACTGTTTTGTTTTTGAATGAAAAAATACTGAAAATTTTGAAAACAAAACATGTTTTTCTAGGTTTCTGTTATAAAATGTTGCTAATAAATAATCTTTCTTCATAAATTTAGGACAAAATGTATTCTGCTACATTTCTTTTGTAAAAATAACCCAAATCAGTGTATATTATTCACTCTGAAAGTTTGTACATTTTAAAATTGATCAACCCTGATGTACCCTGCTCTGAGGAAGGGGGCTTGACTCCCAAAATGCATTAGCATTTCCATCAGATATTTTCATGGTGGAACTTACTGCCCAAGGCTGAAGCATATTAGTTATAAACCTGTTGATTTTATGTGTTTGTGAGTATCCATTTGTTATTTGGAATTTAATAAATTGTGTGGTGGTAATTCACGAGGAGTTGCGCCCTCTTGTGTGTGTTTTTTGCAACTGACTGCCTAGCTTATTTCTTGAGGCCCTAAAATGCTAGGACAGTACAATACCCCCAAATTACCCCTTTTAGTAAAGTAGACATCCCAAGGCATTTAGCAAGAGGCAATATTATTTTTTTGGAAAATGAAAAACTTAAATACATTTTAATACATTTTTTTCATACTGTTGCCAGAGTAGTACATCGTCACCATATGACTGTTGTGGAGGTGTTCAGGGAC
The DNA here is from genome assembly GCF_965119305.1 of Pelophylax lessonae. Lineage (NCBI taxonomy): Eukaryota > Metazoa > Chordata > Amphibia > Anura > Ranidae > Pelophylax > Pelophylax lessonae. The sequence goes on from NC_138771.1 coordinate 111,903,118, forward strand.
ACTAACTGGTGACAGTATGTAAAAAAAAAAATATTTTAAAAAATGATACTTTTTTCATTTTTTTTAACACTTTTTTTTACATTTTTTTTTTAAACTTTTTTTTTTCATACTATCACTAGAGCAAAACAGGTTTACCAAAGTGACACTGTACTACTTTGAGTTGGTGATCAGGATTTTTTTTTTTTCACTCTGATTGCTTATTACAGTGATGACCACTGTAATACGCAATCTCTAACACTGTTGAAAGGTTTCATTCATCAAAGTAGTGATGATGTGATAGGTCACAGCTATCACATGGTACAGGTCTGCTGTGATTGGCCCCTTTACCATGTGATCAATATGACCAATCACAGAGATCACACTAGTACACACAATGTCTATGAATGAAAGCCATTGTTGACAACTGACATGTGACCAATCACAGAGATCACATGAAACCAGAGCTGCACACAGCAGCCTTATACATTGATCTGTATTCAGCTGTGTCCTGTCGACACAATGGGTCATAGACTACACCACTGTATTCCCCCCAGGGTGCGCCTGAGTCCCACACATGAGGGGATGTCACATGTCATACTTCTGGAATAATACTGCTTCCACTCGTTTTGTTACTATAGCTCGGGTGGGAGGTGGTTAATAACAATTACAATATTGCTTGTGTCGCAATTGTATATTTTGGTCCATATTGACATGATAGCATCATACAGTTGCTGCAAATTTGTCGGCTGCACATCCATGATGCAAATCTCCTGTTCCACCACATCCCAAAGGTGCTCTATTGGATTGAGATCTGGTGACTGTGGAGGCCATTGGCATGAAATGTTATCAGTCCACCTCTTCTTCTCCTCCAGTCTCCATCTCTGTTCTTCTTACAGCTCCATTTATCTGAAGCCTATGTGGAAGTGTACCCTATCCCTTCTACTCATTTGATACATAGGTGGGATTGATCTAGGGGCATATCTCCTAGACCTGGAGTCATTTTGGTTGTGGGCTCAGGGCTATCCTGAGTCCCTTGAAGCTTTTTTCCCCACAAATGATTCCAGGTTTTTCAGACAGTAGGATCCAAGCGTTGTATCCCGAGGCCACTGGTGGAGATTTTGGTCTCTGTCTGTTGGTTTTGTGGGCCTTCACATTTCTCTTTCACCTCATAGGATTATGGCCAAGGGGGTATCTACCCCATACCAGATCTGTGCTTTGGCTGTGGCTCCCATCAACCACCTGGGAGAAATCTTATACATCATACAGTCTGTTTCTGACCTGGGTAGGAATTCTGGCCTAGCCCTAGCACAGTATGTGGCATAACCTGGAAACTAGGAGGTCTACATCCGGTGTCACAAACCTTTGACAGAGGTCCTAAATACCTCAGATTGCTGACCAGTCTACAGAAACCAGACACTGATTATAGGAAGGGTCTGCCAAATTTTCTAGCTTGGGACAAGCATGGCAGACAGACCCTTCCTATAATCAGTGTCTGGTTTCTGTAGACCGGTCAGCAATCTGAGGTATTTAGGACCTCTGTCAAAGGTTTGTGACACCAGATGTAGACCTCCTAGTCTCCAGGTTATGCCACATACTTTGCTAGATTGTCTCCAGCCCCGGGGATCCCCTTTTCCTTGCAGTGGATGCTCTGGTACCTCTGTGGGTTTAGTTTAACCTGACATATGCTCTCAAGGCTAGGGAATCGACTTCTTAATGAGCCTTCCTTCACTCTTGAAGGACTATTTTGCTTATTGTGAAACAGGGATTCCTTCCTGGTCTGTATGCTCTAGAACATATCCTGTCTTCTCCAGTCTGCTCTGGTTCAACATTGGGCTTTGAGAACCAACTCAGTTCCAGTTTCATCTTTTGCAGTTTCTTTCTGAGATTGTTTTCCCCTCATTCTTTTGTGAACAGGATGTTGCTTGCAATTGTTCTTTCTGTATTTTTCCAGTGAGTTAGTGAAATTTCAATCTGTCAGTTCTTTTGGACCATCTCTTGAATTTCATCAGGGATTTTTCCCTGTTTGCACAGTTACATTCTAATCTTGGAGGCCTTTGGTGGTAGGGAACCTTTTCTTGTCTTTTATTCAAGACAATGTTGTTTGGAGGCCTCCACCTCTTTTGTTCCTAAGGTATTTTTCACTCCCCCACCTAAACCAGAACATTGTTCTAGCTGCTTTCTGTCCTGCTTTTGTATATCCTCTGGAGATTTTCTCCATTGTCTGGATGTGGTATGCACAGTTTAAGTTTATCTCTCAGCTAATATTCCTTTCAGTCTGTCTCTGATATCAATTTGATATAAGGCGCTTTAAGTTGCTCTCTGAGTATTTCGAGCCCTTCTTGTCCTGTTGTTACACTGGCCTATTAGAATTGTATGCTATATTGCCCACCCTTCAGTTGGATTGCTTTTGGGTTTACCATTGTTATGACTAAAGTCCTGTGTCTAGATAGGCCCGAAGCAAAAAAAACAAACAAAAATAGGCAAAGGGCCAGCATGACTAGGCTAGCAGGGGAGACCAGGAGTCAGAGGGTTAAATAAAATAGCTCTGTCAAGAGTTCAGGTCAAGGAGCACATACTGGGCAAGCTGAATTTTGCCTATCACATCCTGCCGATGGGCAGGGTTTTCTGTAGATGGCTTTCGGCTGTCATGGCCGGAGTACGTTCACCCAGGCATTTTGTTCGGCTCAGTTGTGCTCACAGAGAAGACCTTCGGGTTCCACACATTTTTCTTGACTCCTTAAATGGCTGTTCCCTCTGAATGGACGGGCCACTCAGTAATTTTAATTTGTATTTTTACACAGATGCTGTGGGTGCAACGGGCTTTGGGGCGTTCTTTAGGGGCCAGTGGAGCGCTGAGCGCTGGCCTGATTCTTGGCGGGAGGCTGGGATCCTGAAGAACTTGGTCCTCCTGGAACTTTTCCCAGTTATTGTTGCTCTGGAAATTTGGGGCTCATCCTTTATAATAAAAAGGCCTGTGAGAATTTGGGTGTAGTTCAGGTCATCAACCAGGTCTCTGCTTCCTCTGCGCCAGATAATCGTGTGCTGCGGCAGCTTGTTTTACGTTGTTTGGAATTTAATGTGTTCTTGTATGCAATTCACCTTCCTGGGATGACTGACACATTCACTAAAGCTTTGTCTCAGTTTCAGTGGGACAAATTCAGGGAGCTGGCACCGGGAGAAGAGCAACACAGAGTTCCTTGTCCTCAGGAGCTGTGGCAAATTGCCTTGGAATCTCTGCAGGATTGATCTGTAATTCTTTAAGTGGGTCGACTTAGTCTGCCTATTTTAGGGTATGGTGGGATCTTTTAGAGCGGGTTGCCATCGACATGGTTGGTGCGGAGGGGGGCAACTTATTGCTTTATTTTATATGTCTGAATTAGTGATTGACCGATATCGTTTTTTTGTTGCCAATACCGATACCGATATTTTGGCCACTGAATATCTGTATCAGCCGATACTGGCCGATATTTTCGTACATTAAAAAAATTATATTTTTTTATTTTTAGCACTTGACAGGTATTGTTGTGGACGGATCTGGGGGTCTAAAAGACCCAAACCCCTCCTCTGCACTTAAAAGCATTCAAAACGCCAAGTTTGGCTGTTTTGAATGCTGTCATTTTATTTAATCTGGCGCCGAGTACCCGGAAGTGATGTCATGACATCACTTCCGGGTTTTTACATGGAGACCCAATCAGAGCGGAATGCGGCTCTGATCGGCTCTGAGCCGAATGCAGCTTTGATCGGGTCTTCAGCGGCCGTGCAGGCTGGTTGTCTGGGTCTCCCGGTGGGATGGGAGACCCGGGCAAGCCGCGGAAGGTGGCGGGAGGGGGGGATGTCTCTTCTCGCTCCTTGTAATGACAGCCGAGCGGCTTCTCAGCTGCTTTGGTTGTCCTTACAAGACAGCTGACCATCAGCTATGGACGCCAGTACTGGGGTGATGCCTCTAGCTGCAGGCATCACTCCGGTACAAGCACTTTCCCGAAATATCGGCAATATTGGTAACTTCAGGGGCCGATTCCGATATATCAGGGGAAAGTGCATATCGGCCCCCGATATATCAGCTTTGCCGATAATCGGTCGATCCCTAATCTGAATTGTTTACAATCCTTTTCTGTGCTTAACTGAAAGTGGTCTGGTTTGGCCTTCTTGTTTCAATCACTGGGACTTTGCAATTTCACTAAATATTTCTTGGTCAGACAAACCTTAAAGGGCTATAGGAAGGGTTATAGATGGCTGGATGTGAGATTTACGATGTTACGGGATCTGTTTGGCCAGGTAAGTTCTGTGTGAACTTCTGCATACAAGGTTCTTTTGTTTAAGGCGGCATTCCCTATGGCCCTTTATGGGGCTCTTAGGGTTGGGGAGTTGGTCAGGTCATCTAAGGACTCTCACGGGGGTATGCCGTTAACGGTGTCGGTTGCGTTGGTGATACCATGTCCTTGTTCATTAGACGTTCAAAAACAGATCAGGCTGAAAAAGGAATGTTTGTACATGTACTGTATACCAGGTCCAAGGCTCAGGCATTTGTCCTGTGGCCGCAGTGGAGGATTATTTGAAGCTTCGTATGGTGCAGGATGTATCCTTTTTGATGCATCAGGATGGGTCTGCTCTATCTTTGTTTCAGTTTGTGTCGGTTTTTCTGCGCTGCTCGATGGCTGTGGGTTATGATTCACGTAATTATTACTCTCACTCCTTCTGCATCGAGGCAACCACTGAGGCTGCCAGGTGGGGCCTGGATACATCGGTTTTGATGCACATTGGCCAGTGGGAGTCGGATAGGTTTCGTATATACTTTCCATCCCATTTGGTCCAGTAAAGTTTTTGATTTGTTCTCTGTTTTTTCTGTTACTGTACTGTACTCAAGGAAAAAAAGGATTTTACAGTAGTAAAAAATACTACTTAATATAAAATAATACCTGGTGATCATGCCATTAAGATTCCTGTTCAGGCTCTCATGTTAACGGTAACAACCCTCTTACAATTGTGCTCCTCCACTGCCATCATGACATAGGCATTCTTGATACTGACTACAATTGGCCAAGCTAAAACACATTCCAGTGGCACAGTCCACCGACATCACTATCAGATAGTGCATCAAGACAAATGACATGACATGGAAACAACTCTTGTGCATTTAGAAGGGAAGTACCTAATAGAGGATTGGGAAGATCGTCTATGCAAACAACATGCAAACAAGGATGAAAAAAGGTGAAAACAGTATTTTATGTATAAAATACATGGCAGTTGTTTATGATACACAAGGCTTTAGCAAAATTAATTGTGTCCTATCAGGGTTTACATCTACTTTACCCGCATCAAAATCTGTGTTTCTCTGTAGGAATTAGAGACAGGCTTCCATTTGGTCCAAGTTAGGTTCTGACCAAACTCGTAAGGAAACTGTCACTTCTGCCCACTGCCACCCAATCAACTGTGGTCAGAGCTTTCCCCATCATGCAGCTGCACTTACACAAAGGGAGGTGATGTTCCTGGCCATATTAGAAGAATGATGTACCAGGCATTCTTGTTTCTTTGAGTTTGTGTAGCTGTGAGGCAGGGAATACCCTGGCCACAGGTGAACTTTTGAACTGCAAAGAAACACAGAAAGCCTGGTGGTCCAGTTAGCCAGATTGGAGAATAAAGCATCCAAAATGTCCCCAGGAATGAAAAGCAAGGCATTTCTGACTTTTTGGTAGCAGTTAGGTATTTCAAAAGAAGGCCTGAATACAAGGAAAATGTTTGCATAGGGGCCGGAATTTTAAACAATAGCCATGTTACTTTACAGGATGAACAACTTACACCATGGAAAGAGATTGTTGTGGGACGGAAAATAATTTAAGTGCATTTACAAAACATTTTACAGGGTATTAATGATTTTAACAGATGGCCTTTGGAAACCTGTACTGATGAGGTTGGTGTTGAACATTTTCAATTAGGTATCCTTTGTACTATGTAAAAAATGTAATATTTAGTAGTTACATCAACATTAAGAATGGCATTTTTTTCAGTGGTTGATGACAGACTATAGGTGACTGTAATGTATATTCTAGATTGTAAGCTCTAATGAGTAGGGCCCTCTAGTTCCTCCTGTTTTGAATTGTATTGTAACTGTATTGTCTTCCCTCACATTGCAAACTGTTGGCGCTATATAAATCCTGTATAGTAATAATAATAATAATAATAATAATAATAATATACTATACCTGGAAGCTGTTTATCACTAAAGTAGACACTTCTAGTCCAGTGATCTCCACTTGCTTTTGGATACTGTGCCAATTGGCCACTCAAGTCACAGGCTCTGTTCAGAGAATGCTTGCATTTTTGTGTGTACAGGTCACATTAAAAATAAGTTTTCTATGTGTCCTTGTATTGAGCCTGTATTGATATATGCATTATCAAGGTACAAACTGCACTCAGATGCTAGGTTTAAGTGCCGGTTTCCACTAGTGCGACTTGCTGTGCGACTTGACACATGTCAAGTCGCACAGCAAGTCAAAAGCCATTTGTTTCAATCTGGCCCGTTTTCACTGCTGCGACTTCAGTTGCGGCGACTTCAAAAGTAGTTTGTGCACTACTTTTGAGCCGACTTCAGTGCGACTTCCCTCTATAATGAGGGACAAGTCGCACTGAATGCCGCAAGCAACTTTCACTACGAAGTCGCGCTAGAAGTAGCACGACTTTGTAGCCGTGGCAGTGGAAACGGAGCGTAAAAAGGCATATTTATATAATGCTGGCATCTGTGTAGTTCTTGGGACATTTCACAGATATCTGCAGACCAGCCCTCTGGAGCAGTCTTGTGAATTTCTTTGAAGCTACAATGTTTGTTTTTATTAATATGGGAGATGGGAAATTAAGGAAATTCTTCCTCCGGGCCTGATGCAAACTGGTGACATAATCTCTAGCTAGGCAGTATTACTTTACTAAAGCCCAAGGCAATGCCATCTCATGAGCATTAAAGGCCCCCGGGCAATGCAGTACACTGGGCCCTGCCTTCACAATCACCCACGAAAATAAAAATGCAAATTATCGATAAGGCAATGTTTATTGGTACAGCAGTGCCAGGCTAATGACAGCTTCCAAGTTAGCGGCTGGGTCCGGTGAACACACACCCGGACAGGAGTCAGACTCGACTGTCCGGTGTGTGCCTGTTCCCGTGGAGGCGGACAGGTATTCCTGCAGTTGTGGGTTTCCCCCTCCATGGCCCAAATGGCCTGACAGCAGCGCAGGGCCAACAGGCACTTGCCACCTGCTAAGTTCGGCGACGGGATGCACACGGAAATTGGGACTAATGCTTGGCTAGGTTGCTGGGCAACTGCCCAGCATGCCCATTCGGTAAGATGGCTCTGGCCCAAGAACTACCTTTTAATAATAAAAGTTGGAGCATTTTTGAAAAATTACACTGTTGCCATATATTGTATCATGCTAGGAATTTATTCAGGCAGACTTGTTACTGAAAGGGCCACTTTAAGAATTAGAATGAAGACTCTTTATTGAATAAAAATGAAAATAGATGACAGTACAAAATAGAAACTTTGGGGGAAATCAATTTATAAAACAAACACATGTAAAAAGAAAGGAAAATAAAAAAATAAATGTGAAAAACCATAAAAATAAAAACAGACTAATTAAAAAGTATTTATAGCATCTTCACTTAAAGTATATGCAAATGCCAAGTGGCCACTGTAATGATATCGTGCGTTGGCACTCTAGTTTGGCCGCCATTTTGTTCAAACGCTGACACAAGCATCCATCTTGTATTGCAGGCTTAGTTGACAGTGCTGGAAATGGTCATTCATACCAGCATCATCCCCCCAGCCTTTTGGCACTGTAATGACCCCCTGGGTCACTGAATGCCAGGTTCCGACACAGCTGACATTTTTCACACCTTTACTATACACAAGCAGATTCACCAAGCAGGAGTTGTGTCTCAGAGGACAGCAGGGGGTCAGAGCAGATGTCCAGTGAAACTGCCTTGTAAATTCCCAAAGCCAAACTGTTAAGTTACATCTCACAATTCATGCTCATGTCATAACTGTTTACCCAAACCTAACATATTAACAAAAAGTAGATATTTGAGTGCCCCATAAAATACCAATCGAATTAAGTCCCAACACGGACACCTTAAGGCCTAGGAAAGACAAGCTAGCGATCCGATGCCTTACCGGTCAGGGGTTATTCCATGATAACCCATGTTTAGTGTCTAAAGATAGGACATTCAAAAACGTACCATAAAATATTGGTTTCAAGTATGTAACCGTTTCATATCTCCAGATATGAGTGCTTTTATGAATCTGTCAAAGCGGGAGGTCACTTAGCAGTTTATAGACATAGAGCCATTGGCTGAGTACTTCTGGTGACACCCCCTGGAGGGTCAGAGAAAAACACAGGAACTGAGAGAGAGCTCAGTTCTCATTCTAACAGGGAAGCCATAACATCGCCCAAGGGGAACCAATAATACCTGTTCAGCTTCTGAAACTAAGGTAATACCAGGACCGTTTTAATGCAAGTATTTTCATCCTTTCTCTTCATATTTCTCAATTGCTGTATTGTGTCTCTATTTCTTTGTAACCCATTTTTCTGTAAATATTTTTTTATTTGCACCAATTTTCAACCTTTCTTATAATTAAACCTTATTTTGAAAAGTGTTAACTTTGTCTCTAAGCTCTTAAACGCAACTTGACCAAAACAAACCTGCCTTCTGAAGCGCGCTACTGTGTGGTACAGACGGTTATTTTAAAGTCATAATTGATATTTGTCCTGTTTAGGCTAGCCTATCTGAACCATTCTTGTCTGAAGTGACAGTGGGTGTGTTACAGACGGTTATTCTAAAGTCATAATTGATATTTGTAAAATCACGAGCGTCCTCTCCCCTCATCATAACGTAGAGGTGGTGGCAGCGAAAGGGTTAATCGTTTAATTAACCCGGTGACAATCGCTCTCAGTCTGCTGGCATCTAGATTGTGGTCCCGCAAGCTGGACAATCTGTGTGCTGGGTGCAGCTGAGAGTGGCATTGTTACGTAAGTGACGGCAGGGTGTGAGATTGCTTGGTCTTTGGTCACGAGGTGGATGAGAAGGCCAGGTGTCTGATACCCGCCACCGTCACAGCCACTTTTTGCATTGGTAAGTTGTGGAGCTCCAGGTGGGCCTGCTTTCTTGTACATTAAATTAATTACATTATTTGGTTTCAGTATAATGAAAATAACAAAGTCCTTCCCACAAACGGGCAGAAAAAACTCTGTATTAGCTTTTATAATGGCAGAACTTACCCAGAACTCGTAAATTGTTGTTACACTGGCAACAATCTAAACTCTTGCTTTCTGTAGGTAAAGGTTTTAGCCATCTATCTATTAATCACATGAAAGCAGATATTAAGTTATATTAATCCACACCAGCTGTTAGCTCTTTTGCTGTGCCATTATCAGAGATTAATCTTTGGGCAGCTCGACTGCCTTTTTCAAGCTGCCTCTAAGTACACATCAACATTTTGCATAACATCCAGCTGAAATCTTTTTGAGCTACTTCTGTACACTCTGCTCTCATAACAGGTTATACAACATGGTAACTATAGCCAAGCACATATCAACACAATTAATTATTGTTATTTTATACATTTAACTAATTCAGGACTGTATATCAGGCATCCCAAATATACACTGAAGTAAATCTAGTGGTATTACACAATTTAGCAATGGTGATAGATAAATTTGAACACTTTGCCATGTTCAACCTACGTTCTACCGCAAGTGACCAGAGCTCATTTTAAGAGCAATGTAGCCTTATAACCTAAAGCTAGCATGTCCCAAACAAGCATTTTTTAAAATGATGGTACCTGATTCCCCATGTCTACTGTTAGTTTACTATAAGACTATAAGCACATGGGGGCATTTGCCCTATGCAGAGTAAACACGCTATATATTTTATGGCTTGCTCATAGACATGAATGGGTGAAGACATCTGTATGCAGCAAAGCACCACTATTAGTTTATAGTAGCGCACGTGCACAGATGTAATGTCCCAAATGCAGGTAATGTGCATTCGGAAAATTACATCTGTGCGTGTGTGCAACATTATGCTTATAGTAGCTGTATGCAGCTCCAAGACATTCCAGGCACCAGAAATACACAGTAGAGTATTTACACTGCACGGGCAAATGCACGCACATGCATGAAGCCTTAGGGCCTTTGCAAAATGTACTAATGAATAAAAAAAATCAAATATGGTCCATATAGTGCATGTGTTTACATAAAAATTCTTATAATTTTCTATTCATATTCAGAAATGTTTCCTTTACATGCATACCTGCTTGTATTTGCTCATATTGCACAAAATACTGACCAGTAATGTAGACTTTAGTATTTTTTTTTTTTAATCAGAAAAAGATGTTTATTGCAAGTATACAGTTAGTACAGAAAAAATATCACTCATTTAAAGGGCAATGCCGCATAGTGCATTTTCATTAATCAAGAAGTTAAATCTAACCAACAAACCATTGAACTATTAAACTGTTAACCACCTGGAGGCCAATACTGTCTTTAACAATTCACCTATTTGGAACTCGCATTTCTAAAATCCCCCCTATGTTCTTATGACCAATATTAAATTTCTAGGTACCTAGCGGTAAAAGGGACTCACCAATCCCCTCATTAATCCCATCAAGAGTCTATCAAGCACCAACTTCGTTGGAGCTACTCTTGAGGAGTCCAACCAACTCTGCCTTATACTCAGGAACTTTTTCAAAGAGTTTCTATGGTAATATGTATTTTTTTCTCTAACTGAGATATAATTCGCTGCCTGGATCCACTCCGCACTTACCTCACACTCGCCTAGCAGAAAGCCAGAATCTGGCAATCAGCTTCCTGGCCAAGTACAGTAGTCTAGTAATAGCAGTATAGACATAGGGAGAGTATTGTTCCCCATCCAAACACCCCAACAAGCACACCAGTTGATCCACGGACAGTTGAATCTGATAAAGGTTGTTAATTATAGAGACCACTCTATTCCAGTACCTCACAAGCTTGGGACATCTCCACAACATGTGAATAAGGTCCCCTGTATGAACATGACACTTTGGACAGATTGGGGTCTCCCGTCTGCCCCACTTATGGAGCTGCACTGGCGTGCGATATAGTTGATGCAGGATAAACAATTCTGATAGCCTGGGCGCCACCGATACTGACACCAGCGAGCTCACTTCTAGAATCTGCTTACAGACATTCCCATCAATAGGACCCACGTCTCCCTCCTACCTCTCACGGCAGAGTAAAAGACCCAGGTCCTGGATACATGACAGCAAGTAAGCATACATTTTTGAAATGCTGCTCTTCTTTTCCCTTTCCAGAAATATAGATTCCAGGAATGTCGACTCTATCAAATGCAGAGTAGCACTTCTGCTTTGGGTTCTAATAGCATAATGAAGTCGCGTATATTGGTAGTGTGTCCTCAGCTGTGGGAATTCCCTCACTGACTGAGAGTATGATTTAAAACCTGTTTCAGAGATAATTTGAGATAGATATTTGACTCCAGCGCTTGTGCACAGTAAATGATTATCTATTTTGGCCAGTTCTTTGTAATGTCCTATTCAAGAAACCTGCCAGACCTACCATTTGCCTGACTTCCCTCCAGAGTTTAATGAGCATTTGTACTGTAGGGCAGTTAGAAGGAAGTTCTGTATAAGCGGCTTCAATTTCAAGGATATATAGTTCCAGGGGTTACCAGTCAATATTAAACCAAGGTATTTAAAAGATGTAACCACCGGTATGTGGCTTTCAGAGTCTGGTGGAGGCGTTAACAGCAGGTCTAGTGGAAGTAAGGCAGAGTTGTGCCAATAAATGGCATAATCTTGCCAAATCTATCAATGAGCTGCATTGTCGCCATCAGGGAACCCCCAGTGTCACCCAGATATAATAAAGTGTCATCCGCATATAAGGAGATTTTATCTTCTCTCATTCCCCTCCGAAATCCCACAATGTCAGTGAGGTCCTAACCAAATGAGCCAAGGGTTTTAATGCCAGCGTGAAGAGCAGTGGTGAGAGTGGGAACCCCTGCCTCGTTCCACGAAACAGAGGGAAAGGCTCAGACAAGAAATCATTGATTCTGATTCTGGCTGTGGGCTTAGCATACAGTAATTGTATCCATGAGATGAACTTGTCATCCAATCCAAATCTGCGAAGTACCTCCCATAGATATTTCGACTCCACGCTGTCAAACGCTTTGGCCGCGTCAAGGGAGAATATGGCTCTATTACCAGGATTGTCTACTGGGGTCTGGATGTTTAAGAAAGGTCTATGGATATTTAATGATGTAGAGCGGGTGGGTATAAACCCAGACTGATCATGATGTACTAGCATAGCTACAAAGCCCTCCAGCCTATTTGCCACTAACCTAACCAATAGCTTAAGGTCTGAATTGAGCAAAGATATAGGCCTATAGGAATAAAGATACAAAGGATCTTTGCCAGGCTTAGTTATCACCACAATAATAGCTTCATTCATTGATGACAGTAACTGTCCATCTGTCCATGTTCCAGGGCATCATTCAATATTGCCAACAAGGCAGGGAGGAGCACCTCCCCATATTTTTTGTATACCTCTGCTGGCAGTCCATCCGTACCCGGAGCCTTGCTATTGGCCATCTGCGCTAATGCATGGGATAGATGCTCCGTAACCCTCGGAAGGGAGCATGGCTCTAAAAACTGATCCAGTTCCCCCTCAGTGGGGGACACCTTAGATGAAAAAAGATCCTGAAAACACTGGGAGAACCCCCCTGGAATATGCTCTCGATCACTCACTGTCTTGCCTTCAGTGTCCTGCATTGCCTCCACATGCGGAATATCCTGCTGTGCTTTGGCTATCACCGCTATTCCCCGTATTTTCACCCTCATTGAAATATGGCTGCTGCATAAAAAATCTTTTATTTTCAGCCGAAGAGATAGATACTTGTCGGTATAAAGCTTGGGCCTCCAACCAACCCCTTTCTGAGTCAGTCGTGGGATTGTTAATATACCTCTCCTCAGCTCTATTGGCCTCATGCAGGACCCGGTTTTCCCAGTCTTTAGTTTTAGATTTAATAGCTGTTTAACAATTAGGCCTCTTAGATTGGCCTTCGTGGTATCCCATACCACCCCGGGTCCCGCCGTGACCTTATTAGATTCCAAAAATCCCTCCATGGCTGTAGGTATATTACTGTCCTCTGGAAAAAGCTGAACCTAAAAGGGGTTTACTTTCCACAATGAAGTTTTTGGATGTGAGATATGACAATTTGAACACTAAGTAAAGAGTGGTCCAAGATATTCCTAGGTGCATATGTCACATACTCAGCTCTCTGTAGTGCTAACACATTACCCAGACATAGATCTATTCTAGAAAGGTATCTATAAGAAGCAGAATAACATGAAAAACACTTTACAGTTGGATATCCATGCCGCCACACATCCCTTAGCCCTAGTTCAAGTATTAACCTGGCAAATGGGGTCGGGCTCCCTTGTTGACTCTGGCCATTTGTCCTTGATGAGAATTTATCTAAGAATTTATCCAAAACGTTATTAAAATCCCCCAGTATCCATATAGGGACATTAGAATGTGGGGCTATAAATTGCGTCATACTGCGTAGATCGTCCAATGAGAAAGGTGGGGGGACACAGACATTCACAATAATACATACCAGCCCTTCCAATTTGCATAGTAAGAAAATATACCAGCCTTGGTCATCAATCTGTGACTTCAATAACTGAAATGCCACAGAATTAGAGATTAAGATGCTAACACCTCTGGAACAGGTAGTGTGGGTGGAGTGAAACTGGGTTGAAAATTTGCAGTTCTTAAGCACAGATAATGAGGCTTTCTGCAGGTGCGTCTCCTGAAGTCACACCACAGCCAGGTTGTGCACCTTTAAAGTAGAGAGAGCTACCCATTTCACTGGATCACCCAAACCCCTAACATTGCAGGACACTAAGGAATACTTCTCAGCCATTGCAACAACACCAGGTATTATAAACAGGTCGGGCACAGGGCCCGGTTGTCATCTCAATATCACGGTCAACCCAGGCTACTTTAGCCATGGGGGTCCACGAGGCCAGCAAAAGAAGATCCATTTGAGGCGATTAAACATGAAAAGTTGAACTTCGGTCTCTGCAACAGGTCAGAGCATAAGGCCGTAAAAAAAACAAGTAACTGTTTCCAAATATTCCCATATCCTCAACGGAACTGAGAAAATAGGAGAAGTTCATCCAGTCCACGTAGGACAAAGGGTGAAGGGGGGCCCCAACGTCTTATCACAGTTGTAGTCTGAAGGAATTTGCAGTCCTAATCCTCGATAAGGAAAAGGGCATATGCTTAACCACTTTAATACAGGGCACTTCCCTCCCTTCCTGCCCAGGCCAATTTTCCCCTTTTAGCGCTGTTGCATTTTGAATGACAATTGCGCGGTCATGCAACACTGTACCTACACCAAATTTATGTCATTTTCCCCCCACAAATAGAGCTTTCTTTTGGCGGTATTTGATCACCTGTGGGTTTTTTCCTTTTTGCTAAACAAATAAAAAAAGACCGAAAAGTTTGAAAAAAAAAAAAAGTTTTTTTGTTTATGTTATACAATTTTGTAAATAAATAAGTTTTTTCCTTTACTGATGAGCACTGATGAGACTGCACTGACAGGCACTGATGAGGAGGCACTGATGGGCATAGGCGTGCGCACAGGGTGTGCCGGGTGTGCCTGGGCACACCCTAATCACCTAGGGCACATTAGCATTATCGCTCTGTTTACCAGTGAGGAGATGGGAAAGATCTCCCTCTGACCTGCTCTGCCATAAGAGAAGTGCCACACGCTTCTATTTCACTTTGCCAGCAGGGAGAGTAATGTATCGGGCCATATACATGTAGGCAAACACATGCATGTGTATTTAAACTTTGGGGTGCACACCCTAATGCAATAGGCTGCGCACACCTATGCTGATGGGGTGGCACTGATGGGGTGGCACTGATAGGCGGCACTGATAGGCGGCACTGATATGCGGCACTGATAGGCACTGATATGTGGCACTGATAGGTAGCACAGATATGCAGCATTGGTGGTCACTGATAGGCGGCACTGCTGGGCACTGATAGGCGGCATTGATGGACACTGATAGGTAGCACTGATGGGCACTGATAGGTGGCACTGACGGGCACTAATGGGCACTGATAGGCGGCACTGGTGGGCACTGATGGGCACTGATGGAGCGGCACTGATCGGCACTGACGGGCGGCACTGATGGGCACTAATGGGCACTGATAGGCGGCACTGGTGGGCAATAATGGGCACTGGTGGGCGACTCTAAAGGATGGCAATGATGGGCACTTGTGGGCAGCACTGATAGGGAGGACACTGGTGGGCAGCACTGATAGGGAGGGCAATGGGGGGCTCCCTGAGCCCTGATTGCCATCCCTGGTGGCCATAGTGGGCATCCCTGGGGTCATGGTGGGCATCCCTGGGGTCATAGTGGGCATCCCTGGTGGATCTAGTGGCATCCCCCCGAGGGTCTACACTGGTAATCAATGATCTGATTACCAGTGCCGACCCCCCCCTGTCAGGGGAGCCGCCGATCGGCGCTCCTTTACTCGTGCCTGTCAGGCACGAACTAAGGAAAGCCGATCAACGGCTGTTCCTGTTTTACTATGTGACCAGCCGTGATTGGACACGGCTGATCACATGGTAAAGAGCCTTCGTCAGAGGCTCTTTACCGAGATCGGAGATGCAGGGTGTCAGACTGAAACCTCGCATCACCGATCGCCGCTCTGCGCGCCCCCAGGGGGCGCCCAGAGCTGCGTTATCCTGCCGACGTCATATGACGTCCAGTCAGGATAACACAACCACATTCCCGCCATCAATCTGTAATAGGGCAGGCGGGAAGTGGTTAATTGTTCATGTATAGCTCCCATCCACCTTAGAGGGCCTTGCACAACAAAAAGAAGAAAAGAGGGGCGAGTAGTTCCCTACTCTCAATAGGTACATAGTGATAAAATCAAACTGCAGGAACAGTTGCCTTCCTCAGGGTATGCTCCACCCAATCCAACCAGTTGGAGGCATTGGCAGGGTGGTCAAAAAAGTGAGTTTCATCGTTGGCAGCAATCCGAAGTTTGGCAGGATAAATAAAACATTGAATAGCTAACATCATAATTCCTGAGACTTCACTTCAGTAAATTTTGCTCTGAGGCGCTGAACCTCAGCCAAGAAATCAGGGTAAAAGGATATACGTGCATTATCGATCTTCATTAGACCTCCTTTGGTTTTAGCCTGGTGAAGCACCGCATCTCGGTCCTTAAAGTTCAGTAGTTTGAATAAAAATGGCCGGAGAGTTCTTGGCGGCCTGGGGAGAACTCTGTGAGCCCTTTCAAAAGTAAACATGGGGGAGAAGGCCTCCCTTCCATAAGTATTAGTAAGCCATTTTTCCATAAAGGCCACTGCATTCTTTCCCTCCAATTTCTCTGGGATACCAACCGCACGTACATTATTGCGTCTCAGTCAATTCTCTATGTCTTCCAGGCGAGCTGCATGTGCCGCAGATATTGATAGCACAGGATGTACATCCCTCTGCAATGGCGTCATGTCATCCTCCACATTGCTCACTCTATCCTCCAGGGCTGCAGTGCGATCCCGTAACTTCTGCATATCCTGGCGAACCAAGTTAATCTCCAATTTCACCCCTTTAATCTCTGAAGTTAATGCAGTAATGGTTGTGTTACACAATGTGACCGCAGTAAAGATATCTTTTAATGTAGGTTCAATGGCAGGGGCTTCCTGATTCGCACCAGGGCCTGGAGTACTCACTGTGTTCTATATAGAGGTAGCTTCTGTATCCTCTGACCAGCTGGCGTTTATGTCCTCCACCAAGGATCCTTGCTCCGTCACCCCCTGAGAGAGGGATATAGCCCCTGTCTGACCCTCCTCCCCTGGGGTCTTAGCGAACAGCCTCATGGCCGCCTCTTTAGCCGAACGCTGGGCCCAGGCACCATCTTGGTCTGCCATGTCCATCGCGGCCATGGATTCCCTGCCGCCTCTCCTTGCCATCTCCGCTCCGCAATGTACCAGCCGATTGGTGGGTAAGTATCCGAAGAGTCCGTTAGGCCAGGGGAGATCGATATCACAAGTACAGGATGTATATATCAGGAGAAAAGCCTGGATTCTCGGCAGAGCGCTCACACCACGCTGCCTACTCCATGAGCTGCAAGTATTTTATTTTTTACTGATCTAAATGAGGTGCTAGTGTACTTATATTTCAGATCCATAAAAAACCTCCTGCACTAAAAATGGGATGTTTTTGGTGTTCATGTGCAAGAGCCCTTAGTTGCTTTTTCACAAAAACAAGGCTAAGCATCAATTGCAAATTTGTATCCATCTTTGTTCTCTGAATTCAGGGTAGTTGTACATTGAAAAAAGCTACACCAACCTATAATTTAGACAAATAGTTGTGATTATTCAAAGGCAAAACATTCTGGCTCGCTGTGGCCTCTTTTATTTTATGATCTTCTCACATCTTCAGGTGGTTGAGCTAAGAGACCACAACAAGGATTGGAATTTCCACCAATGTACACTTTTGGACAGCAACACTTTCAAAGAAGTAAATCTTTGGAAACAATAAGTAAATATATATAAACTTGGACACAGCCTGTCAACCGGTGACCAGACTACACATCCGACATCACGTGACGGTGAGGGACCTACCCGGAAGGTACAGGGCTGGCGTGGAGTGAGCCCGAGAACTGGACGAGCTAGGTTCCCTTCTACCGAGCATTATGTGGTTATATGCTTTCTGATCAGCCTATACATGTGAGTGCAACACATTTTTACTTTTAATAAAGCATTTTGTGGTTACGGTACTTCACTATGTGGGGCCATTCTTTTTCTCCATGATATCCTGACACTGAGGGAGTGCGTGCAAGGATTTGTTATGAAGCAGTGGTGAACAGGTTCTGGCTCTATATCCATCTAACATTTCTGCGCAGTCTGCTCTTGTGTGAGAACACCTGAGCATTGAGTTCTGGTGAGTGGCCAATCCTACTATTCTGTGGTGTGACACCTGGTGGTGGATGGTGACCTAGCAATCCAACTCATTTCACATACCCTTGGATTTCATGGACTGAATGGACATTAGTTCTTCTTCTTCTTTTTTGATTACTATTCTTCTTTTTTGAAATGTTTGTTTAGCAGTATTCTTCATAGCTTGCTTACAACATCTTGAGTCACATATAGTTGATCTCGTGCGCTACTCTTTTTTCCATTTATAAATCTTTGGAAAGCACACCAAGATGTCATGATTATGCATTTTTATAGCATTTACATTTGTTGACACCAAGTCCTGATATTATAGATTTCATGCCAATTTATTGCTTTTGTTGGTAACTTTTTAAAAAGAATGGCCAGATAAATCAAGTTAATAAAAAGTTGTCCATCACCATTTTTAAATTCTGGATTAGTTCCAAAAGGGTAGATGACACTGTTTGAAGATACTGGTTGTAGTTGAATTTTGAAAAAGTATTTATGTGGAAGTGTATGTAAAGCCAATGTTTCTTTGGGGTTAGTACCTAGGTTTGTATTGATGTCTCCATCCCATCTGGGGAGATTCACCCTCTCTATTTGTCCTGGTGACCACTGTCACCATTGTCAATGTCCATATGTCCCGTGATCAAAAGTGAGTAAGAATCTAGACTTCTGAGTTGTCCCTAGAACAGAAAAAGAGGGGAAATCTTCCAATGAGAAGACATGTTGTTCTGGTGACAATTGTCTAAAAGAGAATTTTTCTTACATTGAAGCAATCGCTTCTCATTTTCTTTTTAAAACATTTTGGTTTTAGGTATGCTTTAATTGTGCAACACTTTTGGACTTGCATAAACATTTATACTTTAGCTACTGGCTGTAGTAACAAGGATTTCTGTAGTGAAAGAAGAGCTTCACCCTCAGATTTAACTCCCTGGAATGATGTATCCCTACTTCCCAAACCTCCTGGGATTATCTCAACTCATATTCCAGGGAGTTGCAGGAGTAGGGATAAACAACAGTAAGTGGGCAGAGCTATAGAGCATCATTGGGTGTTACGTGCGTGAACCTATAAGAGGCAACTGGCTTCTGATGACTGTGGAGGACCAATATGGGGTTGCAGGACCTGAGCTGTGGCACATGGGCAGCGGATTGCAGCAGGGCAATGCCAGATCTGCTGGGCAGGTCAGCATTTGCATTATGGACAATGCTGAACAACAGGTAAGAAAAAAAGGGGGGGGGGTAAAAACCAGGGGAGAGTGAAGTTCCTCTTAAGGGGCTTTGAATGGACACATGCTTTTTGGGGCCCCCAGTTCTCTTCTACATGTTCCCAATTTTATGATTTCTAATTCTTGCAGGCCTCATTTGGATTCAATCCACCAATTACAGTCATGCCATCCTGTCTGGGCATTGACATAACTGACAGTTACCGGTATATCCCTGCTCATAGGCAATCCTTACCATCTTCTTGTAACCCTCAGGACTGAACAAGCACAGGGCATGATGTGATTTTATTAGTGGAGCCACTGCCTGTGTCTGTTTCCTAACCTCAAGTATATGTTTCCCAATACATTCTATGGTGAGGATAAGTAAACCGCAACTTTGAAGAAATCATTGAATAGACACTTCGGGGTGGGGGAGCTGAAGGCATTGGAGATGTACTTCATTGTGCTTGGGATTTCAGATTTTAGATGGAGACAGTTTCTAGTAGTCAATATTCCCACTGGTTTATTTTATATCAAATATGTCATAAATGAACAGGTTGAAAATTGAGAGAAATCATTTTTAACTTTTACAATTTATGGGGATATTGCAGAGTTATCAGCAATTTTGGCTCCATTTAAATATTATCTAACATAGGGCACAGCTGTTCAGAGGCTGCATAAAAGCCTCTTGGAGTGAGACTACTGGACATTATTCTGTGTCAGCATACTGCAGAGAGTGTTTCAATGTGCTTTTATTAAGACTCTAACTTTATTCTGGTCTAGGAGAACATTATTTTGTTATTGAACTGCTGCATTTGCAAATGTTTTGTAAGTTGACAGGTGTCTGTACTCAAGCAATGTAATAGGAATCCAAAAGGTGTCCCAGCCATAACCTTTACCAAATAAAATAGACACATTACTGACTTTATTTAATAAGGAACAAATACAATGTCTCATATCATTTATGAATTGGTTGAAACTGATATTATAGCATATAATTGACAGAAGATGAAATGTGTTTATTGCTAAAAGGCTGCCTGTAGAGATGAGTGAATCAACCAATCAATCTGCAGAGTTCAAGAATTAAACCCAGACTGGGATGATTCAGAGCCAGTGGAGATTTATAAATGTTACCTGGTTCATTGGATTTTAACAGGCTAAGCATTTAATTAAACACATTTTTTACTTTTTTGGCACCAAAAAATAAATAGAGCCTAATTCTTAAGTGCTAAGTCCTAAAGGAGAAGTGCAGGTTTTGAAAACACAAACAAACAATCATACTCACCTAGGTGGAAGTAGCATCAATCCAACGCTGCATCTGTTCCCGTGCCACCTCTACACTGAGAACTGAGCGATCAAAGAATGCTTCAGTGAACAGAGAGACAGTGACTGTTAGTCACTGGCTCTCTGCTCTGCCCCTCCAGCTCTCACTGGAGCGCCGGGCTGTGGAAGGGACCAGAGCGGCTGGATCAGGCTCTGGTGTGCTGAAAGGTTGAGCCAGCTGTTGGATCCCAACATTAAAGTCAGGATCCCTTTTAGAGTCTGGACCGGCTGAGTGACATCAGCCAACAAAAGGCTTTACCCTGCTTTCAGCTGAATACGGGTCACAGGTGTGCAGAATGAATTGCACTCCTGTGACCTACAGGAGAAGTAGGGCTTAAAGATCTTTGGCCCTACTTCTCCTTTAAACGCAGTAATCCAATGCAACTAGTTGTAATTTTTTTACTGATTTGAATCTTACAGAATTTAGTCATGTCAATTCTAGTCGATTCAGGTCTTAATTAGATATTAAAGTAGATGTAAACCCTAAATACATTATATTTAGTTTGCTAAAACACTGTATGTCATAAACAGTTGCCATTTTGTATTAAGAAAACACCTGCTTTTACCTTTGTTGCATGTCAGTGCTGCTCATCTCTTGCAGCCAGGATGCTCGGTAAACTTTGTTTTTGGATCCTTTTGTACTCAAGGGAGTAGTGATATTTTGTTTTGGTCTGTTCAGGATTTCACAGGCTGGTAGTTTGATTGCTTCCCCCTGCCTCTAGAAGGTGTGGGGAGGTGTGCCCAGATGGTGGCTGGGGAAGCTGGTAAATAGTCTGGAGCCCTGGAGAAGTTGTGCTTTTCCCTGGAGGAGAGTTTTAATCCTCTATGGCTGCAGCCCTAGCATGCAGTCTGTGGACTAATTTGCTGTGGCAGGACTGAAGACCTGGACATGATCTCTCCTGTTCCAAGTTTTACAAGCAATAGATTACAAAAAGAGAACCCCCTAGAATGTTGGAGCCAGAGTGAATGGACTGTTGCTTGGGTGACTGACAGCCTCTGTACTGTTTGGGAAAGAACCAGAAAATATCAGTGGCCCTTGTTGGGGTAGCACTACACATGCATGCAAACTAGCAATAGTTGCATGACATTTCTCAGGGTGGGTGTCTTAATGCTGACTAGGGATGGGACAAACTGCCCTTGGTTTAGTTTGATTAGGTTTGGGTGAACTTCACCCAAATTAAGTTGGATGCAAATGAATTTGGATGCCAAACTCTAACCCCACTGATATCAATGGGAGCCGAATATGTCAAAGTGGGACACTGCCCTGGGAAACATGTACCATTTTTTTTTTTCATTCAGCCAGGAGCAGTGAAACTTTAAAAAGCCCAATTCCTTCAAACAAATTGCCTGGGTGGTGCCCCAATCCTGCCCATCTTTGTAATGTACATAAAGTGCTGTAGTTCAACCCATGTATGGCCAGCTTAACCCTATGAGTGGAAAAAAAAAGCTGCAAATAGCCCTAGGACACTG
Source organism: Pelophylax lessonae (assembly GCF_965119305.1). NCBI lineage: Eukaryota > Metazoa > Chordata > Amphibia > Anura > Ranidae > Pelophylax > Pelophylax lessonae. Next base: position 111,925,102 of record NC_138771.1, read on the forward strand.
GTTCTGTATGAAAGCCTTGAGCCTCTTAGCGCATGGTTTGTGGAACGGACAATGTTCAACATAATACATATAGGTATAAAATGGAACCTGCCTGACATCAGTGGATACCAGCCTGTATATGTGGCCACTGGGGACGCTGGTAAACTGCTGGCAGAATAACTTTTTTTTTTTTTGTAGATGGACATTTATAGTTATTTATATCTCTATATACAGTATATCTCTATATACTACCCTCCAGCAAAAAAAAAAAAGTGTCATAAAACCGCCTTCTGAGAAAACTCCTTACTTACTATTCTGGTGGGCAGAAAGTGAGAACTCTCCACAATGGGACTCACCCACTCATCACAAAGCTAAAACAAATTCTTGGCTTTAGATTGGACTTTAAGAGCACAGGTCATCATTACTAGGGATGATCGAATGGTTCAGGTCGACCATCGGTTCGACCCGAACATTGGCTGTTTGAAATTCGGCCGAATTCCAAACTTTTTGCGGAAAAAGTTCTGAATTCGGCAACCAGAACCGACCAAAATGCAATGGGACAGGAACTGGGCTTTAAAAGCCCATGATTGGACCAGAAACATCAGTAAAAGCCAATTGAGGGGGCAGGAGGATGCTAGGAATGTGATTAGAGTGACTAGGGGGTCCGGAGGCCAATCAGTAGTGAATACGCCCCCCAGTATATAACATAGCCCCGCCAAATCTCTAGCACTGTAATACAGGGGCTGTGGAAGAGAGTGGAAGCAGTTCTGTTACTCCTGCTGCAAAAGTGTCATTTAGCAATTATTAGTGTGAGGAAAGGGATATCTAGTGTAGTAAGGGTACTATATACCACTATAGTTAGATTCAATAATCTAGTTTCTGTAGGGAAAGTGTTAAGTGTCAGGGTGACCATAATGTAGTGTAGGGTGAACTGACTCTGACTGCTTTGCCAGGGTGACCAAACTCTTCCATGTCAGGGTGACTGCCATAAGAAAAAGATAATTTTTCTTAGAATTTTTAGTAGAGCAGGGATGGGGCTCCGCTCCTTGTATACCAGGGTGACCTAATTCATCCATGTCAGGGTGACTGCCATAAGAAAAAGATCGTTTGTCTTAGAATCTTTAGTAGAGCAGGGATGTGGCTCCGCTCCTGTCACACCTAGGCGTTTTTGTTTCAGGCATTTATTTGACTTTTTTGTGGACGTCTTTGGAGGCAGGCATGACATCTGAACTTCTGTGTAGGGGTATATATACACACACACATATATGTATATATACACATACACACATATAGGTGTGAAAGTAGCGGAACCCCATCCATGCGCTAATTAAATTATTTGCAGGGATGTGGCTCCGCTCCTATCACACCTATATTTGTGTATGTATATATATACATATATATGTGTGTGTGTATATATACCCCTATACAGAATTTCAGATGTTATGCCTGCCTCCAAAGACGCCCAAAAAATGCCCAAAAAAATGCCTGCAACAACACACCTGGGCGTTTTTGTTGCAGGCGTTTATTGGGCATTTTTTGGGCGTCTTTGGAGGCAGGCATGTCATCTGAACTTCTTTATAGGGGTATATATATATATACACACACACATATATGTATATATACACATACACACATATAGGTGTGAAAGTAGCGGAACCCCATCCATGCGCTAATGAAATTATTTGCAGGGATGTGGCTCCGCTCCTATCACACCTATATGTGTGTATGTGTATATATACATATATATGTGTGTGTGTATATATACCCCTATACAGAAGTTCAGATGTTATGCCTGCCTCCAAAGACGCCCAAAAAATGCCCAAAAAAACGCCTGCAACAACACACCTGGGTGTTTTTGTTGCAGGCGTTTATTGGAGGCAGGCATAGCATCTGAACTTCTGTATAGGGGTATATATACACACACACACATATATATACAGTATATATATATATATATATATATATATATATATATATATATATATACACATACACACATATAGGTGTGATAGGAGCGGAGCCACATCCCTGCAAACAATTTCATTAGCGCTTGGATGGGGTTCCGCTACTTTCACACCTATATGTGTGTATGTGTATATATACATATATGTGTGTGTGTATATATACCCCTATACAGAAGTTCAGATGTCATGCCTGCCTCCAAAGACGCCCAAAAAATGCCCAATAAACGCCTGCAACAAAAACGCCCAGGTATGTTGTTGCAGGCGTTTTTTTGGGCATTTTTTGGGTGTCTTTGGAGGCAGGCATAACATCTGAATTCTGTATAGGGGTATATACACACACACACATATATGTATATATACACATACACACATATAGGTGTATCCCTGCAAATAATTTCATAAACGCCTGCAACAAAAATGCTCAGGTGGAGCCACATCCCTGCGCTAATAAAAATTCTAAGAAAAATTATCTTTTTTTTCTGGTTCTTATTTTTTTCAATAATTTTTTCAATAATTGTCTCTCTATCAAAAACGACAATTTTTAAGAACTTTTTTTTGTGTGATTAATAGTCCCTGGGGCATGACCCAGAACCCTAGGCACTTTTTATGGGCATTTATTGGGTTTTAGGGCTTCAAAATGGTGTTTTTTGATTACCGCAGTTCGGGTCCCATTGATTTCAATGGGGTTCTGGAATCCGGACCCGAACTTTGGGGAAGTTCGGGTGTTCTGGTCGAACCGAAATTTTCAAAAGTTCGGTCATCCCTAATCATTACTTGTTGTAATTTACTGTGCTACTTTGCTGAAGGCTCTATACCAGTGGACAATGAAGTTGGAGGGTTATCACACAACTTCTAATGTGAGCGTACGCTCTGTGAGACCAGGGAACCTTTCCTCTTTTAGCCGAATTCACAAGTCAAAAGTTTCTACTTACACAGCAACTAATAGCTGACACAACATAAAGGTCCCACTAAATTACACATCCATCTTCTGTACCAACATGTATTAAACTACAAAGCACCCCTATTAAATGATGTAAATGACGCACTAGATAATGGTAAAAACATCTATTATAAATAAATAAAATGTAAAAATGTTTGATTCACTGGCAGAAATGACCAATTTCTTTTTTAGATAAAGAAGACTCAGACCATGGGCACTCTTTAATCCTAGTTTGTAAAAGCTGATCTTAAAAACAAATCCCCAAGCTAACCATCGCCCCTTCCATCCACCCAATTACCCACTTACTGCTTTTTGATTTAGGCTGACATGTGCATAATGTAAATTAATATCTGTGGTCTGTTAACATAGTAATGTATATTTATTGCTCTGTGACTGCAATGTTGTGCTTTGTGAGTACAAAGTTGTGTTGTGTTATGTGTGCTCTGTGGGTGCAATATTATTTTTGTGTCCTCTGTAAATACAGTGCATTGTTATGTGTGATCTGTGAGTGCAGTGATGTGCCATGCATGCTGTGAGTGCAGTGCTGTGTTATGTATGCTGCGTGATGTTGTATCACGTGTGCTCTGTGGATGAAATGCTGTGTTATGTGTGTTCTGTGACTTCAGTAATGTGTTATGTGTGCTGTGAGTGCAGTGCTGTGTTATGTATGCTGTGTGAATGTGATGTTGTATCATGTGTGCCCTGTGGATGAAATGCTGTGTTATGTGTGCTCTGCGGATACAATGTTGTATTCTGTGCTGAGTGAGTGCAAAACTGTGTTATGTGTGCACTGTAGGTGCAATGTTGTGTCGTGTATGCTCCATATGTGCAATGATGTGTTATGCATGTTCTGTGGGTGCAATGTTATGTTTGTGTTCCCTGTGAATGCAGTGTGGTGTTATGTGTGCACTGCTCTGTGGGTGCAATGTTATGTTTGTGTGCTCTGTGGGTGCAGTGCAGTGTTATGCATGGTCTGTGATTGCAGTGATGTTCTATGTGTGCTGTGAGTGCAATGCTGTGTTATGTATGCTGTGTGAATGCAATGTTGTATCATGTGTGCTCTGTAGATAAAATGCTGTGTTATGTGTGCTCTGCAGATACAATGTTGTATTATGTGCGCTGTGAGTGCAAAACTGTGTTATGTGTGCTCTGTAGGTGCAATGTTGTTTTATATGGGAGTGTAATGGTGTGCTATGTATGCCCTGTGGGCGCAATGCTGTGCTGTATGCAATGTGTGAGTGTATTGCTGTGTATAGCTGTGTCAGCATAGTGATGCATTTTGTGTGTTCTGCAAGTGCAATGTTGTTTTACAGTATGTGTGCTCTATGAGTGTAGTGATATATATTTATGTGTGCATAGTACTGTGTTAAGTGTGAATTTAGAACTGCATTATGTGTGTTCTGTGAGTGCAATGCTGTGCTATGTATGGTCTGTGAATGTAGTTATTTGTGATGTTTGCTATGTGAGTGTGTAATTCTGTATTATGTTTGCTCTGTGAGGAAAATGCACTTTTTTCCTGGGCTCTGTTAATCTAATGCTTTGTTGTATATACTCTGTAAATGTAATGGTGTGCTAGTTGTACTCCGAGGCCTACAATCATGCTGAAATGCTTTGCAGATGTTGCAAATATAAGACCTGCAACAAGAACATCCTAGCACCTAGGCTAGTATACATAACATGAAAACATAAAGCTGATAAATAAATCTTCAATGACCCTTTTTCCTTTTTTTTTTTTTATTTTTACATATCTACAATGCCAATTCCAAAAAAGTTGGGATGCGCTGTAAAATCGACATAAAAACAGAATGTATTCACAATTGAAAACATATCAAATTTTGAAACTGAGGAAATGTACCATTAAAAAAAAAAGGTCATTGTGAAATTGATTGCAGCAATATATTTCAATAAAGTTGGGACAGGGCAACAAAAAACTGGCAAAGTAAGTGTTACTAACAAGGAAGAGCTGGAAGAATATTTTGCAACTAATTAGGTTAATTCACAACAAGTCAGTAATATGATATATGATGGGTATAAAAAGAGCATCCCAGAGAGTAAAGCTGGATACACACTATACAAGTTTAGTTGTTTGATTTCCTTTAGATTTACCTTCAACTGTGTAGTACAAGGGTCTGCCTGATTGAATGTGTTAGGTTTGACCTCATATTATATGGTTTTGGTAAATCTAAAGGAAAAAAATCTAAAGAGTATTGTATAGTGTGTATCCAGCTAGAGTGTCTCAGTAGTGGAGGTTAGAGTGTCTCAAGATGGCTGGAGGTTCATCAAATCTGGGAATAGCTGGGTCTAAAAATTGTTGAACAATTTCAGAATAATGTTTCTCATTGTAAAAATACAAAGACTTTAAATATATCATCCTATACTGTACAGTACATAATATCAACAAAAGATTCTGAGAATCTGGATAAATGTCTGTGCCCAAGGGAAAAGGTTAAAGCGCAATATTGGATGCCCGTGATCTTCAGGCGACACTGCATTAATATCAGACATAATTCTGTGATGGACATTACTCCATGGGCTCAGGAATGCTTCCAAAATCACTGTCTGTGCACACAGTTTGCCGCACCATCCAAAAATACAAGGTAAAGCTCTATCATGCTAAGAAGAAGTCATATCTGAACATGATCCAGAAACGCTGCTGTCTTCTCTGGCCAAAGCTCATTAAAAATGGTCTGTTGCAAAGGTCTGTTGGAAAACCGTTATGTGGTCAGACAAATTGAAATTTGATATTCTTTTAGGCAAACATGGGCACTGTATCCTCTGGACTTAAGAGGAGAGAGATCTTCAAAAGCCTGCATCTCTGATGGTATGGGGGAGCGTTAAGCTGGATACACACTATCCAACTTTGTGGTTAGATTTCCTTCAGATTTACCTTTTCTATGTAGTGGAAGGGCCTGCCAGATTGCATACAAATTGAAAGTGTTTAGGTTTGACCTCATATTATATGGTTTTGGTAAGTCTAAAGTAAAAAGTCTTCAGAAAATCGTATAGTGTGTATGGCCCATTAGTGTGTATGTAATGGGCAGCTTGTACATTTGGAAAGAAACCATCAATGCTGAATAAAATATCCAGGCTTTAGAGGACCATATGCTCTCATCCAGATAATGTCTTTTTCAGGGAAGGCCTTTCATATTTCAGAAAGACAGTGCTAAACTTCGTACTGCATCAATGATAACAGCAGGGCTTCGTAGTAGAAGAGTTTGGGTGCTTAACTGAGCTACCTGCAGTCCAGGCCTTTCCCCAATTGAAAATATTTGGTGCATCTTGAAACAAAAAATACGACAAAGAACACCCAGGACTGTTGAGCAGTTAAAATCGTATAACAGACAAAAATGGGATAACATTCCTCTCCAAAAACTCCAGCAACTGTTCTCCTCGTTTCCCAGACATTTACAGACTGCTGTTAAAAGAAGCGGAGAGGCTACGCCATGGTAAATACGGACCTGTCCCACCTTTTTTGAGATGTGTTGCTGCAAAATTACCCTTTTCTATTTTACCCATTTTCTCAGTGTAAGAATTTGATATGCTTTCTATTTTCTATTGTGAATAAAATATGAGTTTAGGAGATTTGCAAAAATTAGCATTCTGTTTTTATGTAGATTTAACACAGTGTCCCAACTGTTTTGTGCCATATCTATCTTCCAAACAGCAAATTTAGTGAACTGCATTTTTGCAGCTATATTGCTATAAAATAGTAAAAACATTTGAGCAATTCATATTAGATTATAAGCTTTTAGAAGCAGGGCCCTCCAACTTGTTTGTGTTGAATTGTATTTAAGTGTACGTCTCCCTTTATAATGTAAAGCGCTGAGCAAACTATTGGCACTATATATATATATATCCTGTATAATAGGAAAAATAATAATTTTACAAACCAGGTAAAACAACAGTGTTGTCTGTTAGAGAGATATTTTATGGTATTCCATCCATAAAAAAGATTAAACTGGTTGTGTCAATTTATAGCCGAAATGACCTTGCTGAAGAGATACATAATAATACATAAATTGCGTTTCCATATTAAACTGCTGTCCGTGTCTCATTTGTAGATATGGAGAACCAAAGCAGAGTTATTGACAGTAGTAATTATTGTAGGGTTCCTTGTTCATTTATGGAAACAGTTAAACAAGAATTCCAATTGATGGCAATAGGAAACTTTTACTTTTTTTCTGCATGGCTCATAGATCAGCAGATATTAAAATGGTGGCAAAAGCAATTTTAGGATATTAAATAATTACATCAAAAGCTAAAAAAGTTGCATACAAATAAATATATTTAATGAAAAATAGACAGTTTTTAGCTTTTTATAAAGCACACAGTGAAAGCTCGCATTATTACATATGTTGAATTAGAGGCATTTCAGTTAAGTTGTACAATATTAAGACGTACCTTTTGAGATCCAGAAGATGAGCCCTTTAGTGATGTGCGTTTGAAGGATCCGCTCATCCTTCGTAAAGAACCTGTGAACTTTCCTCCTCTAGATCCAACAGGTCTTTTGCCCCCTTGCCCTTTCCCCTCCATGAATAATCTAGCAGCACTAGGCCATTAAGGAGAATTTTAAAGTCATTCATGTAGCCTAAGCTACAGTTCCAAGGAGCTGCAGCTTAGTAGAGTGGTAGAAAACATGCCAAAGTCTAAAGAAAACGACATGATATTTCTAATGAGAAATCCCAGAGTAGAAGAGACATAGCTAGCAGGGAATAAGCTATCATGGAGAGGGAACAAACTGAGCAACACATGGGTACAGACTGCTGCATCCCAACCCCCCTTGCTACAGCCTCTATAATCAGGCTTAATGCACGCAGCTCTAGCAAGCTATGGTTTTTAATGGATGGAGATTTAATAAATGGTGATTGAAGGTAAATCTACTTTGTGAAGCATCAGCCCAAAAAGTTTTTTTTTTTCCAAAGCAAAACATAGGTCAATCATTCTGGTATCACTGCAAAAGGAGCAGATGGTCTCTAGGCCAGAAGCTAGGAGACTCCACAGTGAAATGTCAGGAGCAGCTTGTGCAGCAAAAGTGCCTACAGCAGATCTATAGATAAGGACAAGATCTGGATCATAAAAACAAGGATAGGCTTAGCGTAATGCTGAGCAAAAGAGAGCGACACAGTGTGCAAAGTCCATCCAGAGAGAAGTGACATCCCTCTACAGTATATTCACACTCCTGGAGCACACACCACAGCAATCTCTTCTTTGAGAAGATTACAAATGTATTTATATCCTTAGTTACCAAAAATAACTATTTGATATCTCTTAGCGCTTAAAGAGCCACTAAACCAGAAACATGTTTTCCATTCATGGTAATGCAAATAAAAAAATAAAAAAAACACATTTTTTTGTTATTTTACATTGTATGCACTTTCAAGCATTGGTCAATTGAAGATGTTTTTTGCCAAGCTATTGCAAGGTAATTCCACATTACTGTATTTTTTTTCAGGTTGAAATGAACGGGCTGACACTGATGCGATCGCTTATGTAAAACCAACTTTGCTAGCTCATTTTATATCTGTGATGGTACCAGTGTGTGGCCCATTAATTTCCACCAGACAAGAAGAACAGCTTAGCAGAGAAGTGCTCCTGGTCTTGCACCTAATGGAAGCTGGAGGTACAGGGAAAGAGGCAGGTTTGGAGCAGCATAGCTACAATTGATTCAACATTATTGTTTTATTTAGAACTATTTAACAGTAAGATGTTGTACTAGGAGACCATATTTTTAAAAGGCAGTACATATAATTTAGAGGAAAAGAAGAAAGTAATGGGTGAAACGCATTAAAAGAGATGGTCTTTAGGCAGGAATATCAGTGTGTGCTGGATTAGATTAATTAAGTTTCATCTAGAAGCGATATGTGGCCACTTTGTTCCACTGAGACAGTGTCTTAGTGATTAGCAGTTCTGCCTTGCAGCACTGGGGTCATTGGTTTGAAACCTGGCCCAGACACTACCTCTGAGGAGTTTGTATGTTCTCCCTTTTCTTCTGTGGGTATACTCCCACACTCTAAAAACATGATGGTGGGTTAACTGGCTCCTGTCTAAACTGACCCTAGTATGCGATCAGGGCTGCTGTTAAAAATCATGGGGCCCTAAACAGCCTTACTGCTGAAAAAAAAGTCCAAAAAACAAAAGGTAGTCCAAGAATAATAGGGATCTTGTCTCAGGGAAAAGGATATGTGGAGAGGGGTGGAGATGGCACTGGAACTTAAGATCAACCAGCAACACATGCCTGCACAGCCATTCTTGGAAACCAGCCTCAGAACAGGAAAGACAAAAATGCAGAGTGCAGAGCAATGTCAGTGTAGGAATCCATTTTATTGAAGATAAAAACAGCATCCACCTACATGTAACAGGGAAAATCCAGCCTGGTAAGGAAACATCACATCAGCTGATACATGGTCATATGGTCAAAACATACCAGTGAGGTGAAGAGGAAAACAGCCGGGATCCACGCACTACTCGATGTAAAGTAAAACAGCAGGAACAGGAGGAAGAAAGGCAGCCGGCAGAGGCAAAAAAGCACAAACAAGAGAAACTTCACTGGAGAGGGACAAGCCGGCGGCGCTACAGCAGAAACGATGTGTTTCTTGGCTAGGGAAATTTAAAAGCTATTTGGTGGGAGCAGCAGGAGCCACGGGGGTGATAGCCGCCAATAGTAAAAGTAAAAATTACACAAAAAAAATGGTTGCAAAAGGAAAAAGTGAAAATTTCAATAAAAAATAAAATCAGACTGTTTGTTGCCTGCCTAAACAATTCAAGGCATATCATTTCCACATGCTATTTTTTTTTTATTAGAGATTACATACAAGCACAGTATTTAAAGGCTAAGTTCACTATTAAGAAAAAAATGCAAACCAGGGCTAGCCACTTTCCAGTGGAGGAAACAAGGTCTGAACTATCCCCCTGCAACACTTCCCAACCCTAGCCCAATGGAGGTTTTGAACCTCTCCCAAATCAAGTCATATAACAAATCTATTATAGGTTCCCCGCTTCGCATTCCGGTAAAGTTGTGGCAATATCTATGAATAAGTCCTCACCTACTTGTAAAGGTATCTCTGTATTTTACCCCATGTGCAATCGTCCAGAAGGGTTTAGGAAATCCCATACGATACTTAAATGGGAAAAGGATCTGGCACGGTCTTTTTCGGTTGCCCAGTGGCTGGCGGCATTTAAAGCTAACGTTACATCCTCGGTATGCATCGACCACTGGGACAATGCGCAGAAGATCTTGCACAGATATTATATGACCCCACATAGACTGCACCTGATCGACGACACTTTATCAAGGTGGTGTTGGAGAGAGTGTAGACAAGTTGGGAATTTGCTACACGTGCTCTGGGATTGCCCCGTCATTCAACCTCTGTGGGCACAGATAGCATCTATTATATCAACGATAAGTGGGAACACATTCCTTATGAACCCTGCCTTAGCTCTTTCGAGTGTGGGGATAGACCAATTTCGAACTGAATGCAGAACAATAGTAGCCCACTTACTATTTGCAACTAGAATAGCTTTGGCAAAGTGCTGGAGAACAACCCCCCCCCCCCCCCCACTATAGGGGAAATCATACACAGAGTTAATTACCAGTATGAAATGGAGAAGCTTCTGGCGTACAAAGAGCACAAAGCTTCTTCATTCCATCACAAATGGAATGCATGGCTGACAATGTTCCCTGACGTGGACTAGTTAATATGATTTCAACACATGGTGTAGAAATATACTGCTCTTGACTGGTGTCCCCTGGTGGTGTACATTGACCCTTCCCATTTCCCCATCTCCTCCCTCACCTACCCCTTCTTTTATTTTTGTTATTACTGGTTATGTACGGTGTTGTAAGTCTATCTGATGGACAGCTAATTGCCTCCCTTACAGGAGAGCTTTTCCTTAAGTTGGCATTTACATTGTGTTGGGCTCACCACAAGCTATGGGTCTGCATCCCGGAATGAGGGGGCGAGTAGTGGCAGCCCGCTTCCTCCTGCAAGCGACGCTGGGGAGTACCTGTTCGCAGTTTGTTCCCACTGGGGGGACAGGTAATCCTCCTCTTATTTACCAACTCCGTCCGGTATCTAGACTCACACACGCCCATGGTTTCTTGCTGTATTACACTTGCTGGTATGCCTATAATACGCACATAGTTGAATGGTACCCTGCCTTGGGGAGCTCTCAACATGCCTTTTGCTCATTAGCCATGTTTTAATGTTGGCAATTTGACAGCTGCTGTTACGGTTTCTGTTTCTGCATCAACAGTCTTTATCAATACTTTGCTGTTATTGTATTATCTGCAAAACTTTCAATAAAAAATAATTTATGTTTAACCACTTAAGCCCCAGCCCTATTTCGGACACTTTTTGTTCACAAGGTAAATCATTTTTTTTCCCTAGAAAACTACTTAGAACCCCCAAACATTATATATATATTTTAGTAACCGGTTCTATGGAACCGGTGCGAACTGGCTGAATCCCACCACTGTCCGCTCTGTCCCCTCATCCACAACTACTGATGGTGTTGCCCTGCCCCATTAATTGAGCACAGTATCAGTCATTTGCTGTAAGAAGAGGAGCATTACTAAGTTCATCTGAAGTTGAGTGCCACCGAAAGAGTTTTTTTATGTACAGCCTAAAGCCCCATACTCGTGGGCCAAATGTCGAAAGACATTGGCTGGTTAAAAAAAAAAAACGTCCGACATTTAGCCCATGTGTATGGCAGTCAATGGTGGAGAGCACTGATCAGAGTGTTCCAGCGGGGGGGCCTTCCCCCTGTCAGAACACAATAGCTCAGTGGGAGAGATCGCTATACTAACTTCGGAGAGTTAGCACATCAGCTCTGACCCGAGCTCATAGTGTGTACCAGGCTTAAGCCTCTCCTTTCATCACTGCACTGATATAAATTCCTAATATTATAAAAGTCCGGAAATTAAGTCCATTCACACCGATAATTCAACAACACCAGTGCAAATATATATATGAATAAATAAAATAGCGTCCAACACAATATTCAAAATAAATCGTCTCTGTGACGGTAAATTCTTCCACCACCAAGTGTGATATCCTCCACCAAAACAAGATTGCCTGCTTACCAGAAGGATTGACCTCACAGGTCAGCAGCGCTTATGGCTTAAACCCAGCCAGGCCCTTGTGTCTAGAAAGTGGTCCAACTTCAAAGCCTCTCAGAGGGTAACACTCCCCATATATATAATGAAAAACTCGCCATAGTGTAAAAACAAATTTAATTTAAATAGCTGAGTAGTCCAGCTTTAAAACCTCTCAGAAGGTAACAACATAAATAGAGCATTGAAAGCGTTTACTATGAGATTTGCCTGGTGCTGCTCAGCCTTTGGTTGAAATCCTCAGCTTAGGGAGGGCTACCCAGTGAATCTCTCCAGATGGCACTTGTCGTAGGTAAGCATGTTATGTGTTTAAACTGAGGTAAACAAAAAATGGCGCACAGTGTCAGGTGATACTGCGCACCATTTTTTGTTTAGACGCTTCTGGTAAGCATACATTTCTGGTAAGCGGGCAATTTTGTTTTTGTGGAGGACATCACACTTGGTGGGAGAATTTACAGTCACAGAGAGGATTTATTTCAAATATTGTGTTGGACACAATTTTATTTATTCATATCTATTTTTGCACTGGTGTTGAATTATGGGTGTGAGTGAACTTCATTGCGGGACTTTTATAATATTATAAATTTCCTTTTGTTTTGATGTTTTCTATATTGGTCAATGTTAATAATGCACATGGTAAATCTGTGTGATTTAATGTATATGTACAGCGCAACTTAACTTTTATATTGTCTAATTTGTGTCTATCTCACATTTGAGTTGCTGCTTTTTGAATATTTAGTATAGCGCAGTTTTTCTGTTTTCCCTTTAATCTGATATAAATTACTCCTCTTGCCACCATTGTCATTTCCAGATACCATGAGCACACCCCACCACCTGCTTCTACCACTGTTGGCCTGCTACTGTTAACATATTATACTGTACTTTTACAAACCCAATTATTTTCACAGCTGTTTCACGGTTTCAGATCATTTACATTTTCTTTTAGCCAGGAAACATTCTGTGCTCTGCATGATTATTTATTTAGGTTGATGATATTTTAGCACCACTAAGGCCTGTTTCGCATTGGCTTCAGCTTGTATAAGAGCAGTGTGAACAGCAAACTTTGGCAAACCATTTGCAGAGCTTTGTCTGTCATATTAAACAAGCTGCTAGCAGGCTTCAGCAGGCATTCAATGGGCTTCAAGCAGAGCCAAAGCCTGCTAGCAGCTTGTTAAAAGTGGTATTCAGCACTCCTATTAAGATCTGTGCTCAACAGTTACAAATGGGAGCTAAATGGTTCTTTAAAAGCTTCAACAAATCTCTGCAAATAGATAAAGGTGCATGTAAAATTTACAATAATCCAATATAGCAAACTAAAACGCACTAGCAGCGCTAGAATCAAGTGCAATCCAGGAGGTAAAGTCAATAAAGTTCATGCATAGTGCCGAAGGGTATCCACTGATGACAATCCTGACACCACATCGGACCCTCCACCACACCAGGGTGCTCACCCTTAAGTGAATGAACTCACCAGAACTAGGATAAAGAAGAGCTCCACAAACAAGCCGATCACCCACTGCAAGTAGATCGTACGATCTCCCCTTGGCCAGGACCAAACAGACTCCAGACACAGCACCTGATAGACCTCGGTCTCAGCGGTATGTGTGGCAAACCAGGATTCAATGGTGGTACATGTGGGAATAATAGATCTCATAGAACAGCACCGTTTGACTAAAAGCCTCTTTATTTCCCCAAGAAAGACAATCCCCTGTAGCTATTGCACTTACATGTCATACAATCAAATAAGCATGAAACAACTGAAGTGGGGCATAACCTGCGTCCTGCAGCCGGTCCCCGTAGTAGTGGTTCGCCGCTGGTACCTAGCAAGAACGAGCCTTCGGGTCCGGCGTCTGACGTTGGTCGTACCTCGTGACCGCGTGACCACGCCCTGATGCGTTTCGTCAATAAGTGACTTCAACAGAGGGCGTGGCCACGCGGGAACGGTCACCGCTATTTAACAGCGCCAGAGAGGGCGGTAGCTCCAATCGGCCGTATGGCGCGGAACACTCCGCTATAGTCGTCACTTCCGCCCACTCTGCGAGCCATACCATGTACTATTAACTTCCGCCCATACTTGGCGTCCCCGTCGTCTCCGATCAGTTTTACTTGCCGCTTCCAGTGTCAAAGGACACATATACAGCGGGCGTTCAAACGATCGGATCATGGGCAGATCATGCAGCCTTTACATGCAAAGAAACAAAGTTTATAGGCGGCTTCATATAACACATTGAATACCACCTTTACATAAACATAGTACACTTAAAATCCATAATATACATTATAACAGAGATAAATCCCTAAAAATTATAACATTAATTTCCGCCCATACTAGGCGTCACCGCCATCCCCGATCAGATTTACTTGCCACTTCCGGTGTCCGGGGACACGTATATGGGGCGTTCAAACAGTCGGATCATGGGCGGATCATACATCCTTGTAAATATAAAGAAAAAAGCATTTGTAGGCGGCTACATATAGTTCATTATATGCCACCTTTAAATAATACACTTAAAACCAAAATATGTATTAAAAAGGAATACAACCTTGATTATAAACAGACTAAAATACTAAATGTTAAAATACTAAAATCCTAAAATCCAGAACAAGGGAACGAAGGTAAAAGCAAACATCAATAATCACTGATAAAACAGTTGATGTCGAGATCAACGTTTAACCCCTTAGGGTAGAGAGAATCCGTCAAAAAAATCCAATGCGTTTCACGCTTGGACAGTTCTCTCACCCTGTTGGAGCCCCTCCAAACTGGGTTAACATGCTCTATACCCCAAAATTTTAGATCGGAGGGGTCCTGATTATGATGTTCCTTAAAGTGTAGCGAGACGTTATGGTCCTTAAAACCTTTCCGAATATTTGCAATATGTTCGGAGATTCTTATTGCAATCGTTCTCTTTGTTCTTCCGATATAGATGAGCCCACACGGGCATTCCATGCCGTACACCACATGTGTAGTATGGCATGTGATAAGATCTTTAATATCAAACACTTCACCATTAGCGGAAGAGCAAAAAGACGAAAACCCACGTAAGTGCGTTCGCACTTGCCTGCATGTCTTGCACCTACGACAGGCAAAAAACCCGGTTCTATTGTCCCAAAACATTGTTGGTTGGGTAGGTGGGTCAAGAACCTTAAGCACCAATTGATCACCGAAAGTAGGAGCTTTCTTATACACAAAAGTGGGTTTGGATGGAATGTTATTACCCAAAATCCTATCCAAACTCAGTACCCCCCAATGCTTCCTGATGATGTCCTCCACCTCTCTGCATTGTGAGTTGTACTGGGTCAGGAAAATCCACTCCTGTTTGGTGTCCACTGGTCTCACTGTTTCCGCTAGGCATTCCTGCTGGGAAATGCCCAGGACATCAGAGATGTTTTTATCAAGTTCCCGACTGTCATATCCTTTCTCCAGGAAACGTTGTCGGAGGACTTGAGATTGGTTCAGAAAATCCGTGTCTGAGGAGCAGTTTCTCCTAACTCGCAAAAACTGCCCCTTTGGGATGTTCTGCAACCAGCGGTGATGGTGACCGCTGTGGATAGGGATATACCCATTGCGGTCAGTGGGTTTAAAAAATACCCGAGTTTCCAGTGCTCCATTAATCAACATCACCTCTACATCCAAATAGTGGATCGACTCATGGCTCCAACTAAACTCCAATTTGATATTATTTGTATTGGAGTTAAGAGAATCAGCAAATTCTCTCAGGCTGTTCTCAGAGCCCTCCCATATAAAGAATAAGTCATCAATATACCTTCTGTATAGTTTTAACTCATTCTTACCACGGGCATAGATGAACCGATCCTCCCATTCGCCCATGAAAAGATTGGCGAGGCTGGGAGCAAACTTGGCTCCCATAGCCACGCCACGTTTTTGATTATAGAAAAGACCGTTAAACCAAAAATAGTTGTGCGCTAGACAAAACTCCAGTGCGCACTTCAAAAATCTTTTCTGGGGGTCAGGGAGGTCGGTTCAGCTGCAAAAGGCCCAATCGAGGGCTAGCAGGGCGTCCTCGTGTTGGATAACGGTGTACAATGAGGACACATCCGCAGTCACCAAAAATACTTCCTTATCTGGGGATAACTGGACCTCTTTTAAAGCGCGCAGGAAATCCTTGGTGTCTTTCAAGTACGACCTAAGATTCACTACGCTCACCTGTAAAAAGAAGTCCAGGTATTCACCCAGTCTGGCGGTCACTGAATTTATCCCATTCACAATGGGTCTTGCGGGGGGGTTTTGTACATCTTTGTGGATTTTCGGGAGAGTGTATATTGTGGGGATTCTATTGTAACTCGGCATCAAGTATCTCTGTTCTTTATCAGAGAGAACCCGATGGTAATAGCCGTACCTTACAAGATCTTTCAAAATCCTCCTATACTCCTGGGTTGGATCACTACTTAGCTCCTCATACGTTTCCGTATCAGAGAGCATGTCACTCAACTGCTGGAGATAAAAGTCTTTTTTGAGGATCACCACCCCACCCCCCTTATCGGCTGGTCTAATTATAAAATTTTTTCTATTTTCCAGAGCCTCTAAACCTTGTTGGATATGTCTAGGGTTCACCCCTCTCTTAGGCTGCAAAGCCTTTATATCCCGCAGTACAAGATTTTTGAATACTTCCACACATTGGTTAGAGGATTGTGGATGATTGAAAAGGGAGTGGTTTTTAAGGCCACTGTCAACCCCCACAGTAGAGACCATATTGTTAGCCCGATTACTATTAGTGACACGATTTGGATTAAGAAAATATCTTTTTAGATTAATTTTTCGGACAAACTTGTGCACATCGATGTACACGTCAAACTTATTAAGGGCTTTATGTTTAGCGCATTTCAGCCCCGCATTAAGAATATTGGTTTCCTTTTGCGTGAATGAAATGCCAGCTAAATTATATATGCCCGTTAGTCCACCAATCGTCTTTTTTTGTTGGTACTTCCTCCCTGCTCGGTTCCCTCGCATTCGGGGTCTGCTCTGTAGGGATATTGGGTAGGTGGGCCATTCCTCGGTGGATAACCCGGGGGGCCCCACTCTGTCGGTTTCCCCCTCCAGGGTCTGCCTCCTCGTCTCCCCACCCCTGCCCCGTCCGCCCCTCCATAAAAAAGGACAAGGCGGGGCACAGGGGTAGATGGTGTATTAAAATCACCCAATTGAACATACCTATTAAAAGTTGGGAGAGGTTTGGGGGAATTAGGGCCACCTCCATTGCGGGGTCCATCGTGTCCACCATTTCTAAAAGGAATATGCTGCCACTGACCAACATTGGGAGGATTCATATTGTTATTAGATTTAGCCTTTCCCTTGTTCTTTTTCTTAGTATTAGGTACATTAGAAACTAAATACATTTGCTGAGTAGCTCCAACTCCTCCAGATGTGGATGTGATCGGTGTCTTGGGAACGGAATCCATAGACTGTGCCATGTGCTGTCCAGACGGATTTTGCCAGACATACACATTGCCAGTCCTGAAATCCTGCATATCCCTCCTAAATTTCTTAATTTTCTTTTTGTGTGTATCCCTGTCAATTTTTTTCTAGTTTCTTTTTAACATCTGTGTTAAACTTAATAACCTGAGCCACCTCTTTGTCAGGTTCCAGGATCAACTGTAACTCCGCGATCCTTTTTTCTAGTATGGCCATTTTTCGCTTTTTTCTTTTTAATACTAGTTGTTGTAGCTCAGTACCTACTTTATTAAAGAAATCTAACCATTCCTTGGTAGACACCTCATCATTAAGGGCATCTTGGGGACTGACATCCCACCTCAAGCTCCTCATAATGATGCCCTCTTTGATATATTGGTTGAAGGTACAGATGTCCCACCATGTCCTCACTTGTTTTTCAAGTAAGTTACTTAACAGGGTGAGATTTGAGGTTAAATCATGCGAAGGTTCCTCAACAAACTCTGCAGAGAAAATAGTTTCTTCCTTAAGATTCCTATTCTTTAAAAAGGATATAACATCCATAGCTGCCAGGTTTAAAAATAAATATGTAAGAAAGGAGCAAGTAAACAATATAAGCCCGGGGGACAAAAAACCTGTTCAACCGGCGCTAACATATAAGGTTAAGATACAATGTGAAATCACATAAAATAAGCTGCTGCTATAACAGAGAGTCATATAGATAAAGGTGCATGTAAAATTTACAATAATCCAATATAGCAAACTAAAACGCACTAGCAGCGCTAGAATCAAGTGCAATCCAGGAGGTAAAGTCAATAAAGTTCATGCATAGTGCCCGAAGGGTATCCACTGATGACAGTCCTAAGCACACAAGAAATCCTTGGTCTTACAGCACATCGGACCCTCCACCACACCAGGGTGCTCACCCTTAAGTGAATGCACTCACCAGAACTAGGATAAAGAAGAGCTCCACAAACAAGCCGATCACCCACTGCAAGTAGATCATACGATCTCCCCTTGGCCAGGAAGTATTCAAAAATCTTGTACTGCAGGATGTAAAGGCTTTGCAGCCTAAGAGAGGGGTGAACCCTAGACATATCCAACAAGGTTTAGAGGCTCTGGAAAATAGAAAAAATGTTATAATTAGACCAGCCGATAAGGGGGATGGGGTGGTGATCCTCAAAAAAGACTTTTATCTCCAGCAGTTGAGTGACATGCTCTCTGATACGGAAACGAATGAGGAGCTAAGTAGTGATCCAACCCAGGAGTATAGGAGGATTTTGAAAGATCTTGTAAGGTACGGCTATTACCATCGGGTTCTCTCTGATAAAGAACAGAGATACTTGATGCCGAGTTACAATAGAATCCCCACAATATACACTCTCCCGAAAATCCACAAAGATGTACAAACCCCCCCCCCCGCAAGACCCATTGTGAATGGGATAAATTCAGTGACCGCCAGACTGGGTGAATACCTGGACTTCTTTTTACAGGTGAGCGTAGTGAATCTTAGGTCGTACTTGAAAGACACCAAGGATTTCCTGCGCGCTTTAAAAGAGGTCCAGTTATCCCCAGATAAGGAAGTATTTTTGGTGACTGCGGATGTGTCCTCGTTGTACACCGTTATCCAACACGAGGACGCCCTGCTAGCCCTCAATTGGGCCTTTTGCAGCAGAACCGACCTCCCTGACCCCCAGAAAAGATTTTTGAAGTGCGCACTGGAGTTTTGTCTAGCGCACAACTATTTTTGGTTTAACGGTCTTTTCTATAATCAAAAACGTGGCGTGGCTATGGGAGCCAAGTTTGCTCCCAGCCTCGCCAATCTTTTCATGGGCGAATGGGAGGATCGGTTCATCTATGCCCGTGGTAAGAATGAGTTAAAACTATACAGAAGGTATATTGATGACTTATTCTTTATATGGGAGGGCTCTAAGAACAGCCTGAGAGAATTTGCTGATTCTCTTGACTCCATTACAAATAATATCAAATTGGAGTTTAGTTGGAGCCATGAGTCGATCAACTATTTGGATGTAGAGGTGATGTTGATTAATGGAGCACTGGAAACTCGGGTATTTTTTAAACCCACTGACCGCAATGGGTATATCCCTATCCACAGCGGTCACCATCACCGCTGGTTGCAGAACATCCCAAAGGGGCAGTTTTTGCGAGTTACTGCTCCTCGGACACGGATTTTCTGAACTAATCTCAAGTCCTCCGACAACGTTTCCTGGAGAAAGGATATGACAGTCGGGAACTTGATAAAAACATCTCTGATGTCCTGGGCATTTCCCAGCAGGAATGCCTAGCGGAAACCGTGAGACCAGTGGACACCAAACAGGAGTGGATTTTCCTGACCCAGTACAACTCACAATGCAGAGAGGTGGAGGACATCATCAGGAAGCATTGGGGGGTACTGAGTTTGGATAGGATTTTGGGTAATAACATTCCATCCAAACCCACTTTTGTGTATAAGAAAGCTCCTACTTTCGGTGATCAATTGGTGCTTAAGGTTCTTGACCCACCTACCCAACCAACAATGTTTTGGGACAATAGAACCGGGTTTTTTGCCTGTCGTAGTTGCAAGACATGCAGGCAAGTGCGAACGCACTTACATGGGTTTTCGTCTTTTTGCTCTTCCGCTAATGGTGAAGTGTTTGATATTAAAGATCTTATCACATGCCATACTACACATGTGGTGTACGGCATGGAATGCCCGTGTGGGCTCATCTATATCGGAAGAACAAAGAGAACGATTGCAATAAGAATCTCCGAACATATTGCAAATATTCGGAAAGGTTTTAAGGACCATAACGTCTCGCTACACTTTAAGGAACATCATAATCAGGACCCCTCCGATCTAAAATTTTGGGGTATAGAGCATGTTAACCCAGTTTGGAGGGGCTCCAACAGGGTGAGAGAACTGTCCAAGCGTGAAACGCATTGGATTTTTTTGACGGATTCTCTCTACCCTAAGGGGTTAAACGTTGATCTCGACATCAACTGTTTTATCAGTGATTATTGATGTTTGCTTTTACCTTCGTTCCCTTGTTCTGGATTTTAGGATTTTAGTATTTTAACATTTAGTATTTTAGTCTGTTTATAATCAAGGTTGTATTCCTTTTTAATACATATTTTGGTTTTAAGTGTATTATTTAAAGGTGGCATATAATGAACTATATGTAGCCGCCTACAAATGCTTTTTTCTTTATATTTACAAGGATGTATGATCCGCCCATGATCCGACTGTTTGAACGCCCCATATACGTGTCCCCGGACACCGGAAGTGGCAAGTAAATCTGATCGGGGATGGCGGTGACGCCTAGTATGGGCGGAAATTAATGTTATAATTTTTAGGGATTTATCTCTGTTATAATGTATATTATGGATTTTAAGTGTACTATGTTTATGTAAAGGTGGTATTCAATGTGTTATATGAAGCCGCCTATAAACTTTGTTTCTTTGCATGTAAAGGCTGCATGATCTGCCCATGATCCGATCGTTTGAACGCCCGCTGTATATGTGTCCTTTGACACCGGAAGCGGCAAGTAAAACTGATCGGAGACGACGGGGACGCCAAGTATGGGCGGAAGTTAATAGTACATGGTATGGCTCGCAGAGTGGGCGGAAGTGACGACTATAGCGGAGTGTTCCGCGTCATACGGCCGATTGGAGCCATCGCCCTCTCTGGCGCTGTTAAATAGCGGTGACTGTTCCCGCGTGGCCACGCCCTCTGTTGAAGTCACTTGCTGACGAAACGCGTCATGGCGTGGTCACGCGGTCACGAGGTACGACCAATGTCAGACGCCGAACCCGAAGGCTCGTTCTAGCTAGGTACCAGCGGCGAACCACTACTACAGGGACCGGCTGCAGGTTATGCCCCACTTCAGTTGTTTCATGCTTATTTGATTGTATGACATGTAAGTGCAATAGCTACAAGGGATTGTCTTTCTTGGGGAAATAAAGAGGCTTTTAGTCAAACGGTGCTGTTCTAGGAGATCTATTATTCCCACATGTACCACCATTGAATCCTGGTTTGCCACACATACCGCTGAGACCGAGGTCTATCAGGTGCTGTGTCTGGAGTCTGTTTGGTCCTGGCCAAGGGGAGATCGTACGATCTACTTGCAGTGGGTGATCGGCTTGTTTGTGGAGCTCTTCTTTATCCTAGTTCTGGTGGGTTCATTCACTTAAGGGTGAGCACCCTGGTGTGGTGGAGGGTCCGATGTGGTGTAAGACCAAGGATTTCTTGTGTGCTTAGGATTGTCATCAGTGGATACCCTTCGGGCACTATGCATGAACTTTATTGACTTTACCTCCTGGATTGCACTTGATTCTAGCGCTGCTAGTGCGTTTTAGTTTGCTATATTGGATTATTGTAAATTTTACATGCACCTTTATCTATATGACTCTCTGTTATAGCAGCAGCTTATTTTATGTGATTTCACATTGTATTTTAACCTTATATGTTAGCGCCAGTTGAGCAGGTTTTTTGTCCCCCGGTTTTATATTGTTTACTTGCTCCTTTCTTACAAATCTCTGCAAATGCTTTGTCAAAGCCTGCTGTTTACACTGCTATTATAAAAGCTTTTATTGGCAATAAAAATTACCAACTTTATGTTTCCACATCGTTCTCCTCAGTTTTGGATTTTTTTGGCTTTCAGGCAGGCTTTATCATTATCATGCTGTTTGTATTGTTCTCTTGACCCTACTTGAGTACACGTTTCAGAATTATTTTAGATACACTCACTTTAAAGTAGTGTGGTCTAACAGTGATTTTTTAAATACAAACCACTTGTTCTCAGTCCTTAACTCTGAATGTTGTTCCCCCGAAAATATATTTTACATTTTGGCAACTATTTTGTACCCTGTTTTTCTCCTTTATTTTTTTTTATATAAAGATGGATTCTTCCTGCTCTTTCCCTCTCCAATTCCCTGCTTTGAAAAATAATTAGATTGTGTGACCTGATCTGTAAATGTCTAAGTATTTATACTATATATTTAAAAAATGGAGTTGGGGGAACAGTTCGAGCCGAGCAAAAGTTTGGCGTTCACCCAAATTTGAGGGGCGATTGGTGGGATGTTCACCCGGCAAGCACCCCACAATGCACTGTGCACTGAACAGTGCATTCTAGGGTCCTGATTGTCTGGAGCAATGCATCCAACCTCTGGTTAGGGCACAGAGCACTGTCAGAGCCTTGATTGGACAAAGTCATGTTGACTTTACCCAATCTTGGCTCAATGCTCATAGTCCCACCCCACGCTATAAAAGGTTCCTTCCCACTGTAACCTTTTGCAGTGGGTTGTTGGTGATAGAAAGAGCAAGACTCAGTTTGTTACTAGTGAGTGTAGAGTGTTAGTATAGTGTGAGTATAGTGGGGGTTATTTACTAAGAGTGTGCAAAATCTGGTGCAACTCTGCACATAATCCAATCAGATTCCAGGCTTTATTGCCAAAGTGTAATTGAACAAGCTGAAATTAGAAGATGATTGGCTACCATGCACAGCTGCATCAGATTCTGACTGCACCAGTTTTAGTAAATCTCCCCCAGTGTGTCAGTATAGTGTAGTTTGCCAGTATAGTGTAGTGTGCCAGTATAGAGTGTCAGGCAGGGCATGTTTATCTCTGTTTAGTGATGTTGCCCATAATATTCAGCCACAGCATACAGTGGAGATGGTGGACTGGCTTACTAAACAATCCCCATCCTCAATGATCCAAGCTGACACTAGTGCACAGTCCATTGCAGCTGCCAGAGTGGCTTATTGTGCTTCCTTATCCATAGCTACTGCTGTCATAGCGGCAGCATCATGCATGGAGGAATCAGCTGAATAATTTGAACACAGTGTCAGCCCCTTGCTTATTGAGGATGCACAGGCATTACTTGATTCAGATGTTGGTGCTGAGGTAGAGTAAGGGAGGAACATGAGCTTACAGAGAGAGGAGTACACTGATAAACAACACATTGGCAGTCATGTTCCCCCAGCCGCAGTGTATTGCCAAGTCATCCAGTGATGATGAGGATGGAGGGGATGATGAGGAGGAGGTCACTGACACAACTTGGGTGCCGGATAGAGCAGAGGAGGAAAGTGAGTGACAGTGAAAAGGGGGCACATGGGGAGGGTGAGATCAGAAGCAGGCAGAACAGAGGGGGATCGGTGTCAGAGAAGCAATTACATTATTACAGGAACGATGCCCTGTGTCTATGTCTCTCTGAGCAGCAGCTGAAAGCTGGCAGGAGAGGGAGAAACTGCCTTTCAGCTGCTACAGAGAGCCACACTGAGCTTCCTTCTGTAATTGCCCCTCCGCCCAACCACACCGATTCTCCATACTGTTTGGACCCACTGTGTGCCTGGGCCCCCTACAGGAGGACTGGTGGTCCCCCCCTATCAGCGGTCCTGCTACCGGCCCTCTCTCTCAGAAAAAGTGGTCTTGCTAATGATTACAAGCTTAGCCACAAATATGTCAAATGTTTCTAGGTTTAGTGTGTGAAAAAGGAAATCGACTCATTGTTCGTGGATGCAATTTTTTTTACTCACTCCTTCAGAAATTGTAGTCTATTCCAATGAAGGCCTAAAAAGTGTAGTGCAATTCTGGTCAATGTTTTATGTTTTCAACTGCACACAAAAAGAACTTAATCTTCTCTTCTGGATGCAATATTTATGCTCAATAAATTGCTCTTAAATCAGAGCTTGCCCATGCAGACTTGATATCTGTAGTGCAAATCTCTAACATTTTGCCATCTTCAGTCTCCAAAATAAAACATTTGTCTTTTAACCACTTGCTGACCGCTGCACGACTATTTGCGGTGGCAGTCAGCCCCGCACAGGCAAAGTGACCTAGTACTATGTCGCTCCCCTGCGAGCCTCTAGGGGACGAGCACGCGCCGCCGGAGGCGGGCTGCCGCCCCCGCTCGTTCACGGACATTCCAGCACGAGTGACCGGCGGCACCGATGTCCGCCGGTCAATCGCGATCTCCTGCTGGAGAGGGAGAAAGGCAGGCGGCTGATGTAAGCAAAGCCGCCTGTCATTCTCCCTGGTGTAACTGCAGAGATCATAATACGATCCTGCTATGTAGGATCGTATGTCTCTGTGGTTACATGAAAAGCCACACCCCTTTACAGTTAGAAGCACGCCCCTAGGGACACATTTAACCCTTGCACCTCTAATAAAGTTAACCCCTTCCCTGCTAGTGTCATTTTTACAGTAACAGTGCACTGATTACTGCACTGATTACACTATAGCACTGATTGCTGTAGTAATGTCACTGGTACTCCCAAAAGTGTCAAAAATGTCAGTTAAGGGTCCAATCTGTCTGCCGCAATGTCGCTGTCCCGCAAAAAAAATTGCTGATTGCCGCCATTACTCGTTAAAAAAAAAAAAACAATAAAAATGACAAAAATCTTTCCCTTAGTAAACGCAATAACTTTTGCACAAACCAATCAAAATACGCTTATTGCATTTTTTTTTACCAAACATGTAACAGAAAACAAATTGGCCTAAAATGTTAAAAAATTTAGATTTTTAATTTTTTTTTTTTATTTGGGGAATTTCATATAAAAAAATTTGAAAAATATTGTTATTTTTTCAAAATTGTCGCTATTTTATTGTTTAAAGAGCAAAAAGTAAAAATCGCACAGGTGATAAAATACCACCAAAAGAAAAAAGGACGTCAAATTTTTTGGGAAAAAAGGACGTCAATTTCATTTGGGTACAGCGTCGCACGACCACGCAATTGTCCGTAGTGCCGAATCGCAAAATAGGGCCTGGTCAGGATGGGGGTAAAATCTTTCCGGGGCTTAAGTGGTTAATTCCAGATGCAAGGCGCATTCTTTCTCCCTCAGAATTTGTTGCTCGCCTAATAAAAGCTTAATGGTGTGACGTAAATTGGTTCATGTTTCTGTTGTTTTCATTTTAACACAAAAATACACTTTTTTTTTTTTTTAACTCTCCAGATGCAATAGGACCATTCAGTTGCTCAAAAACTGCACTCTGACCACACAGGCTTAACATCTGTCGTATACATCTGTAATTTTTTTACATCTTTAGTTTCTAAATAAGAATCACGATTTTAAATTCTTCATGCAATGCAGTCCATACAATATAGGTTTCAAAGGTGTGCTGCAAATCTGTGCAATGTTTTTCTTGTAAATTGGAAAATAACAGGCACATTTTTTTCATTCCACATGCAGTATGCCTGAAATTGTGGCCTGTTCAGAAAGGCTTAGTTGTTGTAGTGCTAAACTGTAAAACGTAATCTCCGCTATGAATCAAAAAACAATTTTTTTTTCAAAATGCAATATACTTGCTCAGTCACTCAGAAATAGCATAATAAATTCGTTTTAGATGTCATTTTCTTGTTTAGTCATAGAAACATTGAAAAGTGATGGCAGAATAAAAGACCAAGTGGACCATTGAGTCTGAATTTTCTTTTTAAATCTGTATTTTTTTTTTTAATATTAACTTTTTGTCTGAGTATAGATCTATGTTTGTCTCAAGCATGTTTGAAGCCATTTAGCACTACCTTTGCAGTCTGTCCATACAGGCTTTATATCTATGGTTCTAAACTGTAACATTTTGAAAGTTAGTTTGTCTATACTGGTTTAAAGTGGTATTAAAGTTTTTTTTTTTTTTGTTAATTACAAATGTTATATCTACCTTCTCTGTTCAGTGGTTTTGTACAGAGCAGCTCCGATCCTCTTTTTTTCGGGTCCCTGGCCAGTGCTCCTGGCTCCTCCCCCTCTAGCAGTGCCTTGAGGTAAAGTCGCTTGCCCTGGGGGCACCTCTGTGTGCTCGCTCCCGAGCCGCTGCTCTATGCATCCTTAAGACACACAGAGCCATGGCTCAGCCCCACACCCGCTCTCTCCTCATTAGCTCACTGGCTGTGATTGACAGCAGTTGGAGCCAATGGGCTCCCACTAATGTTTCAGCCAATGGGAATGGAGAGTTTCGGGACAGCCGAGGCTATCGTGAACATTGTTGGATTAGAGGGAGCTCAGGTAAGGATTTGGGGGGCTGGGGAGGGGGGGGGACTACATACAGGTAACAGGTGAAGGTAAAATACCTTCAGCCTTTACAACCATTTTAAGATCTTTGGTGCAAGTCCATAACATGTTTCCAACTTAAGCCTCCTAAAAAAATGAATTAACCTTTGCATTTCCTGATTCAATGTACTTGCTCTCTCCTTCAGAATATGTAGCCTATCTAAGAAAGGCTTTAAAGGTATGCAGCCAATCTGTGTTTTTTTTTTTTTTTAATTTTAAGAATTTTAATAATCAACAAATAGACATTATTTTTTTTTCTTCCCATATGCCTGCTCGGTTGCTCAGAAATTGCAGGCCTAATAGCTGTAGTACTAAACTGTATGTTTTTGTCTTTGTCAGTCAGTCTCCGAATCAAGACACTACTTTTTATTTTCCAGATGTTAAATGCCAGCTCAAAACGGGCTTAATATTTATTGTGCAAATCTGTAACATTTTTCCATCTTCAATCTCCTAAAAAATACATCATTTTTTTTATTTCCAAGTGATTGCTCTCCCTCAGAAATTGATCCCAAAAAAGCTTATAGGGTGTTCTGCAAATCTGTACAATTTTTTAGTCATCAATCCTATGAAATAGACAATCGTTTTTTTATTTTTTGGACATGAAATCTGTCTCTGTAATAGAAAACGATAAAAAAAGCTTACAAAATTTTCTGCAAATATGTACTTTTTTTTGATCCTCGGTCTCAAACGACTGAGAATGCATTATTGTAAAAATTTTTGGACTTTACAACCACTTAAAAAAAAATCTTAGTTGTAAAAAAAAATATGGTGGTGCCATTTCTAATATCTCTGTCTGAAAATACTACTTACATGGCTGTCATGCTAATCTAATAGATTCAATACTATCTGAGTTACTTTCAAACAATCATGTAAATCAGGAGTTCTAACTGCTCCGTGACTTCCAAGTCAGTGACTCGGAAAGCAGTGATTAAATCAACATTATAGTGAGGGAACCAGTATTTCCAAAAGTCAGCAATTACATCCTCCTCGTTTCTCTTATTATAGTCGCCCTTTAACCAAACCCTTAAAATCATCTCTCTCACCTTAAGCCTTACTGCAAGATAACATACTTCTTAATAATAGCTTGACTCTTAAAATGTGCTTATATAGCTCCAAGAAGTAACAATCTGAATTTCATTTAAGGATTTCGTTTTTCCCCCATAGCAAAATTACTGTTATATTTTAGGCCTAACATATCTGCAAATTTTTTTATTATACCAAAAGCAAAATGAATGGTTATATGTTGTTATATTAAAAAAACAGTGGTTGTGTTTAGCAGAATCATTTGTACACCCTGGTAAATTGTATTGCTCCTTACCTACATTTTATACTGAGTACTATAAATTATATAGTAAAATCCCAAAATCATGCATTTTTATTTTAGCATAGTAATGACGACTTGCTGGCTTGACAGTGGGAATTATTTCTACCCATATATGTTGTTATCCTGTATAACATGCCCCATGGCCGTAGTAACTGTCAAACAGACACGTTCTTTCTCAACAGATAATCCTTACCTCTTTTAACAACAAAATCGGTTATTAATTTGCGAAAAAATGTCTTCTACTTCTGTCAATGGCATAGAGCCTCTGATTTTTCTGATGTTGCATTTCCAGTTTCCACCAGTAGATGTCTTCTTCTTCTATTTTATTGCCATTCTGGCTACTCTTCATCACCAGCAACTGGCCAGTAAGATATCTGTTTGAATAAATTTTCCTTTCTGGTATGTGGCTTGGAACTTTCATGTTTTTAGCTAACTTGTTGTGTTTTCTAATCAGATAATCCAACCTGATCTATGGCAAAAAAAAGGGGTTTAAAGGTGGCAAAAATGTGTGACAGCTACTGTAGGAAAACATTACAGTGTACCAAGTGTAATGATGAAAGACATTGTAATCATTGTGAGACTAGTACTGAAGATTCAGAGCAGCACTTTAAAAGTACAATACCAGCGTATTTTTGATGGTGAATATGCTAAGAAGCATAGTGTGCAATACATAGGATGCCTATTCTTACTTTTAACACCTGATTGGGCAACTGAAACCTTTTGCAAATCCAAATACAGTGGGGATCGAAAATGTTTGGGCACCCCAGGTAAATATTTGTATTAATGTGCATAAAGAAGCCAAGGAAAGATGGAAAAATCTCCAAAAGGTATCAAATTACAGATTAGACATTTTTATAATATGTCAACAAAAGTTAGATTTTATTTCCATCATTGACACTTTCAAAATTACAGAAAAATGGTGTCTGCAAAAGTTTAGACACCCTGCAGAATTTATAGCATGCACTGCCCCCTTTGCAAGGCTGAGACCTGCCAGTGTAATGGATTGTTCTCGATCATCATCTGGGAAGAAAGAAAACAAAACAGGGATAGTGAGGTCCCCCCACTGGTGGGTGGGGTCCCAACTAGACCTATAAAATATGGGGATGGTGAAGAGGGTATCATAAACCAGTTATTCAGAGCATCAAAAAACGATAGTTAAGAGGGTAAAGAACAAGATAATTGTAAAAAATTCATTTTATTAAGACATATATATAAAGACATAAAAATGGAACAAAATCCATAAACCTGACAACATTTGCCTCACAATAAGCAACAGGCACTTGTAGTAGTAGCAACCGGTGAGGATGGGTCTAACGCGTTTCGCTTAAATTGAGCTTTCTCAAAGACCGCTTAACAATCCTCAGTTGACTAACACAAGAAAGGAGAAAAAAACGAATACAAAAGAATTACATACAATATTAATTGAAAAATGCATAAATATTTACATAGACAGGCATTTATATCAAAATGAATCATTATATCCTGAAAAACAGAAATAGATGCTCACCAAAGTGCTAGTGCTACGGATGCGCGGACATAAAACATAGGCGTAGGCTGTGCAGGACACCCTCCAGAGGGCCATAGAAAAAAGGGGATACAACCAGGTGGGGACTTCAGGGTAAACACCCCTAGCACCTCACTTGTAGAGACAGGAAGAGTGCCGAGTCCCGTACCCTCAAACTGAAGAAGGGACAGAAACCCTCACTTCGAGGTGGAGGAGCATCCACATGAGAGATCACCCGGAGCAAAGGGAGAATCCCATCTGGTAAATAAACATAATAAATAAAAATTCCTAATAATAAGGAAACAAGGACACATCTTTCAAGGCAGGCAGGTACAGAAACAGAGGTTACCCCATATATAGATTAGATATCTAAGCAAAAGGGGGAAGGAATTTGCCATAAGGCGTCTCCAGAAGGAGTCACCAAATATTCCCCAGAAAAATTGCAGATATATTTTAAGATATATTTTAAAATGGACCAGATATAGACCTTTCGATGGGTCTAAAAAGTGGGCAAAAACATGAATACCCCCAATTCAAAAAGGGACTCCCAACTATTTACTCAAGAGGTTCAAATTAGAGGGGGTCAAAGAAGGGGGGAGAGAAAGAGAGGAGGAGGAGGAAAAGGGTGGTGGGGGGTCTTTTCCCTAAGGCACTCACCCAACTACCTCAACTTTCAGTTAACACCCCTTTACCGAGTTAACACAATATAAAGTAGGATAAATAAATGGCTTTAGACATCCCAAAGACATACATCTTATGTAGGGGGACTGGGAATCTCCTGCTTACCTGGTGTTTAACAACAGGACAAAATCAAATCAACAACCGCTGCATCGGTAAATTGACCCTAGAAAGGAGATAGTCCCCCGCATGGATGGAGTTGCCTCTGGTAGAGATGCATGCACTGCCCCCTTTGCAAGGCTGACACCTGCCAGTGTCATGGATTGTTCTCAATCATCAACTGGGAAGACCAGGTGATGTCAATCTCAAAGGTTTTAAATGCCCAGACTCATCTGACCTTGCCCCAACGATCAGCACCATGGGATCTTCTAAGCAGTTGTCTAGAAAACTGAAACTGAAAATAGTTGACGCTCA
Organism: Pelophylax lessonae; assembly: GCF_965119305.1. Lineage (NCBI taxonomy): Eukaryota > Metazoa > Chordata > Amphibia > Anura > Ranidae > Pelophylax > Pelophylax lessonae. The sequence continues at coordinate 111,955,459 of NC_138771.1, forward strand.
CAAAGCTGGAGAAGGCTATAAGGAGATAGCAAAGCATTTTCAGATGTCAATATCCTCTGTTTGGAATGTAATTAAGAAATGTCAGTCATCAGGAACAGTGGAAGTTAAAGCAAGATCTGGAAGACCAAGAAAAATATCAGACAGAACAGCTCGCAGGATTGTGAGAAAAACAATTCAAAACCCACGTTTGACTGCACGATCCCTCCAGAAAGATCTGGCAGACACTGGAGTTGTCGTACACTATTCCACTATAAAGAGATACTTGTACAAATATGGTCTTCATGGAAGAATCATCATAAGAAAACCTTGTCTACATCCTCACCACAAAAATCAGCGTTTGAACTTTGCAAATTAACATATAGACAAGCCTGATTCATTTTGGAAACAAGTTCTGTGGACCGATGAGGTTAAAATTTAACTTTTTGGCCGGAATGAGCAAAGGTACGTTTGGAGAAGAAGGGGCACAGAATTTAATGAAAATAACCTCTGTTCAACTGTTAAGCATGGGGGTGGATCAATCATGCTTTGGGGTTGTATTGCAGCTAGTGGCACAGGGAACACCTCACGAGTAGAAGGAAAAATGGATTCAATAAAATTTCAGCAAATTTTGGATGGTAACTTGATGCCATCTGTGAAAAAGCTGAAGTTAAAGAGAGGATGGCTTCTACAAATGGATAATGATCCTAAACACACCTAGAAATCCACTGCCTTCACAATCTCCTGACCTCAACGTAATTGAAAATCTATGGATAGGCCTTAAAAGAGCAGTGCGTGACAGACAGCCCAGAAATCTCAAAGAAATGGAAGGCTTTTGTAAGGAAGAAAGGGATACCTCAAACAAGAATTGAAAGACTCTTGGCTGGCTACAAAAAGCGTTTACAAGCTGTGATACTTGCCAAAGGGGGCAGTGCAAGATATTAAGATATTAACTCTGCAGGGTGGCCAAACTTTTGCAGACACCATTTTTTTTGTTTTCTGTCATTTTGAAAGTGTAAATGATGGAATTAAATCTAACTTTTGTTGACATATTATAAGAATGTCTAATCTGTAATTTGATGCCTTTTGGAGATTTTTCCATCTTTCCTTGGCTTCTTTATGCACATTAATACACACATAATACACATTTTTACCTTTACATTTTACCCAAACTTACGATCCCCACTGTATTCAAGGTGCACATGCACTGCATACAGAGTACAGGCTAAGGGTCACCTAATGCATTTAAGGCAATGTGCCTAGTTGTCAAAGCTCTGAGCTGAAGATATGTATATAGATATGGGTGTCAGCACAAAGATCTAGACCCTGGCACCCTGATAATGTGCCCCAGATCTTCTACGGGCCCCCTCTGAGATACAAAGATGATACATTCTATGAATTGTATTGTTTTGAAATGCTGTATAATGTATATACTGTAATTTTCAAGCCATCTATTATGTATTTTGCCATCAGAATGTGACATCAGTGTTTAGATCTATTCATTTTTGTTCAGTTAATAAATTAAAAAAGTTAACTATAAAAAAAAGAATAAAGTAGATTTGATGCAAAGTTGTCATCACAGTTTAATACCAGCCCCTCAACATTTAAATTTGTGTGCCCAGAGTTGCCTTTGGTCTATTAGATCCCTAAAAAGCAAATATATTCATGAATTAAAAGGATCCCTTTAACAAACTAGTTATCCATTGCAACCAATCTATGATGTCAAAATATATTTAATCAAAATTGTCCCTCACATAGAAGTGCTCAGGTCAGCCTGTGAGACAGTTCTAAATAAAACCAGGAAAAATAACAAATTATATCACTTGCAATTCACTAATGATTGTAAACATTTAATGAAACAATAGCTGCAGGTGATCGATCATACACATTGCCACAGTAAATATACTACTATAGTCATGTACTACCTAATAATAAAAACAGTAACAAGAATGAAATAAGAGTAATAACAAATTCAAAAATACATATAAAGGTTCAGCTGAGGAGACACAGACAGTATCTGATTAAAAATGTGCCAGGAATTGATATTTTGGGATCCACTGGCCTAGAGTTTACTGTTAACTATTATTTGAATAATAATTTCTCAGTTTTATTTGATATACCGAATGTTTCATGCTGATAGATTAATAACCTGAGGACTTTTCATCTCATTTTAATTTCAAAGAAGAGCTAATCACAAAGGTTCAAGCAAACAAGTACTGGGGATATAAAATATGGATGTGCTTTTATTGCAGCAATTAAGATACAACAATGAATGATAACAGTATAATTGGCCCATGGGTGGTTAGTCATACCATGTTACTATAATCGACTTTAGTCCATGTGACACACACAGGGACCACTGAATTTCTTTTATATATATATATATATATAGGGACGCCTGCCTTTAGTTCGTAGGGTTCAGTATTGAGTTGGCCCACCCTTTGCAGCTATAACAGGTTCAACTCTTCTGGGAAGTCTCTCCACAAGTTTTAGGAGTGTGTCTACAGAAATGTTTGATCATTCTTCCAGAAGCGCATTTCTGAGGTCAGGCACTGACGTTGGACGAGAAGGCCTGGCTTGCAGTATCCACTCCAATTCATCCCAAAGGTGTTCTATCAGGTTGAGGTCAGGACTCTTTGTAGGCCAGTCAAGTTCTTCCCCTCCAAACTCACTCATCCATGTCTTTATGGACCTTGCTTTGTGCTCTGGTGGGCAGTCATCTTGGAACAGGAAGGAGCCATTCCCAAACTGTTCCCACAAAGTTTGAGCATGAAATCATCCAAAATGTTTTGGTTTGCTGATGCCTTAAGAGTTCCCTTCACTGGAACTAAGTCGGGATGGGCCGAACACCCCCCTTTTTGGTTCGCACCAGAACATCTCGAACAGGGAAAAAGTTCCAGCGACCATGCAAACTCTATTAAAGCCTATTTGCCACGAGCATGAAAAATCAAAAGTCCTCATTTTAAAGGCTTATATGCAAGTTATTGCCAGAAAAATTGTATAGGGACCTGGGAACTGCCCTTGAACATGCATTAATGAAATAAAAATTTTTTAAAACAATAATTTTTAAAGGAGCAGTGATTTTAATGATGCTTAAAGTGAAACAAAAAAAAATGAAAAATTCATTGCCTGGGGGGGTCCCCTTAATGTGCCTGTAAAGTTGCTCATCTATACAATGTATGGAGCCTGCTGCAGCAATCCTGACATTTCTAAAGGAAAAAATGTAATTTAAACGTGCTCACTGCTATAATGTATTGCTATAATGTATTGCCGACTCCCAGCAATACAGATATAAAAAATGAAAAAAAATGGCGTGAAGTCCCCCCCCCCCAGTTTATACCAGGCCCTTTGGGCCTAGTATGGTTTTTAAGGGGAATCCCACACCGAAATTAAAAAGAAAAATGGCGTAGGGTCCCCCATACCAGACCCTTATCTAAGTATGCAGCCTGGCGGGTCAGGAAAGGGGGAAGGAGTGAGCGCTCCTGAACCATACCAGACCGAATGCCTTCAACATGGGAGGGTGGGTGTTTTGGGGCGGGGGAGGCTCTGTTCCCCCACCCCAAAGCCCCTTGTCCCCATGTTGAAGGGGACAAGGGCCTCTTCCCCACAACCCTGGGCTGTGGTTGTCGGGGTCTGTGGGTAGGGGGCTTATCGGAATCTTGAAGCCCCCTTTAACAAGGGGGCCCCCAGATCCCGCCCCCCCCCATGTGGATTGGTATCGGTACATCGCACCCCTACCCATTCACCAAAAAAAATGTAAGTAAGAGTAAAAAAAGTAAGAACCACCAGAAACAGTTTTTTGACAAGTCCTTTATTAAAAAATAAAAAAATAGGGTCCCTCATCATGTGACATCAGAAGGGGCGGTGCCACTGGGTGATGTAGCCAGGTGGCCCCGTCCCTTGCCTATATAAGAGTTGTCAAAGCGGAGAGAAGGCATATGGCGGGAAGCCTCTTAAGAGCCGGAAGCATTTTTTTTTTTACGGGTCTGGCTTCGTCGTGATTGATTAAGGACAAGCTGCCGGGTATGGTTTAGGAGGGGGGGGCGCTCGCTTGCCCCCCCTTTTCTGGCCTGCCAGGCTGCATGCTCTGGTCTTGTATGGATTTTGGGGGGACCCCACGCCATTTTTCTTTTTAATTTTGGCGTAGAGATCCCCCTACAATTTATACCAGACCCAAAGGGCCTGGTATGGATTTTAGGGGGGATCCCATGCCATCTTTTTTTTTTTTTTTGGCGTGGAGTTCCCCTTAAAATCTATACCAGACCCAAAGGTCCTGGTATGGGTTTTGGGGGGGGGGGGGGGCAAACCATTTTTTTTTATTCTGTCATAGGGTTCCCCTTAACCACTTAAATACAGGGCACTTTCCCCCCCTTCCTACCCAGACCAATTTTCAGCTTTCAGTGCTCATTGGCGTCTATGGGAAATATTGGTCCGCTTGACATGGCACTGCTCCCTGTCTTTAACATTGGTGTCTATGGGAAATCTTGGTCAGCTTGACATGGCACTGCTCCCGAACCATAAGTGACAGGGACATCAAACTTGGGGAGCAGCGAGAGGAGACCCAGGACTACAACATACATTTTAAATTGGGGTAAGCCTGTACACTACACTGATTGCACTAAACTGACTGAACACACTATCCACTAACTACCTGCCTAATCTCCATTGCCGTGTAAGTAACCCCTGAGCCCCTGGCACTCTGCCTTTGGCCAATCATGGCTCTCCCAGTACATTTTGCTGTGATTGGTCAAAGCATACAGATCAGGTGCATGCTTTGGCAAATCATCATCAATCAATGCACTGCAACAGCGCAGTGCATTATGGGGCACTCATCGGTGGGCGACTTTCCTGCTGAGCGCCCCATTTGTTTGTGTGTTCAGTGACTCGAACACACAGCCCATCCCTAGAACTAAGGGGCCAAGCCCAACCCCTGAAAAACAACCCCACTCCATAATCCCCCTCCACCAAATGATTTTAACCAGTGCACAAAGCAAGGTCCATAAAGATATGATGAGCGAGTTTTGGGTGGAGGAACTTGATAGGCCTGCACAGAGTCCTGACCTCAACCTAGAACACCTAGAGCAGAGACTGAGAGCTGGGCCTTCTTGTATAATATCAGTGATCAGTGCCAGACCTCACTAATGCGCTTCTGGAAGAATGTTCAAACATTCCCATAGACACACTCCTAAACCTTGTGGACAGTCTTCCAAGAAGAGTTGAAGCTGTTATAGCTGCAAAGGGTGGGCCAACTCAATATTGAACCCTACAGACTAAGACTGGGATGCCACTAAAGTTCATGTGTGTGTAAAGGCAGACGTCCCTATACTTGTAAAAAAAGGCTGCATAAAAACAGGGACCATCTCCCCATGTCTCTCTACAGTATGTAAGTTTTGTACTTGAACTGCTATTACTGAATAGGCTCTTCTTAGTATGGACTACCACCCTGGCCGGTATTGGAGAGTCTTACAAACTGATAGAGCTGCATTATGTTGTAAAACTCAAGCAGCTGAATAATTATTTCAATACAGCAAAGTAATGGATAAATGAAAACATGGAGGTGTTGTCCAAAGCAATCAAATATCTGCTGGTAAGGGATATTCCATACAAAACTGATAAGGCTGGAGAATTCAACTATTTGTAGTGGAGATCTGCAAAACTGTTCCTGGATCTGCACACTTGCTGTGCCCATTATAACAGGTTCCTGTTCTCCCTTACTGGATTTTCTGGTTATTTTATAATATTAAAAATGCAAAAGAAGTTGCTGCAAAGCTATAGAATGTTCAAAACTCAAGGAGACATTGGAGTATCCATGACATTTCGAAAGCCAAGTCTCCACTCATAGCTTAAATACCACTTTTGGGTGATGCTACCATCTGATTGGAACTGGCAGTTTCACTTTATGTAAAATACAATTTTTTGCCAGAAACAGTAACCATCATAGCATTATTTGCTCTCAAAAAGTAGACACTAAAGGTTGGCATATACAATCAAATCTGTATTTTATAATTTGCTCTTTCAATGATGATCAAAGCTTTGAACTTTAAGCAAACAAAACCGCCAGAACTACTATTAGGATGTCAGTTTGGCTGTCAAAATCACAAGACACTGGAAAATAGGGTTTAGCTTTAAAAACTCAGATAAAGCACAATACGTCTAGATCTGTACTGCTAGACAAAACATTTCATGCCACTTACAGTCTCATGATTATCCAAGAGAAAACTTGTCCTTATGTGACCAGTGGAACAGGTTTACGTATTTGCATTTTTATTTGTTAACACTGCCACCTATTGGCAATAATAAAAACTGAAAATCTTTAAATTGCTGTTATTCAAAAGAGAATTCACAAATGTTTGATAATCACCAAAACATGATAATCATTCAGCATATCGTAAAAAGGGTCAAAAGCTACCAAAAATCCCTGCACTAAAATACTGTAAAATACAATATTGCTTTCCAAAAACAGTAGGTGTGACTTAAAAAAAAAAAAAAAAAAATTATAAAAAAGCATCCTCTTGTCATTTTTATATAGGGGTCAGATTATTATTATTATTATTATTATTTTATTTTTTTTTTATCCCTGTGGCCAAATATGCATCCAGAACTGTTGGTTTACTGTATATTAGGGATACAGTCAAATTCAAATTTTTTCACCCTTATAGAATACAGCTGTTGCAGGTGGCTTTACCCAATATCAGTGCAAAAAAAAAAGTAGTCCCCAGCAGATACCAAAACAGGACAGACAAACAGCTTATAATGAGATGGTCTGGACAAAATTTAAAAAAAGCTCTCAACCAAAACGTTGTAAGCTACAGTATTGTCTCCTTAAAGCGGAATTAAACTCTGCAACTTCTTTTTTTTTAAATGGACCCCCAGGCGCTGTTAGCCATATTGTGCTAGTATGCACAACACATTATGACAGACTTACCTGTTAAACAAACCTCTCCAGCACTGCATTGTCAGTGCTCCTGCTGGTCATGGAAGCTTCCATCTTCTCCTGGTCTTCCTTGATCGGTCACTTGATTGGCCAGGCTGCGATGATGTCACTCCTGCACAGGAGTCACATTATCAGGGGACTGTAAATGTATCCTGAGCTGCACATGCTCTGCTCAGTGTACATTAATGCTGACAAGTAGGGGAAAGCACTTATTACAGAAGAGACCAATATGGTCTATTCTGTCATAAAATCCTACCTATCAGCATTTTTTTTATTTATTAATTTTTAGTCCTTGAAAGCTTTATTTTGCTATTTTTAATTTGTTTTTATTATGTTAGAAAATTCCTTCAAATGCATATTTGCATTTAGTGTAAATGCCTTTATTTTGTGCTCCCACACCTGTGCACTACAGTATGCTGGTATAGGTGAGTAATGGGCACACCTCTCATCATAAGTGTTCTTTTATTTTGAAGACTAGTATTGTGGAGTAGGAGAGGAGGGGTATCTGACCAGATCTGAAAGATTGAGTAGTGCGGTCAGCAGGAAGGTCAAACGCATTATTGGCTTATTGGAATGTGCAGCCATATTTAGACACACTGCACAACTGCTATAACAGGAAAGCAGGGACCGTAAGACAATGAAAATTGTGTTTTTTTTAGTGCAATCTCTGACTAAATATGCATTGGTACAATCTTTGACTAAATATGTGAAAAATCAATTGGGCTTTGAATTTACCACTGTAACAAAACATTAAAAGTTGATAACTGTTAAAGATGTAATATTATTATTAAAGTATATGTAAACTCTCACTTTGAAAAACAATATGTTCAATTTAAAATAGAAGTGAAAGGCAAAACATTTCTATATATCCTGTGTATACAGAATATATATATTATATAAAAATGTACTGTAAATACTTTTTTTCCTTTTTTTTTTTTTAGTGATCACAATCTCTGTTCTCAGCTGCATACAGGGTTTGGAAGGCTAGGATGGAGAAACAGAAGTTCACTGATGTTCCCAGTGAATTGCTGTGTAGGGGGGATTTTTAGCACAAGATGGACAGTAATGTTGTAGGTAGGGAGTTTACAGGGATGTCAATCAGCACCTACACTGTTTAGACATTTTCCAGGTCACCTATGCTACATGACTTTGGTGGAAGCCACCAAGCATCCTTCTCTGTTTCTGTCCCTAACCCAGAGATGGAGCATAGAGCGATCACATAACCTGGATTAACATTTTTCAGATAAGGCATTTGGATTCACTTTTAGTGAATTACAGTATCTCACAAAAGTGAGTACACCCCTCACATTTTTGTAAATATTTTATTAAACCTTTTCATGTGACAACACTGAAGAAATTACACTGTGCTACAATGTAAAGTCAAGTAGTGAGTGTACAGCTTGTGTAACAGTGTAAATTTGCTGTCCCCTCAAAATAACCCAACACACAGCCATTAATGTCTAAACCGCTGGCAACAAAAGTGAATACACCCCTAAGTGAACATGTCCAAATTGGGCCCAATTAGTAATTTTCCCTCCCCAGTGTCATGTGACTCGTTAGTGTTAGAAGGTCTCAGGTGTGAATGGGGAGCAGGTGTGTCAAATTTGGTATTATCGATCTCACTCTCTCATACTGGTCACTGGAAGTTCAACATGGCACCTCATGGCAAAGAACTCTCTGAAGATCTGAAAAAAAGAATTGTTGCTCTACATAAAGATGGCCTAGGCTATAAAAAGATTGCCAAGACCCTGAAACTGAGCTACAGCACAGTTGCCAAGACCATACAGCGGTTTAACAGGACAGGTTCCACTCAGAACAGGTCTCGCCATGAACAACCAAAGCAGCTGAGTGCATGTGCTCAGCATCATATCCAGAGGTTGTCTTAGGGAAATAGACGTATGAGTGCTGCCAACATTGCTGCAGAGGTTGAAGGGGTGGGGGGTCAGCCTGTCAGTGCTCAGACCATACGCTGCATACTGCATCAAATTGGTCTGCATGACTGTCATCCCAGAAGGAAGACTGTTCTAAAGATGATGCACAAGAATGCCCACAAATAGTTTGCTGAAGACAAGCAGACCAAGGGCATAGATTACTGGAACCATGCCTGTGGTCTGATGAGACCAAGAGAAACTTATTTGGTTCAGATGGTGTCAAGCATATGTGACAGCAACCAGGTGAGGAGTACAAAGACAAATGTGTCTTGTCTACAGCCAAGCATGGTGGTGGGAGTGTCATGGTCTGGGGCTGCATGAGTGCTGCAGGTACTGGGGAGCTACCGTTCATTGAGGGAACCATGTACTGTGACACTGAAGCAGAGCATGATCCTCTCCCTTCATAGACTGGGCCGCATGGCAGTATTCCAACATGATAATGACCCCAAACACACCTCCAAGTCATCCACTGCCTTGCTAAAGAAGCTGAGGGTAAAGCTGATGGACTCATGTATCCAGACCTAAACCCTATTGAGCATCTGTGGGGCATCCTCAAACGGAAGGTGGAGGAGCGCAAGGTCTCTAACATCCACCAGCCCCGTGATGTCATCATAGAGGAGTGGAAGAGTACTCCAGTGGCAACCTGTGAAGCTCTGGTGAACTCCATGCCCAAGAGGGTTAAGGCAGTGCTGGAAAATATTGGTGACCACACAAAATATTGACAATTTGGGCCCAATTTGGACATTTCCAATTAGGGGTGTACTCACTTTTGTTGCCAGCGGATTTGAAATGAATGGCTGTGTATTGAGTTATTTTGAGGGGGACAGCAAATTTGCACTGTTATACAAGCTGTACACTCAATAATTTACTTCGTAGCAAAGTTTCATTTCTTCAATGTTGTCACATGAAAAGATATAATAAAATATTTACAAAAATCTGAGGGGTGTACTCACTTTTGTGAGATACTGTATATTATATAAAAATACACTGTAAATACTTTTTCCCCCTTTTTTTAAGTGATCACATAATCTCTTTTCTCAGCTGCATACGGGGCTTAGAAAGCTGGGGTGGAGAAACAGAAGTACAATGATCTTTCCAGTGAATGGCTGTGTAGAGGGGCTTTTTAGCACAAGATGGACAGTAATGTTGTAAGTAGGGAGTTTATAGGGATGTCAATCAGCACCTACACTGTTTGGGCATTTCCTGGGTCACCTAAGCTACATGACTTTGGTGGAAGCCACCAAGCATCCTTTTCTGTTTCTGTCCCTAACTCAGAGATGGAGCATAGAGCGATCACATAACCTAGATTAACTTTTTCAGATAAGACATTTGGAGGCATTTTTAGTGAGTTATATTGGGGATTATTAGCTAACAAATGTCAGCAGATGCAGTGGCTCTACTGGAACTTTAAGTAAATCCTTTTTCCTTTTTTTTTTTTTTAACCCTTTTTTTAAATCTTTTTTACCACATTTACATGTAAAAGTGACAGAAGTTGGGACAAACTAAATGACCAGATTGGGTGCCTTGTTGTGGTAGTTCCCAAGTCTTATCCATAGAACCTTGTTTTCCATACCTTGCACTAAGGATGACCATAAAAACACAAAATGGCTGCTTGAAAACTACAATAAATGACTTTGCAAATGTGGGCTCTCTCTATACAAACAAGAGGCTTTAGATGCACAATGTTGCACATGTTATGTCATTGACGTGTTAAGTCAGATCATTGCATTTGAAAGAACGGCCAATGCATAGTAGCTCACAGAAAAATGTACATGCAGTATTTTTTGCGATGCAGTGTACCACCCTGAACTAGAGCAGAATGTGTACTGCAACACAATGCACCAACACACTCATTACCACAATGCAACAGTGTGAATGGGCCCATACATTCATCTAATTCTTCTGGTTCCCGATTAACTGGTTACAATTCATTTAGTGCGTGGTCATGTTGGCCCCTTCCCACCCGACACCTTTAGACTGAAAAACTGCTGGCTGAACAGCCCCAGCATCCAATCATTTTCACAACTGGTGAGGCCAGCTGTCAGAATACAATACCTGCAGTGAGAAATTTGTCCACCCCCTCTGTTTATTGTGGATGGCAGAATAGAAACAAAATTCACATCTGCATGTGGCCAGCTTTAGGAAAAAAGCAGGTCTATACCCAACATGTTTGCTAAACGTTGATCAACTCCAGGGGCGTCCCGTCCATTGAGGACGCAGGGGCGCCGCCCCCCCCCCCTATCCATGCAGGGCGCCGGACGCATGGATTCTAATAGGGTATTTTTTTTTTTGAAGCACGTGATTAGAGCCAGAGGCTCTAATAGGCGACAAAAAAGGATGGGCTTGCGGTGCAGAGCACTGCGCCCCGAGCCCACCCAGTTGTATGACAATAGCGAATGAATATTTGCTATTATCACACTGACTCTCCTCCCAGCCAATCAGGAAGTGGGTCGTGAGACCCCTTTCCTGATTGGCTAAAAAGAGACATGATTTTACTGGCCATTGGCCAGGAAGAGGGAGTGGACATACAGCCGAGGAGACTTACAGCGGTGCTCGGGGAAGGAGCAGGTAAGGATGCTTGCTGTCCGGCTGGGCAGCCAGCCATCCATCCCGGGAGGGGGAGGAAGAAAGGAGGAGGTCATAGAGCAGATTGCCGGCCGGCCATCCCGCGGGGGGGGGGGTTGTTGGTTTCGCCACCACCCCCCCCCCCCCCCCCCCAAATTTTTATTCACCAGCTGCCACTGATCACCTCTCAACTGGTACAAAATTGAAACTGATACCCCCGTCACATAATCTGTTTCTAAACCTTGCATTTTTGGAAGCAAATTACTCCCTCTCTAGGCTCATGTAAAGGGAGATTGATCACTCTTCATTTCTATAATGAACTTACAGAGGTGAAATGGCCACAATGAATCTTTGTTTTAAAAAAAGGGAAGACATTTCCGAAATTGCAGTATAAAATGTTTTAAAAAGTACACACTGTTAGCTGTTCTCAGCGATTGTTATTGAGAATTGCAATTATTATTTAAATGATTGTGAGTAAAGCTCTACTATGCAGTATTATGAATTTTAATAAAAGTGTTAAGACATGACTTTTAGCTTTCTTTGTAAATGCAGCGTACTGGGTTGTAGGAAAAATTGCAAGGTAAGATGAGCAATATTTTAGATCTCAACTTACCATGGATGCTCTCTTATGAGCAAGAGGATGATTGCTTCTCCTTTTTCTGAACTGTAAGTAAAATAATGTAACCCTAGCTGTGCTTACACAACATTATGAACTGCACCAATGTCAGGGAAAACACGAGTCAGTATAAATATTTATGGACGGTCCATGCTTTCTGTTGACTGCACATGTTTTTCTTTAGCCAATGATGTGTGACTTTAGGTCAAACACTGTTGAACTGTTTAATTAAGGCGCCTTTTACATTCAATGCATGATCAATCTGCTCTAAAATCTTTCCAACGTACAAATAAACAAGATGTGGCCCCTTGCCTCTGTTTTGATAAATTAAATAGCATAAAAAGAATATAGAAGCTGCAAAAAATATAAAACTGACGAAAGCTGTTCTGGTTTGACAACAATTTTGCAATGTATTTTACATATTCTGTTTAGGTTTTAAAAATTGTAATTGTTTAACCATTAAACTAATATATATATATTTTTTATAAATAACCTGTTTTTTTTATGGTAGTCAGCCTTTATTTAGGGGCTTTGCTAAACAAAGTACAGATGTACAACATAAAAAAAAGCCTTTACTGTGGATTCGGTTTGGATCTCAGTGATACCTATGATAGATGAAAAGATCACAAAATACCCAATAAGGTATTACTAGATATGGTACTTTTCTTGCACCTTTTCCATTTTCTTGCTCCTGTTATCCTGTCCCTGAATTCTTAAGTGATTGTCTAGTTCTTGTTCCTGCACTCTTGGCTCCTTGTTTTTTCACCCCTGGTTCCTGCCTGTCCTCAGTTTGTTTCTACTGACCAGGGCCCCACAGGCTGCAAGCTTAATTGCTTCTCCCTGCTTTGAGTCTCAGCCAATCCCTGGGGAGGCATGCCCAGTAGGTGGTTGCAGATCACATAAATAGTCTGGAGCTTGGGCAGTCTGTGTCCTTGTCCAGTAGCAGAAGAAACCAGCCTGTAGGGCTTCCGTCCTCCCAGGCAACTCAGCAATTCTATCAAGAGCTCAGCAAGGCCCGCGCTAATCTAGGATGGGAGGTCCTATTTTCAGAGAGACTTTACTTGCCTCCTGCCCACCATATAGTAAAATTGTGGTGGAGTGGGATGGCTCTGTGTTCCCTGGGAGCCGGGGCCAATCACAGCTGTCCAATCACAGCTGATTACATTTTTATTGACTCTCCTCGCCTCACACTGACAGAGTGGAGGAGAGCTGATCAGTGGCATCTCCTTACAGGGGAGACCTGTATAGGTAATCAGGGCAATGATCATCAGTGCCCTGATTACAGTGCAGCTCCAATAGTGCCCATCAGTGATGCCACACTGTGCTCGTCATCTGTGATGCCAACCTGTACCCATCAGTGACACCAGACAGTGCCCATCAGTGATGCCAATTTGTGCCTATCAGTGAGGCCAATCTGTGCTCATCAGTGATGCCAATTAGTGCTTCCTTTCAGTGCCCATCAGTGCCTGCCCATCAGTGCCACCCATTAGTGCCGCCTACCTGTGCCACCTATTATTGTCCATAAGTGCTCCCTATCAGTGCCGCCTAACAGTGCTCATCAGTACTGCATATCAGTGCCACCTATTAGTGCCCATCAGTGCCTCCACATCAGTGCCACCCCATCATTGCCCTTAAGTGCCGCCTCATCAGTGCCCATTAGTGCAGCCTATCAGTGCCCATCAGTGCAGCCTCATCAGCGCACATTAGTGAAGGTGAAAACTTACTTATTTACAAAATTTTCTGACAGAAACTAAGAAGCTTCAGCAAAAAATAGAAAACCCAGCGGTGATTAAATACCACTGAAAGAAAGCTCTATTTATGGGAAGAAAATTATAAAAAGATTAATTTGGGTACAGCGTTGCATGACTGCGCAATTGTCATTCAAAGTGTGACAGCGCTGAAAGCTGAAAATTGGCCTGGGCAGGAAGGGGGTGAAAGTGCCCCAGTTATGAGGTGGTTAAGCTAAGGAAGGGGGATTTCACCTGAGATCCAGTCTGGAAAGTCCACTAAGCAATTGTCTGCCAATCTCTGAGGGAGGCATCCAAGTACCCAAGGACTTGTGAGTACAGACCTGAGAGCAGGCTCTGGGTGAAGGCTGCTGTTGTTTACCCCCTAGTGCACGAAATCAGTGCGCACCGTGACCCACCCCTCTTCCTCCTCTCCACCAATCCCTGTAAGTAGTGCTGGAGACAAGCAGGGAGGCAAGTAGAGTCCAGCGCAGACAGCACCACAACACACACAGATCGAAAACCTCAGCCCAAACAACCTCAAGTATCAAATCACACTCTGAGAGCCCCAAAGGGACACCCATCCCCTGAACCCACCGAGTGAGAAAGCCATTCCACTCAGCAGCATGCTCGGCTCCAGTCCCCTCCATGTGCAAATTCAAGATCTGCCATCTAGGTAGTCAAAAATAAATCCCAGTCCCAGTTAGTAAAAAAAAAAAAAACCTGGTTCCTAACTTGTTTAGCTGGCTTCTCAATTCAAAGCAAATGTGTCAAGCCCTGCTTACTGAGATTCATAATACAAACATAATAATAACACCTTAAAGCCTAATTTTTAACCTTCACGTGAACTATGACCTAAACCCTTACCACTAACACTAATTTAAACCCTTAAAATCTACATGTATATTTTTATTACTGACATTTTTGCACATTTTTGTCATAGAGAAAATAAAGCTACACTTAAGAGGGTACAACCCTTGCTTATCTTGGCTAGATCCTTTAGTTATGGTTTAAATAATATGATCACTTCTATTCAAAGATTGGAGTCATTGTATATGGCACCATAACTATACGGATGCCCTCTTCTAGAATAACTTTAAAAAGAATAGCTCCCCCTCTTCTATTCTTTAGATGCTCTTCATCTAATTATAACAGTCATGGATGATACATTCTATAATAGGTACATTTTGTTAAAATATATGGTAGACTTTCACCAATGAAAACTAAGCATAGTAAGACTGGTGGTATATTTATATACACATTGTAGTGCCTGGATGCATTTTTTTCTGTGCTTCTCTGTATCTAAGTAAGCAAAAAGAAATACAGGGCACTGTAATGCACAACAAAGAATTCATGCACTTGCTCTGCTTGCTTATGCTTTTGGCTGTGATGGGAAGAATAATCATAAAACTGTTTGAAAAACTGACCACGTATATGGACACCTGAGGATGTAGTGGGGGTTAAATTTCCTTTCAGGGGGCGTGGTCGGAAGCGGACCGGAACGGACGTGTTGTGGAGAGGCTCCTTTTTGGCAGATTTAATCCGGCCTAATCCTCCTCTCTGATCACCCCGGGAACGACATTAATAGCACAATCCTCCACACCGGAGCACAAGGAGCCCACCAGTAGGTCTATTTTGGCTCCGGGAGGGTCTTTTGAGGTTGCGGCCTAGTCGGGCCCTAAAGCCGCGGACTCGCCTAAAAGCGGCGCCCGCGGCCGCGATACGGACTCCGAGTAAGGCCGCATCTGAGGAGGGCTGCAAACGCCTCGGGGGGACCCATCAGTACTCCAGGTACTGCCACTGGACTTTTTTGAGGGGTGATACGCCGGATTGAAGGCCCGGTTTTTCGGCGGCCTAGTTGGGCTCCGGAGCCGCGGCCTTTCTTGGAGTAGGCCGCGACTTCCGGGTTTTGGTGGGGCTGCATTGTACAGAGGCCATCCTTCCTCCTAGGGGTGCCCCACTTGCCTACCCATCCCCACCAGCTTCTCACAGTAAGGCCCCAACAAAATTACAACCCCCACAACATAGCAGTCCGCCATCTTGGCTGCAGAAGGGGACAGAGACACTGGATCACCCACCCACCTGACACAGTAGCACTTAAAATAACTTTAAGAAAAAAGAAAAAAAGGTCTGTGCGCAGCGGAGATGGCGTACTAAAAAGAGAGTGCCGGTCACAGGACAACTCCCCATCCTCCATGCAGCCACATTTCTAATGTAAGACAGCATACAATGGGCAGGATACTTAAGGCAGGATCCCAGGGGAAAATACAACGCTCTGGAAAAGTTGTTAGCAGCAAGGGAATCGCCGATATTTTCAAAACCCAGGCTCCTGTGAGGAGGAACAAAGCAGGTTCCAACATGGCGAGACGAACAACACAGGAGGAAGAAGAAGAATATGATGCAGACTCAATCACCGCATCGGTGGATACGGTAGGTGATTCTCCACATTATGACAGACAACTCACATTTAAAGACATGACTGTGTTTGCCGCAGACATAACTGCAGACATAAAAAATTCATTTGCCGCAGCTATAACTGACCTGAAGGCAGACATACTGAGGATCACTGAACAAATTGCGGTGGGGGAGAGAGCAGGAAAAGGCAGAGATAAGGCTATTAAAGGACTGGAGACTGTAGCCACCTCACACTCTGAACATCTTATTGCCATGAATCGTCAACTAGAGGATTTGGACAATCGGGGACGACGTAATAACATCAGGATTAGGGGGATACCTGAAACGGTCAGCGGTGAGAATATCAGACCAGTGTTGACCTCCATTTTTAATAATCTTCTGGAGAGACCCCCAGAGTCCCCGATTGAGTTCGACAGAGCCCACCGTGCGCTCAGACCCAAAGCTCCTGATCCCAACCCTCCGAGAGACATTATATGCTGCCTCTCAAACCACCCAGTTAAAGAAGAAATCCTCTATAAGGCAAGGCAAAATGAACAGATCTGGTTCAATGAAACACCTATTCAATTGTACCAAGACCTCTCCCCCATCACACTGAAAAATAGAAGGGCTGTAAGACCTGTGTTGGAAGCATTAAAGGAGAGAAATATCACCTACAGGTGGAAATTCCCCTTTGCGGTCCAGGCATCATATCAAGGGAAACAATTTTTTCTTCGCACACCAGACGATCTCCCCACATTCTGCGCTAACCTAAATTTGGAGCCAATCTCATTGCCAGAATGGTATGCAGAATTTATGTTGCCTACATCCATGAGTGACACCCACGAAGCCTCATGTTCAACATCAATGAGGTCACCTGCAACTAAAAATGGAGGAAAGAAATTTAAAGGTAGAGATCCTCACAACGTCTTCTCCTCGCCTCCTAAAACCCCCAGATCCAAAGATCACACTTGATCCCGCTCACTCAAGTTGAAAAGGACTGCAAGTCTCTTCCCTTTTTCTTTTTATTTTGTTTTTTGGTTCTGCTCAATTGCTTTCAAGTTTCTTTAATAGGTTGATGTTTGAACATTTGTCCAGTGGATGGTGCTAGACTCACAGAGATAACGGGTAGATGTACTGTTCTCCTATGTCCACAGGAAGTTGTCAACATACAGGTTACCACTTCTTGAAGGTGGAAATAAACACAGAATCAAGAGTCTCACCAGTTCAATAATGCCTAGTTTCCACCTTACCTATGAATAATGGGAATACTCACATGCAAGCCCTGATTGACTGACTATTGTGGATGGTTCCTACGCACAGGGATTTGCCTTTATGAGCAATTTACTATAATATCTTACAAGATATTACCACTTCTCATTAATGGAATTCTCTTCATCTTACGGCCTGCAATACTCTAGTTCGCCACAAGATGCCGACACTGTGTAGTTGATATCAATCTCAGGAGTCTCAGTTATACTGAGTCTTTAGCATGACATGCCTACCCATGTTCTTTCGCAATGACAGATCTCATGTTGTCGATACTTGACTTAATTAACCTCGCCCCATAACGGGTTTGTTTTCCCTTTCTTTTTTGTCTTTTTATCTCCCTACCTCCGAGATAGTTTGGGTTGCAGCAAAAGGAGACAACCACAATGGGACTTCCACAGAGGACCGTTATTGAAATACCTACCGGGTTATATCCCTGGGTCTACTCCAAGGTACTGTAACTAACTTCTTATAGCATCCACGCGGAACAATGGAGATCAAAAATTCTATCCGTCCTTTCTCCCTCTTTCTCAATGCTGGAAAGGTTTGATTCATCCAATGTATGTGACTAAGTAGTTAATATTATCCTGCTCTTGGGGATGTGGAGGCGGGGGTCCCCTAATTCTCTGGGTGACGTTTGCCTCCATTTTCCCCAAAAATGTTGAAAAGTTCTTAGACCCATATCACAGCAATTGTTACGTGATAAACATGCTTACCGTTCAAGGAGTTATAATCTACTTGACGGTACCTTTTTAATTTTCTTCAACCTTTGAGGGAAAAATGTTTTTTTTTTTTTTTTTTGTGTGTCCCTGGGCGCTACTGACGAACCCAGGGATACATTGGTTATTCACCAAATATATCATATCTTGCAGTCCTTTTATTCATTGCCTATTGTTATATATTGAATCTAGGCTTACGTTAAGTCTTTTTTTTTTTTTTTTTTTTTTGTTTGTTTAATAATGGATGGGGAGTTGTCCGGCTTCAGACTGGCGTGTTGTCCGTAATTTGTTCAAATTTTTGCGGCTTCTCACCGGACAGACCGGACTGTACTCCTTCCACTCACCCCCCCCAGTAGGGAATATTATTCATAATCCATTCAAAGTTAAATAATTCTTTGATTTGTACCTAATCCTGATTCTCACCTTCACGGTCTGTTGATCATTGTGTCGGTGATACCACTTACTTGTCTATTCTTCCTTCCTCCTTCTCTTCTTTCTTTTCTCTGCCTTTTCTCTACTACCCTTTTCCCCCTTCCCTCATTGTCCGTGTCCAATACCCCTTTGTCCCCTGACTAACCATGGCTTATTCACAGCTGGGAAAGAACCCCCTGATAATTTCCCATAATGTGAACGGCCTTAATATCCCAGAAAAGCGGAGGAAATTGCTACATGAACTACGAAAATCAAAAGCTCAAATTGTGTTCTTACAAGAGACACATTTCAAGGGACCCAAGATCCCTAACCTGACTGACAAAAACTACACTAAAATATATGAGGCATCTAGTACCATCACTAAGACTAAAGGAGTCGCTATTTTATTACACAAATCTGCACCCTTTGTAGTTGAAAATCAACACTCAGACCCAGAAGGCAGGTTTTTGTTCCTCTCTGGTACATTATTCGGACGTCCAACCACGCTAGCAAATGTATATTTCCCAAATAAGGCACATATGTCCTTTTGCTCAAGAATTATTGATGAATTAAAAAGCTTTGCCAGAGGATGTATTATTTTAGGGGGAGACTTCAATGTCCCCCTAAATCCCCTCCAGGACACATCTTCAGGTCATTCGTGTATTAAATACCAATCACTGAAAAAAATCAAACAAGCACTAAGATCACTGAACTTGGTGGATACCTGGAGATCGTTACACCCGGTCGACAGGGATTTCACTTTCTACTCGGCACCGCACAATAGATACACAAGAATAGACCATCTGTTCATTACTCAGAGGGACCTTCCCAACCTTACGGACGCTAACATCGGGATCATCTCTTCATCTGACCACGCTCCGATATCACTCTCTCTCTCCTCAACCACGCATTGCAAACCAGTATTTAATTGGAGGCTAAACCCCTCTCTCTTAATAGACGCTAAAATACAAAGTGAAATTCAAACTACAATCACAAATTATTTCAATGAAAACAAATCCTCTGATATCTCCCCCATGACCCTGTGGGAGGCCCACAAATGTGTGGTGAGAGGTGAATTCATTAAATACGGGGCCAGGAGAAAGAGAGAGAAGGAGCAACAGGTCCAAGATTTAATCACAAAAATTTCGACTCTTGAGGCTCAACATAAAATGTCATTAACCAAAGAACACCACCAAGAACTATTATCTCTTAGGAAATCCTTGTCCGAAATCCTAAACAACAAAATAAAAAGATCACTTTTTTTTAAAAAGGCAATATACTACGAATTTGGGGATAAGGGAAGCAAGTACCTAGCAAGGGCATTAAAGGACGCGCAAGCCTCTACACACATTATGTCACTAAAAGAAAAATCCAATAAACTAACACATGACCCGAGAAAGATAGCAGAATCCTTTCGATCTTTCTATGAGAAGCTTTACAACTTGCCCCCTCAGAATAGACCCAGCGACCTCATAGGTTCCAGACATTCAATTATGAAACAATACATCATTGACAGTGGCCTTCCTCAGATTTCAGATGGAGATGTGGAGGCATTAGAAAAGGAAATTTCCCCAGAAGAAACCAAATTGGCAATTCTAGATCTTAAAAATGGGAAGAGTCCTGGTCCAGATGGACTAACGTCCCAATATTACAAGATGTTTGAAACCTCTTTAACAGACCCCCTAACAAACGCACTAAACATACTAACCAAACAGCATAAACCATCCCAAGATTTTCTTACTGCTCACATCACGGTGATTCCGAAAGCAGATAAAGACCCGACTACATGCGCCAGCTATAGACCGATTTCCCTACTAAATCTAGATGTGAAGCTGTTAGCAAAAATCTTAGCAAATAGGTTGAGACCGCTATTGCAACAAGTTATAGGCCCTGAACAAGTAGGCTTCATGCCAGGCCGTGAGGCTAGGGATAATACTATCAGATCCCTGAACTTAATACACGGAGCCCACAAATTAGGAATTGAAGGATTGTTAATCTCAACCGACGCCGAAAAGGCTTTCGATAGAGTGGCCTGGGACTACATGCTGATGATTTGTGAACATATAGGATTGAAAAGTAGTATGATATCTTGGATAAGATCCCTCTACTCTAATCCCACAGCCAAAGTTAAGGTGAACAACATCCTTTCTGCCCCTATCCATCTAAAGAATGGAACTAGACAAGGCTGTCCTTTGTCACCCATCCTCTTTATATTGGCGTTAGAACCATTAATTAGACATATTAACGGGGACACAGATGTGCATGGCTTCGGCATTAAAGAAAGAGAATTCAAAGTTTCTGCTTATGCGGATGATCTCCTCTTCTATATATCACAACCACATATCTCCATTCCAAAACTGAACTTACATTTCCGCACCTTCAGATACATATCAAACTTTAAAATCAACCATTCCAAATCGGAGGCCATGGACATCTCACTCCCCGATAAAGTAAAACAATTAACTAAATCTAATTGCCCCTACAAATGGGATTCGACCTCACTTAAATATTTAGGAATCAAACTTACCCCAACTCTAGATGCCCTCTATGAGGCCAATTTTATCCCAATCCTGAAAAACATCACTAATGACCTGAGTAAATGGGATGTTAAACATTTCTCGTGGTTCGGCAGAGCAGCCATCTTAAAGATGGTCATCTTGCCTAGACTACTTTATTTATTTCACGCTTTACCCATCACAATACCTCCCTCCTTTTTCAGGAAACTAAGGACTATTCAAAGTAAATTCATATGGGCCAACAAAAGACCTAGGATACAGCTAAAATATATGCAATTACCCAAGATCAATGGAGGCATAGGGGTCCCGGATTATTATAAATATTACCAAGCCACTCACCTCACCAGAGCGATCAACTGGCACTGCCATTCAACTCAAAAGGACTGGGTGGCTATGGAGAGGCACTGCTCCCGGTATCTGACCCATTTCCTGCTTTGGACAGACCCTCACAACTTCCCTTCTGAAGTTAAACACCACCCCTTAATCAACACCACCCTTACCATCTATCACAAGCTAGCGAAATCATATAACTTATCCACCAATCCGAGCCCTCTGACTCCGGTTTCCCACAACCCAGACTTTGTTCCGGGTCTTAATATAAAGTGCTCTGCTGACAATCCTTTGCTCATTAAACATTGCATTCGTGATCAAAAAATTCTATCTCTTCACGAACTAAACAACCTAAAACCCCAAAACATCTCATTGAACCAGTGGAATTATATCCAGCTGCACAGCTTTGTTCAAAATAACAAAAAGAAAACTTTGTGGGCTAGACAACTAACTGCTTTTGAGAGGATATGTGAGAGACAGTCCCCAATATCGAAAACGACATCGATGACCTATCAGTGGCTTATAGCCCCGTTGCCGAATTTTGACGACAAATATAAGAAATTATGGGAACTCGAGTTATCACGCAAAATTTCTGATAGGGAATGGGAGAAGGCCTGTGTATTTACTCACAAATGCTCCCTGAGCACAAAAACTCAAGAAACGTCATTTAAAATCCGCACGCAATGGTACATAACACCAGCGAAAATGAAGACGTGGTCCCCACAGTACTCCGGAAGGTGTTGGAGATGTCTAGTTCACACAGGCACATTTCTACATATTTGGTGGAATTGTGACATAATCAAAACCTTTTGGAACAAAGTTGTGCTCCTGATCAAACATATCACTGGTTCTACCTTAGAATTTAATGCGGCAAGCTGTTTATTACACATCAATAAACTCTCATATAGGTCATATAAAAAGTCTCTAACGAGACATCTACTCAACGCGGCCAAATCTCTTATACCTTTATACTGGAATTCCAAATCCGTCCCCTCGACTAAGAATTGGGTAGACAAGGTGACTTCCACATTTGAAATGGAGGAAACTCTAGCCATCAAAAAAGAAATTAGCGGACCGTTCCATGACATGTGGAGACCATGGTTGATATTTACTCTTTCTTCGGATTTTAAAAAAATGACTGAAGACTAGCAATCTCACAATTAACCCTCACATTCCACCTGGACCTTTAGTATACGCTTCTACAATGAGCTACTTGATCAAGCACCACTTATCAATAGTACTCCATTACCTCCCCCTCCCTTCCCTTTACTTTTCCTTCTCCTTCTCTTTCCTTTTTACTCGTCTTCTTTAATTCCTATCTTCGCTTCCTTCCCCGCCCTCTAGTGGCCTTCTTTGAGACAGGCATATGTCTTTGGTCCTGTCTCATCTGAGAGAGGGTATCCAGTTAGATACCCCCATTATACCTCAGGAGCTGACTTACATGTTTTATGTTGTTGCACTAACTTTTGATCCAACATTACATGATGTTGTAATTTATGTACATGTTGTACAGTTATACCAATATGTCATACTGCCATTGTTAATACTGTACATGTTTATTATTGCGATTCAATAAAGCTTTTATTGAAAAAAAAAAAAAAAATTTCCTTTCAGACATGTCCTGTTTTATATTTATTACTCAGTATGGTGTCATCTAATGGTTTTGTACTTTAAAGCCATGGAGAAAATACCTGTGTAATAAATTTACATTGGATGAAGGGCAAGAAGAGCTCCTTTATCCAGAATCCTGATAAGGATGACCTTACTTATAGTGGGTCAGTGTAAAGCCAATAGACGGCGCTGTTTTGTACTAACATAAATCTATTACGTTTATAAACCCCTGATTGCTGGCTTCCCTTCTTTCTGACTTAGAGTGTAATCAATATCTGAAGCTATTACCAGCTATTATTTTCACAATTTACAGCACCACTGGCAGTTCCTGTGCTTGCTTAAGAAGCCAGCAAATCCTTGCAAATTATAGATATCCTTTATATTACTATGGGATTTGCAGTGCCCCCTCGTCAGCTTGTGCCCATGCACTCTATGAAGTATATTTATGGATTCTGATCTGGATTCGTTTTAATGGTCATCAGCTTGTCATTTTTTTAAGCGTTTTTTCTGCAAAGTGCTATTACATAATGTAGCAGTTCTTTTCTTAATGCTGCCTAATAATAGTAAAGAGTAGAGGGACTCTTTATGAGAGAGTACTGTTATAGTAGTACTGTTTTGTCAAGTGGCCAATGTAAAATAGCTGTCATCACCAGCTGAGATTTGAAATTTTTTTTCTAGCCCAGGGGTCTCCAAACTTTCTAAACAAGGGCCCAGTTTATTGTCCTTCAGACTTTAAGGGGTTGGACTATAGCCAGCAGGAGTGAACATTTTCCTGGCATCATTTGGAATAAACATTTGGTATCAGGGGGAGGGATAGTGCCCCATTGTTGGTATCACTGAGAGGAGTAGTCCCCTATCATTGGTATCATTGGGAGGAACAGTGCCCCATTGTTGATGTCAGTTGGCAGAATAGTGTCTCCAATAAGTGGGAAGAATAGTGCACCAAGGGCCAAATAAAGGCAAGCAAAGGGCCACATCTGGCCCACAGACGGTAGTTTGGGGACCCCTGTTTTAGAGAATTCACAGAATCTGTGTCTGTTAGAGTAAGCTTTGCAACAGTTAGGGCTCATTTACACTAGCTTTAAAACATGGCTTCAGACACGCCTTGGTAAAGCTCTCTGAACGGCATTCAAAGCACCTGTAACTAAATAAAATGGTTACCTTACAGTCCAGTTTACACCTTGCGTTTGCTTTGCTTTAAAAATGATACTCCACGTCACTTTATTGGTGCCTTAAAGCGTCTTCAAAGCCTCCATAGAGGTCTATGGCAAAGCTCGCTTGAAGCACCTGCAGCTTTTGAGAGGCTTTAATTTATCTTTATCTTCGCTTTGTTTTGGAGGTAGTGCAGGTATGAGATATCAACACACACACACAGGGCATCTGCCAAGCTTCATTAAAGCTTCAAAAAAACATCACCAGAGTGGAGGAGAGCTGATCAGTGGCATCTCCTTACAGGGGAGACATGTATAGGTAATCAGGGCAATGATCATCAGTGCCCTGCTTACAGTGCAGCCCCAATAGTGCCCATCAGAGATGCCACACTATGCCCATCTGTGATGCCAACCTGTACCCATCAGTGACACCAGACAGTGCCCATCAGTGATGCCAATTTGTGCCTATCAGTGAGGCCAATCTGTGCCCATCAGTGATGCCAATCAGTGCTTCCTTTCAGTGCCCATCAGTGCCTGCCCATCAGTGCCACCCATTATTGCCGCCTACCTTCGCTTTGTTTTGAAGGTAGTGCAGGTATGAGATATCAACACACACACACAGGGCATCTGATAAGCTTCATCAAAGCTTCAAAAAAGCATCATCAAAGCATCACTGAAGCATCATCAACGCACCACTGAATGAATTGCAGAAGCATCTAAAACACATAAAAAAGCATGTTGAAGAGATATGGGCTTTAATGTGTGTTGAAATCTAAATCCAGTGTAAATGAGCCCGTTAAGTGGTATTAGAGCTCCATTTTTTTAAATAACAAACATGTTATACTTACCTGCTCTGTGCAGGGGTTTTGCATAGAGCAGCTCTGATCCTCTTCTTTTTGGGCCCCCTGCAGGCGCTTCTGGCTTCTCCTCCTCGAGCAATGCCCCCAGAGAAAGCCGCTCACCCTATGGACACTGCTGTTCATAGGACACATAGAAAGCCGCAGCTCGTCCCCCCGTCCTGTCCCCCCTCTCCTCATTGGCTCACTGGCTGTGATTGACAGGAGGTAGGGAGGAGGGAGAACATCGCTGGATCAGAGGGAGCCTAGGTAAGGAATGGGGGAGCTGCACAAAGAAGGTTTTTTACTTTCATGAAAAAATGCATTAAGATAAACAGACCTTGAGCCTTTAGAACCACTTTAAGCTGGCCATAGATGTATTGCAATTCAGCCTATTCAGCAGATTGAGCAAATTTTGATCCATGTATGGCTGTCCAACATTCCTATAATGTCAAATGGGAATATTGAAAACTTTTGTTTGACAGTGGCTGTAGCCAATCAGTCTGTCTTTGGTCCTCCATTCGAAAAAAAAAAAAGTCCTCTATGGCCAGCTATCCCCCACACAGTTAGAAATCACCCCCTTGGCACACATTTAACCCTTTGGTCGTCCCTAGTATTAACCCCTTCCCTGCCAGTGTCATTAGTACAGTAACAAAACCAAGAAGGAAATTCCCCTAGGGCTGGGACTTTTTAGGCACCAATTAAATTGTATAAATAACAAACCAATTTATGTATAAAAGTTAAATACTTTATTAGTTGATACAAAGGAAATAAAAACAAGAAGGCAAGCTAAGGCATATTACACATCAGACAGGCGGACTCAAAACCACATAACCCCCGGGCTGTAACCCGACGCGTTTCGGAGTCTCTTGGGCTCCTTCCTCAGGGGTGCCCTTGGAGGGTGGTATGGTTCACTGTGATGATGAGCATAGGTAGCCTGCCTAGCGATTAAAAACAAATGGGCAGCATATCACTGTTATCCATCAGGAGTGCCGTATTCACGATGTTCTAGGTCTAAGCCAGAATCTTAGTTCTTAGGGTGTTCAGGATTTTTGTGCTGACTAGTCTTGATAAGAGGCTGGGTAGGGGCAGCTGGAGCCTCATATGACAGCAAATCTTAAAGACAGCAGTGAGTTGTTCACAGAGGGTAGGAATCCTCGTAAGACCTGTGTGTCCAGCAAAAGAGCAAGGCTCTTAACAAAAAAAAAATGTCTTAGTGTCGGTTCACACTATGGCGACACGACTTCGGGGCGACTCAATGAAGTCGCCATGCACCACGACTTCGGCACGACTTGCACCGACTTCACATAATGGAAGTCAATGCAAGTCGCTTCGACTTTGTCCAAAAGTAGTGCAGAAAACCTTTTTCTAAGTCAGAGCGACTTTAGTCGCTCCTATTAGAATGGTTCCAATTGCACAGCATGGTCCGCGACTTGTCAGGCGACCAAGTCGCCTGACAAGACGGAACAGTGTGAACCGGCACTAAGTACCTTTATTCCTAATCGAGATACAGCTGTCACATGATCCAACTCTTTCCTAGCCTGTCTGCAGAGAAACATATGCTGCTGGTCACATGTTCTAAACAAAAAATGCCTTTGGAATACAGAGTAAAAATAAATAAATAAAGAATGTCACTAAACTGTTTTAAATCATCATAGAAATATACCGTATTTATCAGCGTATAACACGCACTTTTTTCCCCTGAAAATATAGTGCAAAGAGTGGGTGCGTGTTATACGCCGATATTTATTTTTCTAACAGGGAGGGGCGGAGATCGGGTGGTCCGCCCGGGTGCAACACATTGGAGGGGTGTCAGGCCGGCCGCCCCGCCTCTCCTGGCCCTGGGACAGCCCTGCCAGCGTACTCTGCAGTTAAGAAAAAAAATCACTGCCAGCTCTTTTTTATACATTACAGTATATCACTGTCATTAAAAAACGGTGCCTCTAAATACCTTGTAAGCTTTGTTCTTGCTGGCTGCTAACCTCCTCCCGCTCCTCCTCCTCTGAGTGTAGCTTTGGATTGGTGGAGGAGAGCGATCACATGACTGCCCATTAAACGTCAGAGGAGAGCAGTCACATGACCGGCCATGGAAGAACGGAGCTACTGAGGTAATTAGAGGCATCGTTTTACAATAACAGTGACACATTGTAGGAAGCATCTATGGAAAGGGGCTAGCAGTGATTTTGTTTTTACTTTAGAGTAAGCTGGCAGGGCTGTCCCAGGAGATTGGAGGTCTCCTGGGAGTGCAGGGGGGCTGTACAATGTAAAAGGGGCTTTGTAATAAAAGGGGGTATGAACTGTGCATGGGGGGCACTGTGAAATGTATAGGGGGCTGTTTAATGAAAGGGGCAGTGTACTGTTACATAGTTACATATTACATAGTAGGTGAGGTTGAATAAAGACAATAGTCCATCCAGTTCAACCTGTGTAGGTGTGTGTGGCTGTACTCATCTCACATACCCCTGAATGTTCTGATCCTTGAGATGTAAGTCTAAGAGTCTTTTGAAAGCCACCATACTACCCGCAGAAACCACCTCTTGTGGTAGAGAATTCCACAATCTTGTAGCCCTAACAGTAAAGAACCCCCCACGTTGCCTGTGGTTAAAACGATTCTCCTCTAATCGCATTGTATGCCCTCGAGTCCTCATGCAATCCCTTCGAATGAACAGCTTTTTTTCTAAGCTGGGATCCCCATTAAGATATTTATAAATTGCTATCATGTCCCCCCTCAGACGTCTCTTCTCCAGGGAGAATAAATCAAGCGATTGTAGACGCTCTTCATAGTCAAGGTCCTCCAATCCCCTAATTAGTTTAGTTGCCCTTCTCTGGACTCTCTCCAGCTCCAACACATCCCTCCTGAGGACTGGCGACCAGAACTGGACAGAATACTCCAGATGCGGTCAGACCAGAGTTTTATAAAGTGGAAGGATTATAGTCTTATCTCTGGAATACATCCCTTTCTTTATGCATGCTAATATTCTGCTGGCTTTGGCAGCTGCCGCTTGACATTGCATGCTGTTGCCTAATCTATCATCAACCAAGACTCCCAGATCCTTCTCCATTTTCGATTCCCCCAAGGGTTCCCCTCCTAACGTGTATTGTGTTTTTATGTTTTTAGTCCCCAAGTGCAAAACCTTACACTTCTCCACGTTAAACCTCATTTGCCATGTCGTTGCCCACTCTGTAATTTTGTCCAGGTCATTCTGTAGGATATCTGCTTCATGCTGTGCAGTTATTGCCCTGGCCAATTTTGTGTCATCTGCAAAAACTGATAACGCACTACTGATCCCGTCCTCAATGCTGTTTATGAATAAATTGAACAAGGTTGGTCCCAGGACTGAGCCCTGGGGCACCCCGCTTACAACCTCAGACCAGTCTGAGTATGCGCTGTTTATTACCACCCTTTGGACACGCCCTTTAAGCCAATTCCGTATCCAAGAGCAAACCCTGCTTTCGATACCTGCAGACCTTATTTTATAAATTAAGCGCTTGTGGGGAACTGTATCAAACGCCTTAGCGAAATCCAAGTACACCACATCCACTGGTCTCCCCCTATCTAGCTCACAGCTTACCTCCTCGTAGAATGCTAAGAGATTGGTTTGACAAGAACGCCCATTTGTAAACCCGTGCTGATTACTGCTGATGATGTTGTTGTCTTTAGCAAACTCTACGATATAGTCCCTTATCATCTGTTATTTTTAAATATTTAAAATGTTTTTTTCCTGAAACTATCCTCTTAAAGTGAAGGTGCGTGTTATACGCATGTGCGTGTTATACGCTGATAAATACGGTACATTTAAAATAAAGTCTTTATTTTTTGTCAATAACATGGTGTGAGTGGATTTCTGCCAGTCACAGGCTGTGTCACACCCCTCCTGCCTAGGTCTTAGAATAACAGGGAGGTGAAGCCCCCATCAAACAAGATGCAATATCCCATCCCCATTGTGTTTAGCTTTCTAGTGGGCATGAAGGAGGAGGTGCCCACATGTGTGACTCTATAATCACATGGGCTGCTCAGATGTGATAGGGGGAAATGCCTAGGGTAGAAAATACACTGAAAACTGAGCATACACCCTAGCTGCCAACACTGCTCTGCAAAATCCTCAACTGCAGTGGGGACATGGACTAAAAGGGGAGATAGAGAACATCAGGATCAACCAGGTTTTTTGCTGAATACAGAAAACGAATCTTATAGTGAATGAGTGAGTATGAACAGCATGTAATACACCATTTACCTTAGGTTACACTTAAGCTTTTTGTGCGGGCCACATTTGTGCGGGCACGGCAGCCCATTGAAATGAATAGGCTGCTGTGTCTGCGTTTCCGAAAAAAAAAAAAAGGTGCATGCATAGGAGTACTATTTAGAATGTATGTTAGCCCCGTGTGTCTCCCAAGAGCAGCGCAATTTGACTGCGGGTGGTTGCGGGTGCAGGAAGGGATGTGATTCCCATACCCACCGCCACCCACACATATGTGAACCAATCCTGATTGATAATTTTTATTGATGTGGATTTAATAACACTTTAAAGTGGTAGTAAAGTCCGCTTCGTGGTTTTTACTTATTATAGACTTACCTGTAGGTAAAATTAATATCTCCTAAATGTGCACTGTTTAGGAGATATTCACCCTGGATGCAGCCAGGGTGAATATCACCTAAAGAGGTCTGGCATACTGTGCCGGACCTTCATAACACTGTGCCATAAATAAGCGCTTCCGCGTCCATGCGCGGTAGTGACGTCATTGCAGCTCCGGCCACTCACACAGCCGGAGTCCGTGAACCAGGAATGAAGACTGGGGGAAGATGGAAGCCCTCTCGGCGCTGACAGTACACCACTGGAAAGCTCTGTTTTAAGGTAAGTATTTCATAATGTGCTTGTATGCGATGCATACTAGCACAATATGCTATTTTTTTGCAGGGGAACGTTTTTTATTTATTTTATTGCAGCAGTATACTACCGCTTTAAGTTACTTTTTTTTTTTTTTTTATAAATGTCAGTTTTACTTTAGCAGTTCTGTACATCGTACAGACGCACTACTTCACAGACTGATTAAAGGCACCGCCAATTAAGTTTTTAAGGAATTTTGCATTTTATTGCTTCAAATCCCCTAAAAAACAGTATTCTTTAAAAAAAAAAATTGCATTGGTATGTGTTCTACATTTTACGGGGAAGTGTCCAGCTCCTTGTGCTCTTTTTTGCCAATACCTTGTATATTAGCCTTTAAATAGGGATACTTGATTTCTTGGCTCCTATTAACTTCAGTGAGGTTCGGATTCTGTGGCTGACCATATGATATGTTCGCCATTGAACCAAACTTAAGTACGCTCAGATAATCTTTAGTTTAAGTATTATGGCCCCCAATAATTGTGTGAATTTGTTTGAAGGCTTCTGCAATCATGCATTCTCCTGAGACCATGAACGCATTAATATGCATTGAGTTTTAATAACAGTTAAAGTTCAAAAGTAGATCAATATCCAGATGCAGGTCTACTGATAGATATAAAGGGTTAAGTTATTATTGTTATTCATTGTATAACAAAGGGCATTCGTTTTGTAACTCTTTCATATTAAATCAATAACCTATTATTAAAATGTTTTGTTAACTTTCACTGGTTCTCTTTAACCAACATTGTTCTTGTTAATGACCTTTGTTCAACATCACTAGTGCTATACGTACATATACATAGGGCAAGTCTGTTACACTTTATTAAACTAGCCAAATGTCCCTGTTCTATAAATGGAAAATATGTTATAGGTGCACAGATGATGTTTTTCTCTTGAACATTATAAAGCACATACCTCTAAACTACTTTGCTTTTAACATAAGGTTTAGTTTTGCCAGCATATTCATAGTTACATAATTAGTCAGGTTGAAAAAAGACACAACTCCATCTAGTTCAACCAATTAAAAAATAAATAAATAAATAAATAAATCATACAATCCCATATACACAAACCTTTACCCAAAGTTGATCCAGAGGAAGGCAAAAAACCACAGCAAAGCATGATCCAAATTGTGACAGCAGGGGAAAAAAATTCCTTCCTGATCCCCCGAGAGGTAATTGGATATTCCCTGGATCAACTTTACCTATAAATTTTAGTACCCAGTTATATTATGTACATTTAGGAAAGAATTCAGACCTTTTTTAAAGAAATCTACTGAGATGGCCAGAGCCACCTCTTGAGGAAGTCTATTCCACATTTTCACAGCTCTTACTGTAAAGAAACCTTTCCATATTTGGAGATAAAATGTGTTTTCCTCTAGGTGTAAAGAGTGCCCCCTTGGCCTCTGTGATGACCTTAACCACTTGATAGCGGATGGCGGAGCAGTGTGGCTCTCATTCTGGGCCGACTTCATATGACGTCGGTGGCGGTTTGTCCCTGAGACACAGCTCGTCACCGACAGGGGGTAAATAGCCAATGAACGTGGCTGTTTACCATGTGATCACCTGTCATCTATTCACACCCAATCACAAGGCTCTGCCTCCTGTGTACACTGCCCATGCACGTGATCAGCAGCGTGCTACGCTGTCATGTCAGTGGCGGCGTGTTCCCAGGAACACAGCTCGTTACTGAGAGTGGTAAACAGCCAATGACAATCCATTCACAGCCGATCACAAACGTCAACACAGAGCGGTAACTGGCTGTTACCAGTTCTTCTCTCCTCACACACTGTTTCCAGTGTGAGGAGAGAAGACCCAGGATCATTTACCGATCTGTGTCTTAGTCAGTGTACTGCACCAAGCACCACACCAAGAGAACCTGTCACTCCCCCCATCAGCACTGTACAGTCCTAATCAGTGCAAAGCAGTGTTACTGTCGCCCCCCCCCATTGCACCTGTCACCCAACTGTCCCCACATCACTGCCCATAAAGTGCACCTTTCACCCATCAGTACCCATAAAGTGCATCTGTCACCATCAGAGAGTGTCATCAGTACCATCAGCGGTCTCCCATCAGTGACCATCCCCTGTCACCCATCAGTGCCGTCGCCTGTCACCCGTCAGTCACCCATCAGGGACCATCATCAGTCACCTATCAATCACCCACTAGTGACCATCACCTGTCACCTATCACCCATCAGTGATCATCACCTGTCACCCATCAGTGACTGTCACCCATCAGTCACTGTCACCTTTCACCTATCAGTCACCCATCAGTGACCATCACCTATCAGTCACTGTCACCTGCCACCCATCAGTGACAGTCAGCAGTCATCTGTCACCCATCGCACAACCTATCACCAAAGTACCCCTCGCACAGCCCATCACCATCAGCAGCATGTCAAAAAAAGTGTACAGCAGTGAGGAGGCCTTTCAGATCCTCTCCATGACTGCTGAGAGCAATGGGGAGTTTTCATCAGATTCCAATTCCAAGTCCGAGTCCAGTTCCGAATTTGAACAGAATGATAGCAGTGGATTGCTGATGAAATCGGAGGAAGAATGGGTCCCCCCTAAAAGGGCTCAGTGCTCTGGAAACCAGGCAGCCACCAGCAATAGACCCCAGGTTCAAATGCCCAAGCCCAGTACCAGCACTGTCACCAGCGCTAGACCCCAGGATCAAATGCCCAGCCCCAGCGATGCCACGAGCAATAGACCCCAGGATCTAATGCCCAGGCCCAGAACCAGCGCTGCAGTATCACCCCTAAGTATCAGCAGAGATGTATAGTAACTAAGTAGAACGACTTCACTACTGTACTTAAGTACAGAAAGGTGGTATCTGTACTTTACTAGAGTAGACTTTTTTTCTCCTACTTCCACTTTTACTTCACTACATTTTTTCGATGATTTCAATACTTCTACTCCGATATTTTTTTTTTGTGCTGCATAGTTACTCGTTACAATTATAAAAATTACCACTGCCAGAACAGTAGATGGCAGGTTTCATGAAGTTAAAAAAATGTGTATAATGTCATTTGTAAATCAGCGCATACGAAAATAAATGCTACTGTATGTATAAATAAAATGGTCTACATATCTGCTGTTAAGGGGAAAGAGAACCTCCCCCAACCAAGGAGAGTCACAAGCGTACATAGACCTTTTTTCTGGTAGGAGGCTGATTTTGCTTTTTTCACTGGAAGTTGAGAGCACAGGTTTTGCAGTTTTGTTTCACTGGAAGAGTCTATTTGGATATTATTTTGCACTTATCTTCATCCGCCGGGTAAGGGGGAAATCCACAAGGTGGTGGGAGTCTGCACCTATTATTTGGAATAGCACCTGTTTGATTCCTGCACCTTTGAAAATATATTCTTCTTGTTTTGTCACATATATATGGTATTATGGCATTATGGCATTATATATATGGACTTTTTATTGACTTTGATTTCATACACTCTTCCTTTATTTCATTATTGGAATATATTGTTGTATATCACATTGGTTTATATATGATTTTGCGCACCAATAAGCTGCGGAGAAAAAAAAACATGCAGGGAAGAGAAGGAGGGATGCTTTAAAGGGGAAAGGGAGGGACATACTTTATCTGTTTTTGTTTACAAAAAGTTACAGCCAAAGGAATTGTGATTGTCCTTTAGGTTAATCATTTTAAATAATAAAAAAAAATGTGATGTTCAAACTTTTGACTTCTTTATTTAATAACTATATAACACAGTACTTGTACTTTTACTTTCAGTACTTGAGTAGCAATTTTTTTTTAAAAACTACTGGTACTTTTACTTTCAGTACTTGAGTGGCAAAATTAAAAAAAAAAACTACTTGCAATACTTAAGTACAAAAAATGTTGAATACTTTAGTACTTCTACTCAAGTCACTTTTTGATAGAGCACTTCCACTTCTACTCAAGTCACTTTTTGATCGAGCACTTGTACTTTTACTCAAGCATGGGTTTCAAGTACTTTATACAAGTGTGAGTATCAGCACAGGAATTTCAAAGACCCCCAACTACCAGCACTAGAGTGTCACATCCTTCAAGAATCAGGGCCACTACACACCTCCCAGGTGCTCATGCCAGCCCAACATGGCTGCCTTCCAACTCAGGATCAGCAAGCATTCCCCCTTTCACCATTAAGCCAGGTGCATAGGCCAATCCAGAGGATTTCTCA
This sequence comes from Pelophylax lessonae, assembly GCF_965119305.1. NCBI lineage: Eukaryota > Metazoa > Chordata > Amphibia > Anura > Ranidae > Pelophylax > Pelophylax lessonae. Next base: position 111,989,501 of record NC_138771.1, read on the forward strand.
GAAATGTATTTTCTTTCTTTATTTTTGTCCAAAACTTTGCAGCAGTTTATTGTGGACCGGACCAATCTATATGCCTAGAAGTATATTTCAAACAACTCCAATCATTCTATGCCCGTCCATTTGAGTGGAGAGATTTAACTTTGGAGGAGTTCAAATTGTTTATGGGCCTCAGTATAAACATGGAGCTTACAAATAAAAATGAAGGACATGCGTACTGGTCCACAAACCCCATCCATCACATGCCCATTTATTCTCCCGTAATGTCCAGGTCCTGATATGAGATGAATGTGCGCTTCCTTCACTTCAATGACAACACACAGTGCCTTCCCCGAAAACATCCAAATTATGACAAATTATGTAAAATTCACCCACTTTTTTTCCAAAGATTTGCAGAACTTTATGTCCCTGATCAGAAAATATGTGTGGATGAGTCACAGGTACAAATACGGGGTAAAAATTTGCAAGTTATGTGAAAGCGCCACAGGATTTCTGTACGCGTTCCGCATATATAAGAAGAGATTCCCAGCTCCAGCCCCCAGAGTGCCCAACCTACATGGGCACAACCGGAAACATTGTATGGGACCTGGCATACCTACTCCTGAAAAAAGTTTATCACATACTGTATACCTGGATAACAACTATACCAGCCTGCCCCTTTTCAAACACCTACACCTTGCAAAAACCCTAGCCTGAAAAACCACCAGAAAGAACAGGAAGGGTTTCCCACAAACTTTGGTCAACAGAAAAATCTGAAGGGGTAAAAAGCAGCTTTGATAAGTAATGAAGTGCTGGCCTTGTGGTGGAAGGATAGCAGGAATGTATATATGATGTCCACCATCCATAATGACACCACAGTTGAGGTTCACAGAAGACGAGGTCGCATTCAAAATCCAACATGCGTCCAAGAATATAATCTTTACATGGGGGGTGGATTTCAATGACCAAATGCTTCAGCCCTATTTGGCTTCAGCTCGTTTCTGGTACAAGAAAGTAGCGATTTATCTAATTCATTTGGCCATTTATAATGCATATATTATCCACACCAAATCCACGGAAAGCCCCACACCCTTCCTAAAATTCAGCGGGAGAAGCCTCTACCCCTGTGCCCAGGTCTTCCCTAACTGAGGCTCTCAGCCTGCTTCTGACTTTCTGCCATCATGCCTCTGCCTGCCATATGAACTGACCACACCTCTTCATGCTACCTGTACTATGGGAATAATTAGCTGTAGCAAGAGGCAGTATGTTCATGAAGGGCTGAAAAGCGGTACAATAATGAGTGTCTGCAGGTAACAGTGTACCAGGACCAATTTTATGGCTGTGCTGACCATATCCTAGTACTGACTATAGACAATATTCCTGCCTACTGCCTGGATAATTACTATTGTTGTTGCTAAGCATGTCTCTGCCTGCTGCCTTGAACAATGCTCTCCTCTGTGGACAACTGCACTTCTAAAACCACAGGTAATACTTTTTTTTTTTTACCCTTTCCTCAACAGAATTTATTTTGGAATGTAATTCTTGGTATGTACATGCTATGTGTTAGAAATATGAAGGGCCTTCAAAAATGATAGGTTGTCAGGAAATTATATGTGTGATTTATGCTCCTAGAACGCCTGACAGTGCTACTTGGATGTTGGGCCTTTGTATGTGGCTAGGCTGTGTAAAAGTCTCACACATGTGGTATTGCCATACTCAGGAGGAGTATCAGTCAGGAGGAGTATCAGAATGTATCTTGGGGTGCAATTTTTGCTATGTACATGCTATGTGTTAGAAATATTGTATAAATTGACAACTTTTTGTAAAAAAAAAAAAATGTGTTTTCATTTTCTTTCCACATTTTCCAAAAACTTGTGAAAAAATTGTGATAGGTCATCATGACATTAGATGTGTAATTTATGTCCCTAGAAAACCTGACAATGCTCCCTACATGTTGGGCCTCTGTATGTGGCTAGGCTGTAAAAAAGTCTCACACATGTGGTATAGCCTTACTCAGGAGGAGTAGCAGAATGTATTTTGGGGTGTAGTTGTATGTATATACAACAAGTATGTATATGCTGTGTGAGAGAAATAAACTGTTAATATGACAATTTTGTAAAAAAAATTAAATAAAATAATTTTAATTTTGCAAAAAATGTGGGAAAAAATTACAAGTTCAAAAAACTCACCATGCGACTTACTAAATACCTTGGAATGTCTACTTTCCAAGAGGGGTCATTTGGGGGGTTATTGTACTTTCCTGGCTTGTTAGGGTCTCAAGAAATGAGACAGGCCTTCAGTACATCAGGTGTGATCAATTTTCAATAATTGGCACCATAGCTTGCAGACTCTATAACTTTCACAAAGATAAAAAAAGATAATATACACTTATTTGGGTTATTTTTACCAAAGATATGTAGCAGTATAAATTTTGGCTAAAATTTATGAAGAAAAATTACTAATTTGCAAAATGTTATGAAAGAAAAAGGTGTTTTTTCACAAAATATTTTTATTTTTATTTATAGCACAAAAAATAAAAAACCAAGTAGTGATTAAATACCACCAAAAGAAAGCTCTATGTGTGTAAAAAAAAAAGGACACAAATTTTATATGGGTACAGTGTTGCATGACTAATCATCATTCAAAGTGTGAGAGCACTGAAAGCTAAAAATTGGTCTGGGCAGGAAGGGGGTGAAGGTGCCCTGTAGTGGTTACATGGTGAAATGGTTAAAGTAAATAACTCAACACCAAGTTTACTATATTGACCCCTTATGTATTTGTACATGTTGATCAGATCCCCCCCTTAATCTCCTCATAATAGAATAAATTCAGTTCCTCTAATCTTTCCTCATAACTGAGCTCCTCCATACCTTTATCAGTTTGGTTGCCCTTCTCCTCTCAAGAGAGCTGTCTTTTGCCATGAAAGTAGCAGTGGGACAGCATCATTGTGCTGATGGGTCTACATCGCTGGGCGAAGCTCATTGTTATTCACATGGATCCAAATGGCTGGGTGATGTGATTAACTTTGGATTTACATTAGGGGGCATTGTTTATTTATTTATTTTTAAATAAAGGACTTTTCCTACAGTGTGGGTGTTTTTTTTATTTCCTTTTTCTTTTTTTTGAATAAGTAACAAGTTACATGCACGTAGAAGGGGAAGATATCTGGAGGCCCCCTTTTTCTAAAAGGAGCTTCAAGACTCTGATAAGATCCCCCCCCCCTCCCCTATAGACCCCATGATCCTTTTTTGGAGGACAGGATGCCATGCAAGGGGGAGGTTTGGCCATGTTTGGGCAATGATGACATGTAAATGGGGAAATGTAACAAGCCATCAGGGAACTTGAGTGACACAAATTGATCATGGCATTAGGTCATTGTGGTTGGTTAACATCATCAGGAGTCACTCATTTCGATTGATATAAATCTACATCACTGGAAATTGTGATTCACATTATATTTACATTGAGAAGTTTTTTTTTTTCTTTTTTAACCACTTTACGACCGCTTACGTTGATACTACTGCGGCAGTGTGGCACGATCCCGTCCAGCGACGTAGACCTACGTCGGGCGCGATCTCGGCTCCCAGAGCGTGCTCCCGCGCGCCGCGGGTCCCGATTCTGATCGGATTCACCAGATCATCTGATCAGTCACCAGATACTGACTAATGATTTTTGGTCAGTGTCTGGCGATCGGTCCCAGCCAATGTAAATCTGTCCCCTGTCTGTGTAATGTAAACACAGGCAAGGGAAGTGATGTCACTGTCCCTCTTGGAGTCCTTTCGGTTCCAGGAGAAGACAGAGAGACATCAAAAACGTGAGTTTCCACCAACACTACACTGACACACCTCACATAGGCACATTTAACCCCTTGATCACCTCTGATCACCCCCTGATCACCCCCAAACCCCTCACAGTGAACACTATATACAGTGGTATACAGATATTTTACTGATCACTGTATTAGTGTCACTTGTGAGCCTAGTTTGCACCTGCGTTAGGCCCAAATAGGGTTAGGGCACCCGCCACCTATCCCCTAATAAAGTTTTAACCCCTTGATCAGCCCCAGTTAACCCCTTCACTCCCTATTACTCTGTGCACTAAATACAGTATATAGGTAAATACTGATCACTGTATTTAGTGTCACTAGTGACCCTAATTTGCGCTTGCGCTAAGCCCAGATAGGGTTAGGGCACCCGCCACCTATCCCCTAATAAAGGTTTAACCCCTTGATCTCTCCCAGTTAACCCCTTCACTTCATATCACACAGTGCACTAATATATACAGATAACTACTGATCACTTTATTTAGTGTCACTTGTGACCCTAATTTGCGCTTGCGCTAGGCCCAAATAGGTTTAGGCCACCCGCCATCTATCCCCTATAAAGGTTTAACCCCTTGATCTTCCCCAGTTAACCCCTTCACTGCCCTGTCACAGTGTTCACTATATACAGTGATTACCGATCACTGTATTAGCGTCACGGGTGACACAACTTAGGCTAGCTAGTTAGCGTCAGGGTCCCACTACACCACCGTTACTTAGCGTCAGTTAGAGTCAAGTACACTAACACACATACACCTCCATTACTAGTATAGTGTTTGAACAGATCAATAGCTGATCTGATCAGAACTATACTAGCGTCCTCATAATTTAATTTAGTGTTCCCAAAATGCAGTGTTTGCACAATCAGCACTGATTCCTGCTAGCACCTGCGTTTAGCCCCCTTGCCCAGACCACCTTACCCAGGCAAGTGTAGTAATCAATAGATTACTGACACTTCCAAAAAACACAAATCACACCAAACCGCTGCGTTAGCAGAGTCAGGCCTGATCTCTGTTAGCACTAGCAGTTTTTTTTTGTAGCGACCAAATAGTCCTCGACAACCAGGTGCTTTTATTACCTAGTAGTCGCACTACTGTACCGGTAAATTTAGTTACTAAAATGACAAAACGTTGGTACAGTGGTGAAGAGGTCTACAGTATAATGGCCATGTCAGGTGAGAGCGATGGGGAAGCCTCACTGGCAGAATGAGGGTCAATATACGAACCAGATGAAAGCAGCGGCTCCCTGACAGATAGCTCCGACGACAGAGGGGTCCCTGCTAGGGTCAGGCGTACCCGACCCCATTCTGGAGTTGCTGATTTGCAAGAACCGGGAGTTTCTCGTATGCAGCAGAGTGCCAGTACTAGTGCCGCTCACACTTCTCGTGATCTGGCAAGCACGAGCGGCTTAGTACACCCTGGAACTTCAACCAGCACTGCAGTATCACCTGGTGACGTGGCGAGTCACCTAAGTGCAGTTGAAGCTGGTGCGGTGGCTAGCACGAGTCGTGGCCCGCAGCCACCGCGTATCCGAAGACAGGCCCGTAGAGCCCATAGTGTCCTCCCTGAAGCGCTGGCATATCCTAATTGGCAGCCATGAGATTCCACAGCGCCAGTACTTCCCCCATTCACCGCCCAACCCGGAATCCAAGTGGAAACAGCTGGTTTTAATCCCATAAACTTTTTTGAGCTGTTTTTCACTGAAGATCTTTTCAGATCTATGGTGGACCAATCAAATTTGTACGCTCAACAATTCATCGCCGTCAACCCAAATTCACCCCTTGCCAGACCATTCGCCTGGAATCCTATTACGATTCCCGAGTTTAAAACCTTTCTGGGCCTTTCCTTCAACACGGGCATTACAAAAAAGAATGAATTGCGGTTATATTGGTCCACTGACCCAATTCATCAAATGTACGTGTTCTCTGCTGCTATGTCCAGGGCTCGATACGAACAAATATTTTGGTTCATGCATTTCAACGACAATGAACTTTGTCGTCCTCAGGGAGACCCTGCATATGATCGGCTCCACAAAATTCGGCCCCTCGTAGACCACTTCAATCAGCAGTTCGCAGCCTTGTTTACCCCCCAACAAGATGTCTGCGTTGACGAGTCCCTGATTAAGTTTACTGGTCGCCTTGCTATCAAACAGTACCTCCCCAGCAAGCATGCCAGATACGGGGTCAAGTTGTATAAGCTTTGTGACAGGGCCACAGGCTATACAGTTAATTTCCGTGTCTACGAGGGAAAAGATAGCACTGTGGAGCCCCCCGACTGCCCAGGCTACATAGGGAGCAGCGGCAAGATAGTTTGGGACTTGGTGTCACCCTTATTCGGAAAGGGGTACCACTTGTACGTGGACAACTTTTATACAAGCGTGCCACTTTTTAGACACCTCTTTCAATTTCAAATTGGCGGTTGTGGCACCGTGCGATCTAATCGCCGGGGCTTCCCCCAACGGCTAGTAAATGCCCCACTGAGCTCGGGGGAGAGAGCCTGCTTGAGGTGCGAGGAATTGCTTGCAGTGAAGTGGAGGGACAAACGGAACGTTTTCGTTCTGTCCTCCATTCACCCAGACACGGCAGTCCAAATTACTACAGTCTCCGGTGTTGTTGTTGAGAAGCCCTTCTGTGTCCACGACTATAACCGTAAAATGGGAGGGGTGGACTTCAACGACCAGATGATGGGACCGTACTTAATTGCCAAGAAGAGATAATCAGAGCCCTCCTGTATCCAGCTGGTGCTCCTGCCCCAATTCCCCAACCAGATGCAGTGAGTCGGCTGCATGAGAGGCATTTTCCGCAATACCTTCCGAGTACCCCTACCCAACGATATCCCCAAAAAAGATGCCGTGTCTGCAGCAAGCGCAGATTTAGGCGTGACACCCGAAATTATTGTCCCGACTGTCCTGACCGACCTGGTCTTTGCCACGGTGACTGTTTCCGTCGCTACCACACACTAGTGGATTATTAGCGTAGGGTACAGCACGGCACAGTTTAGGGCACATTTACACAGGGTCTCAAAAGATGTTCGATGGCTATCGTCATTTTGAGAGACCCGAACCCAGAACCTGGAACTCTAACGTTTGAAGAAAAAAAAAAAATACATAAAAGCCAAAAATAGTTGTCGTCTCAGTAATTTTTTTTGTTCTTCTACACTTCCTACTGTACTTTTAATGTACTATGTTTGTTTTTTCATTCTTTTGTGACCTGTTTCTCTTGCAGGTACTCGTCGGCTGCCATAGCATTGATTTTATATATTCTGACACAAACAGCATTTGCGCTCAGCATATATGGATACCTTTGCTGGCAGCAGCTGTGGTGATTTTCTGATTTCAGCTCTGCAGTTAAAATCCTATTTTGGTATACGTGGATAGTGTCGTGTATACCCATCATTAAATTCAGTGGGTGGTTGTTTGGGGGGTTAATGATGAGTAATACTACGCATTATTCCTGTGCTGATTTCTGATAGGTTCTCTTTTTTTTCGTTCAGCCCACAGGCTGCATGAAAAAAAAAAAAACCTATATGCCAAACAAGGACCAGCAATGTACTGGTACGTTGCTGGACTTTGAGTGGTTATACCAGGATGATGCCTGCAGATTTAGGCATCATCTTGGTATCGTTTTTTACAGCCAGCGGTCGGCTTACATGTAAAAGCAATCCTAGCGGATAAGTGGCTGCTAGACTGCTTTTACATGCAGTGGGAGGGGACTCCCCCCCCCCCTCCTGCCGCCTTCCGCCGCCTTCCACGTTTTTTCTCGGGCTCTCCTGTCCCACCGGTTAACCCGAGAGTGCAGCCGGTGGTTCGATTATCTAACCATAGAGCTGATTGGAGATGAGAATGGCTCCAATCATCTCTATGGCCTAGATACCGGAAGCTACGAGCAATTCATGACTTCTGTTTCGCCAGAAATAAACAGCGCCATTGGGAAATTGGGAAAGTATTTTATCACACCAATTTTGGTGTGGTAAGATGCGTTAAGGTCAGAGGAAAGATCTAGAGTATAAAAGACCCCAATTTTTTTTAAAAAGAGTACCTGTCACTACAGATTGCTATCATAGGGGAAATTTAAATTCACCATGATAACAAACAAGCGTTGGTCTAGTGTCATATGTAAACCGCAATTGCACCATGCATGTGAGGTATCGCCGCGAACGCCAGGTCGAGGGCAGTAATTCTTGCAGTAGACCTCCTCTGTAAGTCCAAAGTGGTAACCTGTAAAGATTTTTAAAGGCTTTTAAAACCGTACGTAGTTTGTTGCCGCGGCACGGGCGTGCGCAATTTTTAAAGCATGTCATTTTAGGTGTCTATGAACTCGGCATAAGATCATCTTTTAAATTTTACCAAACAATTTGGAATTATATAGTGTATTTCTGCATTAAATATAAAAAAGTGGTTTTTTTAACGCAAAAATTGTGTTTGGAAAATGTGTGCGCAAATACCGTGTGACAAAAAAAATTGCAACATCCACCATTTTGTTCTGTAGGGCCTCTGATTTAAAAAATATATAATGTTTGGGGGTTCAAAGTAATTTTCTTGTGAAAAAAAATATTTTTTCATGTAAACAAAAACTCACAGAAAAGGCTTGGTTTTCAAGTGGTTAGAAGAGTGGGTGATGTGTTGCTAAAATTGAGCATAAAATGCCAGGACTGTTCAAATACCCCCCAAATGACCCCTTTTTGGAAAGTAGACACCCAAAGCTATTTGCTGAGAGGCATATTGAGTCCATGGACTATTTTACATTTTGCCCTAAGTTTCAGGAAAATGACAATTTGTTTTTTTTTTGTTTTTTTTTTTTTACACAAAGTTGTCACTAAATAATATATTGCTCACGCATGCCATGGGTATATGTGAAATTACACCCCAAAATACATTCTGCTGCTTCTCCCGAGTACAGGGATATCCCATGTGTGAGACTTTTTGACAGTCTAGCCGCGTACAGGACCCCGAAACCAATCCCCATCTTCAAGTTTTCTAATGGCGTAAATTGCTTATTTTACCTCTGCACTACCTGTCACAGTTTCAGAGGCCCTGACATTTCAAGATAGCACAAAACCCCCCCAAATGACCCCATTTTGCAAAATAGACACTCCAAGCTATTATCTGAGAGGCATGATGAGTCCATGGAATAGTTTATATTTTGCCACAAGTTTCGGGAAATTTTTTTTTTTTTTTTTGTTGTTTTTTTTACAAAAAGTTGTCAGTAAATGATATAATGCTCACACATGCCATGGGTATATGTGAAATTACACCCCAATATACATTCTGCTGCTTCTCCTGAGTACAGGGATACCCCATGTGTGAGACTTATTGGCAGTCTAGCCGCGTACAGGACCCGGAAAACCAATCTGCACCTTCTGGCTTTCTAAGGGCGTAAATTGTTGATCTCACTCCTTACTACCTATCACACATTTGAAGGCCATGAAATGCCAAGATGGCACAAAACCCCCCCAAATGACCCCATTTTGCAAAGTAGACACTCCAAGCTATTAGCTGAGAGGCATGATGAGTCCATGGAATAGTTTATATTTTGGCACAAGTTTCGGGAAAATTATTATTTTTTGTTTTTTTTTGTTTTTTTACACAAAGTTGTCAGTAAATGATATAATGCTCACACATGCCATGGGTATATGTGAAATGACACCCCAAAATACATTCTGCTGCTTCTCCTGAGTACAAGGATCCCCCATGTGTGAGACTTTTTTGTAGTCTAGCCGCGTACAGGACCCGGAAAACCACTCCCCACCTTCAGGCTTTCTAAGGGCGTAAATTGTTGATCTCACTCCTTACTACCTATCACACTTTTGAAGGCCACGAAATGCCAAGATGGCACAAACCCCACCAAATGACCCAATTTTGCAAAGTAAACACTCCAATCTATTTGCTGAGAGGCATGGTGAGTATTTTGCATCTCTCATTTTTTTGGGAAAATGAAGAAAAAACAGGAAAATGCCTTTTTTTTCCTCTTTTTTCAATTTCCAAAACTTTGTGACAAAAAGTGAGATCTGCAAAACACTCAACATGCCTCTTTACAAATAGCTTAGGGTGTCTACTTTCCGAAAAGGGGTCATTGGGGGGGGGGGGGTTGTGCTGTCTTGGCATTTCATGGCCCCTGAAACTGTGATAGGTAGTCAGGAGTGAAATCAACAATTTACGCCCTTGGAAAGCCTGAAAGTGGGGATTGATTTTCGCGGTCCTGTACTCGGCTAGACTGCAAAAAAGTCTCACACATGGGGTATCCCTGTACTCAGGAGAAGCAGCAGAATGTATTTTGGGGTGTCATTTTACATATACCCATGGCATGTGTGAGAAATATATAATTTAGTGACAACTTTGTGTAAAAAAACAAAAAAATAATAATAATAATATATTTCCCGGAACTTGTGGCAAAATATAGAATATTCCATGGACTCACCATGCCTCTCAGCAAATAGCTTGGGGTTTCTACTTTGCAAAATGGGGTCATTTGGGGGGGGGGGTTTGTGCTATCTTGAAATTTCAGGGCTTCCGAAACTGTGATGGGTAGTGAGGAGTAAAATCAAAAATTTACGCCATTAGAAAACCTAAAGATGGAGATTGATTTTCGGGGTCCTGTACACAGCTAGGCTCCCAAAAAGTCTCACACATGGGGTATCCCTATACTCAGGAGAATCGGCAGAATGTATTTCGGGGTGTCATTCTACATATACCCATGTCATGTGTGAGAAATGTATCTTTTAGTGACAACTTTGTGTTAAAAAAAAAATTTTTTTTTAGTCATTTTTCAAACACCTGTGACTAAAAATTGAAATATTCAATGAGCTCAACATGCCTCTCAGAACATTCCTTAGGATGTCTACTTTCCAAAAAGTGGTAATTTGGGGGGGGGGGGGGGGTCTTGTGCTGCCCTGCCATTTTAGCACTTCATGAAATGAGATAGGCAGTCAGAAATTAAAGCTGCGTAAAATTTCAGTATTTACACCATAGTTTGTAGACTCTATAACTTTTGCGCAAACCAATAAAAATATGCTCATATGTAGCTAAATATATTTTGGCCAAAAAAAAGACATAAATTGAGTATATTGGATATTTTTTAAAAGACAAAGTTGAAAATGTCATTTTTTTGCAAAATATTTGCTCTTTTTTTTATTAATATCGCAAAAAATAAAAAGAGGTGATCAAATACCACCAAAAGAAAGCTCTGTTTGTGGGAAAAAAAGGACGTAAATTTCGTTTGGGTACCACATTGCATGACCGCACAATTGACAGTTAAAGTCGCACAGTGCCGAAGCACAAAAAGTGGCCTGGACGTAAGACAGCAAAATCCTCCGGTGGTAAAGTGGTTAAATAAAGGACTTTTTTTACAGTGTGGGTTTTTTTTTTTATTTGTTTTTTTGTTTATGAGTAACAATGGGTACTCATTTAAGTAAGGCGCTCTTTGTCTAAAGGTGATTTCTAGAATCCGATAAGTCCCCCTGCAGACTTCCATATTGTTTTTTGGAGGCAGAATATGGGGATTAGGCCTTTTTTCCCCACCAACATGGGAACAGGGTGTTTTACCCCCCTTACACGGTACCCTTCAATAAAGAGGGGCATGTGGCCTGGCATGGTTCAGAGGGTGGTGCATGCTTGCACCTCTCCTTTCCTGGTCAGCCAGGCTGCATACCTGGATAAGGGTCTTTTATCAATTTTTAGGAGTACCCCACACCATATTTTTTAAAGGGTCAGCATCCTATTTAAATAAAAAATTCATGACGTGTGCCTAACAAATGCTGACATCACTGGCACCATTGACCTACATGGCCAGGAATTTCCAGAACAAAAGAAAAGGGGCAGGGATAGCGATGGCATCACTGCCAAGGCCAAATTTGGTCAATAATGCCCCTACTATCCCTGCACCCTTCATTATATAGCTAATGACAGCTCAGGGAGCTGTCATTTGGTGAGGAGAAGCATCAAATAAGAACATATTCTTTGTAAATAACGGACTTCGTTTTAGTTTTAGTTTTGTTTTAGTGCCTTTATTTTAAGGTTATATTTTTTGTGAATGAGTAGGGGGAATTTCTGCACCCTTACTCACTCACGTGGGGAGGAGGGCATTATCTGTGGGCCCCCTTATTTGTAAAGCAGGCTTTCAGGATCTGATAAGCCTCGTTCTCCGCTCGCAGACCCCCAGGGTTGTGAGGAAGAGACCTTTGTACACATCAATATGGGGGCAAGGTGTGTTGCCGAGGAGCCCATCCAGGCAAGACATGCCCACATGTAGAGGGTATGTGGCCTGGTATGGTTTAGAAGAAAGGGGGTTGTAAGTCAGCCAGGCTGCACGCTCAAATTTAGGGTCTTGTATGGATTTTTAGGGGAACCACAACGCATGATGCACTATTGTGAAAAAAATCTCAATCTAGGCTTTTCCCTAGATAAACTAAGTTTACTAAGTTTGCAAATCAATCAAGAGAATGCTGAAAGAACAAACAACCTGGAAAATCCCTGTATTTAGCTAAAATTAAATGAAATCATAAATCACAAAGAACATACTTTATTTTAGAAACATTTAGGCATTCGCCAGTATTAGGCACATTTTGTTAACATGGGGCACTCTCTTAAAATACATAACAGGCCCAAAAGGGGATGGGGGGGAACTCTAGGTAAATGTTATGCATAAAAAGACAGTGAGGCTGATTTACTAAAGAAGTTGAATATCTCTGAATGAGTGAAGATTCACTTAAAAACTATCCAATCATGTGCCAAGCACATTCCTGTTTACTTATTTCATCTTCATTTAATATTAAAGTTAGCAGAGCTACAATAATTTATTGAGTGAATATTTTTAGCTTCTTTAGTAAATCAATACCAATATCTCTCTGTTAAGGAAAAGCTACAATAATTTATTGAGTGAAGATTTTCAGCTTCTTCAGTAAATCAATCCCAATATCTCTCTGTTAAGGAAAACCTGTGCTGATTAAATATGAAAAGTATTGAACCCATTGCATCAGCATAAAAGCCAGACAAAAATTATTTTCAGATGGAGGTCAGCAGTGCCAGACTTGTGTTTCTCTCCATAAAAGTTTGCTTTAAAGTGTATGTAAAGCCAAGACCAAGAATGTAATATACTGCCATTTATCAGTCCTTGTAACGGATGCATTCGTTTTAATTTTCAGGCCTTTTTCACAAACAACCTCCTGTGGCTTTGTGACTGAACGCATTTCTCCACTGTATCCTTGGAGGCAGCCATAGTTGTCACACCAGCTGGACTTCAAACATATCTGCTTTTGATCATCTTTATTACATAATGGATTGGGAGGACTAGTAGTTAGATAAGCATGGTTATGCCCTCTTTTCAGCTCACATGCAATGACAAGAACACTGCATTTCCGGCAAGATTACCAAGTATTTTCTGTACTTGCTGAACATATTCTTAGTCTACAAAAGGAAAATGGATGCAGCCACCACATCCAATGACTGGTAACCCTTCAATATATTACATTACATACATATTATGTTTTTGGGTTTATATATACTTAAACCATCAGGTTTATTCCACATGGTGCTGTATAAAGAAATGTTGCAGTAGCTACACTGGGATTATTTGGTTATACAGCTGCAGTTTATGTAGCCTTCTTTGGATTTCTGTGAAATATGTAGAAATCCTTTCACTAATTATGAAATCTATAACAAAAACGATGTTCAAATTATAATCTTTGTAAAATAAAATGCCAATACAGAGTTGTCCATAGGAGTAAACTATGTCCAATAGATTTCTGTTATTTTTATGTACTTCCTTTAAACATAGAGGTCCCCAAACCCACACTGGTACTGGTCAGTGGCCTGTTAGTAACCAGATTGCACAGCAGGAGGTCAGCGGCAACCACAGTCCACACTTGGACCGTGTAACAGTCCAGTCCAGCCCACAGCCGTGCCACTGTCTGTGCGTCCTTTCCCGGGTCTCCTCTCTGATGTCATCTTATCAGCAGGGCAGGGAGCTGCACGTCTGGACAGTAAGTGGGAGTCTTTTCATGTTAACAATGAGTAATCACTCTCTTGTTAATATGATAAGTTGGGCAGCTCCCACCCTCCGTCTAGATCTGTAGCTCCTCCTTTTCACTGCCCTGTTGATCAGATGACATCAGTGGCCGGTCACAAGACCCAGGAAAGGACACACAGGCTGATAAATGGCTCTGCCCTGCTACAGGTAGGGCTGTGCAGGCAAGGCAGAGATTAAAAGGAGGACAGTAATGAAAAAAAGGGGGACCATGACTGCAAAAAACTCTGTGAAGGGGGGGCTGTGATTGCTAGGGGCACTGTAATGTAAAAAGGACTGCACTGTAAAGGGGCACTGTGATATAAAGGCGACTGCTCTGTATTGTAAAGGGGGGCTGTGATGTCAAAGGGAACTTAAGATACAGTGGGATTGCTTTAAAAGGGGAATTGTGATGTAAAGGGGAACCCCTTTAAGGCCAACAAATGAACAGGAGATCAATTTAATTTTTTTTAAATTATTCCTATAATAGACTAACAAAAAAATCCACTGTCTTTCCATCGGGTACTGGGATTTATTCACATTGTGTGTTTTACTATACATCCCAAGGCACATCTCCAACTTACCACCACAAGGGTATATGTAATGGTGCACTTGAAAGAAAAAGGTGCTTATGCATTAAAAAGTACATTGTAGTGCATTGGACTGCCAATTCAGAACAAAATGTGTGTGTGGCAAAGCACCAAAACAGTGTTAGGTATGGTAACACTATGGGTTCCATTATGAATACTAAATCGGCCTTAAAGCTTGTTTTTTTTATACAGTCAATGTTTATTGATTTGTATTGCTGAATAGATCACCATTAAAAAGGAATAAACTAGGACTAAAGAGAAAAATAGAGAGAACTGCTGCAACAGTAATTCATAATACACATCTCGATTATCAAGTTATCACAAATCTCATTATAAAGTATCAGTTTGCACTAAACTTGCCTATATTTACCAGTTTTATTGATGTATTTATGGATTATATATTGTTATGAATTCAGCAGGCTTGATAAGACATTGGTGATAGAGTAATTACCAGTGTGATCCAGGTTCCTAGGGTTGTAGGTGTTGGATCTCTCCAACTGAGTAGCATGAGAGAATTTAGTATGCTATTCACTCATAACAAAAAGATCACCAATCCCTTCAGAAACAACTATTACAACTTGATCCAAGAACATCCAGTATTTTATAATAAGGAAAGTCACATGTGGAATATTATTTCCAAGAGTACAGAGCACAGGTCTCTAATAAATGGCAAAATTAAACACAATCTACAAAATGAATAAACACATAAGTAACATACAGTATATAATTGCAGCTATGAATTATCTAAATAATATCTAATATAATATGAGTAATCTAAACACTTTATTACATGGGAGTTTAACATTAAGCTGTGTTCTCTAAGAATATAATCTCATATTTAATAACGGATCATCATAGTGATTAACCTTTGCCTTTAATATGCAGTGACACAATACCACTTACAGTACGGCTGCCAGAATTTTAGCATGGTAGAAGGTAAATAGCCACAAATCTCAGATCATAATATTCTTTCCGCTACTGCATAGAAAGACGTGGTGGTACAAATAGTACTACAATAAAGAGAGAAGCAGATGTCTGGATTTTTAGTATACTATCTTAGAGGAGCTATATGACATTACATTTTTTTTAAATGAAAATATTTCCTTGTCCTGCAGGACAAGGAGAAAAAAAAACATCCTATGTTAAGTCTTTAACATGATTCTAGGAAAATGGTGGTGAAATTCCCAGTAAACATGACCAGTCGACTATCAGCATTTTCTAATAAATGTGTTTCAATGCTTAGAAAAAGAAAAAAAAAAAGGCCTACCTTGTCAGACATAGAGAAAGCAACATATCCTTAGGATATCGCCTAGTCGTATAGAAGGTACATAGCATTACAAGATATTCTAGCAACCATTAATTCCTAGCTGCTTTTTAAACTCAAGCGCAGAAGAGTACCAAGCATTGTCTCTTCTAATAAAAGCTAATTCCTAATTCCCCCAGATAAGCCTCAGTGCAGCTAAAGGCTGCCACAGCTTTACTTCTCATCCTAGAAAAGACTTGTAAATTGACCAAGGTAACAGAAGGCAACAGATAGTGATACACCAAAGGTCGGAAACTCCCTAGCCACAAGTAGTGCAATAGTATTATTATTTATTTATTACAGGTACTCACATAGCGCTGTCAATTTATCAGTGCTTTACATATATATTATATATACACATTAGTCCCTGCCCTCAAGGAGCTTACAATGTCCCTAACTCACATTCATACATACTAGGTCCAGTATAGACAGGAGCCAATTAACCTTCCAGCATGTCTTTGGAGTGTGGGAGGGAACCCACACAGGCAGAGGGAGAACATGCAAACTCCATGCAGGTAGTGCTGTGGCTGGGAATTGAACCAACAACCCAGCTGCTGCTAGGCAGAAGGGCTAACCACTTAAGCCGGATACACACTATACAACTTTTGTGGTCAGATTTCCTTTAGATTTACCTTCAACTATATAGTGCAAGGGCCTGCCTGATTGCATACAAATTAAAGGTGTTTAGATTTGACCTCATATTATATGGTTTTGGTAAATCTGAAGGAAAAATCTAAAGACAATTGTATAGTGTGTATGGCCCATTAGTCACTGTGCTACCCTGCTGAAATTACATTTCTCAGTGTGGTGAAATGATGGTGACAACAGGGAAGCATGCTTTTAACCACTTACCCACTGGGCACTTAAATCTCCTTCCTTACCAGACCAAATTTAAGCTTTCAGTGCTCTCAAATTTTGATTGACAATTACTCAGTCATGCAACATTGTACCCATATGAAATTTTGGTCCTTTTTTTCCACACAAATAGAGATTTCTTTTGGGGGCCGGCCGAATTTCTACTCGTGTGTACGGGGCTTAACAAGCCAGGACAGTACAAATACCCCCCCCCCCCCAATTGACCCCTTTTTGGAAATTAGACTCCCCATGGTATTTAGTTTGAGGCATTGTGGGTTTTTTTAAAGTTATAATCTTTTCCCACAATTCTTTGCAAAATTAAGATTTTTTTTTTTTCACTAAATTGTCATATTACCAAGTTCTTTCTAACACACTGCATAGGCATACTTTCAACTGAACCGTTTTTTAGAAAATGTGGAAAGAAAATGAAAACGTATTTTATTTTATTTTTTGTTACACAAAGTTGTCCATTTATACAATATTTCCAACACATAGCATGTACATAGCAAAAATTACACCCCAAAATACATTCTGCTACTCCTCCTGAGTATGGTGATTCCACATGTGTGAGACTTTTACACAGCCTGGCCACATACAGAGGCCCAACATCCAAGTAGCACCTCCAGGCGTTCTAGGAGAATAAATTGCACATATAATTCCCTTACAACCTATCACACTTTTGAAGGCCCTGGAGCACCTGGGCAATGGAAACCCCCACAAAATGACACCATTTTGGAAAGCAAACACCCCAACACAAAATCTAGGAGGCATTATGAGTCTTTTGAACATGTCATTTTTTTTTTTCCACAAGTTTTTGGAAAATGTGGAAAGAAAATGAAAACGTGTGTTTTCTTTTTTTTACACAAAGTTGTCCATTTATAAGATATTTCTAACACATAGCATGTACATAAGCAAAATTCGCACCCCAAAATATATTCTGCTACTCCTCCTGAGTATGGTAATACAACATGAGTGAGACTTTTACATAGCCTGGCCACATACAGAGGCCCAACATGCAGGGAGCATCGTCAGGTGCTCGTGGGACATACAATTACAAATCTAATTCCTTGACTACCCATTACACTTTTGTGAGGCACTGTAGGGCACTGATAAGCACTGTAGTGGCAGTGATGTAGCACGGATGAGCACTGATGTGGCACGGATGAGCACTGATCTGGTATGGATGTGGCACAGATAAGCACTGATGTGGCAAGGATGTGGCATGGATGAGCAATGATGAGGCACGGATAAGCCACAGATGAGCACTGATGTGGCGTGGGTGTGCACACATGAGGTATGGATGTGGCACGGATGGGCATTAATGAAACACAGGCGAGGCACAGATTGGCACGGATGGGCATGATTGAGGCACAGATGGGCATGACTAAGGCACATATTGGCATGAGTGAGGCATGGGTGGGCATGATTGAGACATGACTGAGGCACAGATTGGCATGACTGAGGCACGGATGGGCATGATTGAGGCATGACTGAGGTATGCTTGAGGCATGATTGAGACATGAAGATCTTAAAAACAGTGCTGCGCCAGATATAAACAGTAGCGAGATATGATGTAAAATACATAAAAAAACATTCATAAAGTGTCTCAGTGAAATAATAAATATGTGCAAATTATTGGCATATTCAAAACAATGTTGCGCCAGATATAGACAGTGACACAATAAATATAAAATTCATAAATGAAAAGCATTCATATAAAGTGTCTCAGTGACAAAATTGAGTCATGTGCAAAATATATAAGTCCATAAACAGAAAATCCAATAAAATCAGTCAATAAAATCCACCATCCCTGTATATGGGATCATAGTAAGTGCTCTTTGCTCATCCACCACCTGTGCTTTCCAGCCTCTCACTGCACATTCTGACCCCTGTTTCACCAGCAGGTCAGAATCAGCTGTTCCCTTCTGGGATAATGGCAATCTGATGGAGCTGACTGATGGTATACTCATAGGTAATTCCCACAGTATCGGTGTGAATCCATGGTATGTTAAAAGATTAAAGAGAAAATTTAGTGCCCTCTATATAAAAAAATTGCGTTTATTGTACAAATAGGTTGAAAACAACTCACAAAGGAGGCACTATAAGCAATGCAGACTAGCAAGGCATGCTGTGTCTCTCGTGGTAGCCAAAATGTGATGCTGACCGACAGCCTCTGCCCCCTATACGAATTACATCATGAATCAACCACCGAGTTAATTCATGACGTGATGCGTATAGGGGTGGGATGCAAAAAGGGGCTACAGGTGCCTAGCATAGCCCAGAAGAGTCCACCCTAGGGGTAATCCTCCAACGTAACCCAGACTTGGTGCCCAATAAGGTAACGGAAGAACATGGAAGGCATGACCACCATCCAAGCACCCTATCCCACAAGTCCGCAACTACACATAGACTTCAGGGGATAGTCACAGATTGAGGGGAAGAGAGGGTTCTGTGGGAGCTGCACTGCAGAGAGGTGCATTGTTAATTGCAAACACAGAAGCTGGGCTTCTGTGTTTACAATCCACAGCAGACAGCGGTGAGCTCAGGGCTAGTAGAACTCCGTTTCATCATGTTTCGGCTCAAAAAAAGCACTGCCTATGACATTGTAACTCTAGAGAGGCTGTCTATTGACAATCTCCTCTCTTCTATTGAATGCCTATACAAGCATATGCCTTCCAGAACACAGTGCTTTAGCCCAGCAATAGAATATAAATTCCTCCAGAGTCCAGACCAGTATATCCTAATTCTGTGACTTCAATCATCCTGTATCTATTAGTTAGATTGAATTAGCAAAACTCCTTTACCCTTCTCTGTGTCACATTTGATATTTCAAATATATTACTTTGCACAAATTTGATATATTCTATACAAAAGATTAGAGAAAACAGAAACAGAAAAAAGGGAGGGACAGCATAGAAAAAAGTAAGATAGAAGTACATTTTCCTTCAGTGATGCCAATGCACAAAATCCTGTCTGCAGTGGCACTAATAAACTGCACAAACATAACTACACTGTGGCACAATAAATCAGCTTTTTACTCCCTAGCCTAGTGTTTAGGTGATTTTATGAGGCTAATACCAATCAGATTATGGCACTTACATTAGTTGTTTTTTATAAATATACTCAAATACTTTTATTGAAAACCTGCATGCATTTATTAATGGCAATGGAAGCCAGCAGGTGACATCACGGCTCTGTGCAATTCAGCCCCATTGTTGAGCCGCTTATTGACACAGGGGAGTCTGAGCTGTGCGATCATGTGACTGCACTAAAAAAAAAAAAAAAAAGAGTTTAAAAAAGTATTTACACTGCAATTTCTTACAAACTGTGTGCAGGAGACAATGTTTTAAACCTTTGTCATGTAGCCTTTCCATCTACTTTATATTCTAATGAACTAACTCCATTTGAATTCTTTGATGGCTGCAAATGCCTTTATATATTTTGTTAGAAGGAGACGTTTCTGTCACTCTATCCATCAATCAGTGTGAGTAATGATTTCACAAGGGTGCATAAAATAAATTACCTGTATAAAAAGACTAAACAGATGCATTAGAACCTGTCTTTTAGTTTTTCAGTAACGCAGAAAATATTCTAATGTTATAGATTGTTCGATTGAGCTTGTTAATTCCAAAATGCATTTTAAACAAAATCTTCAACCAAAAAAGACTTCAACTTTGAGTCAAGCGGAGCAAGGTTTGGTCTCTACATGGAGGGCCATGAGGAAACCTGACTGATTGCAATCTTTTCCCATCTGTGATATAGAAATCTTTAGCTCAATGATAGATATTATTTTTAGGTGGGTCCATGCCAGTCTGAACTGTGTTTTAAAGGTTTGTCAGCCCACTTTTATTTAAACCAAAGCAACCTCTATTCGTGCCACATCCAAAAATGTATAAAGATAAAAAAAACGGCACAAGAGGGGCAAAAGGATAATGAGTAGGGAGGAGTCCTTCAAACCACATATATAGGTTCCAATGGGATACATCAATTCCTCCTAAGGTATATACATAAAGCAAACAGTGAATCTGAGTATGCCACCAATATAACAAACATATAGAGGGTCGTTGTATATGTAGCACCCTACAGGTAGGTGCTAAGTAAATGTATAGTGGGCCTTAAAAGAAGAGTTCTGGCGCTACTCCAAAAGGTAGTCTCCTGGAGAATACATACAAGTATGTGGAACACGAATGTCCATGAGAACACTGTTCGCCCAATCCTATGTAATGGATAGCTTGTAAACGTGATGAAGAAAAAATGAAGGATGGCGCTCAAGTGTATTAATAACTGATGATTACCCCAAAAGAGACATAGATAAATGGTCCAATAAAAGTTTATTCTGTGAATCCAAAAATAAAGAAGCAATATGTGTATAAAAGAAGTAATTCCTCCTACCAGTCCATGAAGCCTCTGTGTGTCACTGCTGCCTCAGCACGACTCCCTGATGTCAATCCCAGGGAAGGGAGAAAGCTGACAGATGGAAATGGAAATGGAATGTGGCATAAGTCAGTGGAGAAGAGGAGCGGGTCCCAGCGGAGGTGGGGGCTCACACGGTCCGGTGTGCGGCCGCTTCCTGGCTTCCCGGTCGGGAGGCTCTGCAGAAGCAAGTGAACATCTTCCTCCAGTTTCCCCATCCTCCAGGTGATTCCCCCGACGGCCGCGGACACACATCCGGCCGACAGCGGTGACGTCATCAGTGTGCGATCCCTCGGCGCTCACAGCGGACGTCAGCGTAGTACAGCGTGGGCTCCGGTCCAGGAAGCGGCCGCACACCGGACCGTGTGAGCCCCCACCTCCGCTGGGACCTGCTCCTCTTCTCCACTGACTTATGCCACATTCCATTTCCATCTGTCAGCTTTCTCCCTTCCCTGGGATTGACATCAGGGAGTCGTGCTGAGGCAGCAGTGACACACAGAGGCTTCATGGACTGGTAGGAGGAATTACTTCTTTTATACACATATTGCTTCTTTATTTTTGGATTCACAGAATAAACTTTTATTGGACCATTTATCTATGTCTCTTTTGGGGTAATCATCAGTTATTAATACACTTGAGCGCCATCCTTCGTATAGTGGGCCTTGTCTGCCTAACAGCAGGGCTGTGATTTATTTAGTTAGGGTGTCAGGGCTTCCAGATGTGCCTGCTGAGGGGAGAAGTATCCCCACTGGCTCTTGTGAGAGGCTTCTCATAGGGCAGTGTGGGAAGCCCAATCAGGGGACACATCCAGACTTGTAACTACCCCAGAAGGCAGATTATGCTGCAAAGGATTCTAGGAGTGGGTATAAGTTTGGGGGAAGTGCGTGGCATGGTGTCTTTGGCGGGAGCAGAGTCCCAGGAGGGAGAGTGCTGCTGTATCTCCTCCTGTCTGAGGAAGCGGATGTCTCGGGTGTCGCCTGAGAATCCAGAGAGTGTTGAGCTGAGCTGAGGGGATCCGGTGTGCCGAGAGCCTGCGGAGCAAGAGAGGGGTCCAGTCCCAGGAAAACCTACACAGGTTGTGAGTACTGCGGATTGCCCCTGGGGTCTGCCAGAGTCAGAGGGGACCACTCCGGAAGAGGTTCTGGGATCCAGTGCCAGCTAGCTGAAAGGGGGTACCTAAGTTGAGGACCCTGAAGTACAGAGGGGGGTACATAGTCAGTGAACTTTGAAGAGTTCAAGGTTAAAGGGGGCACCTGCATATGGGCCCTGAATTGGACAGAGTGTGACAGTTGAGAGTTGCAGCTTTTCAGAAATCTACAGTGTACTACCTCAAGCCAGTGCAAGGCGGGAGGGAGTATTCAGTGACTTTGCAGTGCAGCAGTGTCAGTAATTCTACAATTCACAGTTCTTGGGTCTTCTGGACTTACTGTCGAGGATCCAGCACTTCTATCAAACTACAGTGTGTTCTCAGTGTCAGTGAGCGTTGGCTGGCGTCAGCTGGCGTCAAGGAAGCACCAACGGGCATTTTTTTAGGATTAAGTCAGAAGTGTAATTAGTTAAGCCTAAAGGAGTATCCCACTCATTCCCTTCTCCCATCCCCTTTTCTACAATAAACACCACAAAACCAAGATGCCAGAGTCGTCCATGTTTCAGTTCTCACACCCAGGGTCGCAGCTCACATGGGCTGGAGAGGAAACCGGTAACAATAGCAGACCCATATCAGGCCACAGGCCTGGAAAACCTGCTACATATACATAATTCATACCTCTCCCGTATAGCACTATGTTTGCTAATAATCGGGCTTTTCAATCAACAACATCTCATCATTAGTTCAGCCTTTTCAACAATCACTTGTATAATATAGCCGAGAATCAACTGTATAGAAGCCATGCTGTGGAGATATATATATAAGTATAACAGTGGAGGTGATCTGGTACAGGACGTGTCCCCTGGATTTCGTGGAATCTTCCGCCCCTCTTCTGGGTATAGAGGAATCACTGTACTAGGACTTTATCCTAAGTCTCATTGGTTTTCAGAAGTTTTTAATTTGTCTTCGTTTTTGTTCTGTCTTTGATGTCACTTTAGAATATATACTCCTTTTACTATGTGAACTAATAAAAAATGTTGATACTTTTATAAGAATTAAGTGTCCGGTCTCATGCTAATGCAAGTAAAGTCCGCCTTTGGCAGAACTGGGGTTCTGAAGTTTTTTATCTTAATTTAAATGAAAAAAAAAAGCAGAGTCTTCAGAAGGGGTCCCTTGCAGAGGCTACAGGTAACAAAAAAATGCTAATCCACCTGGCTAGGTTCAGCAACTGTTGGCAATGGTTTCCATGACCACAGGTTCCTCAGACTCCCTTATCCTTAGTTGTAGTACCCCATTGCATGGGGCGGACTCCTGGCCTCCAAATAGGGTTTTTCAGCCCTCCTTGGGTTTTCTCACTCTTTCAGAGACTTCCAGACGTCCTCCAGAAAATTCCAGACTTCCTCCAGCCCCCCTGGACCCACTAGTCACCTCAGCTTTCTCGGCCTCCCTGGCCCACGTAGTTGTCCCAGCATTCCCAGTCCTTTGATCAAGAAGTCCCCCTCACAAGAGATACAGTCTCTCGTAGGGACACCCAACTCTCCTGAATAGGGCTCTGTCTCCAAACGGCAATAACTGCAACTCCTACTGCCCTAAGCTCTCATCAGGTCCTTATTATAAGGGCTGTATGCACCTGGACACACACCCTGCTGGTCTTCAAAAAACCCTGGACACTGGGTTGGAGATTTCTTCCCTCCAAAGACACTATGAAATCTCCAAACTATGCAGTCCAATCCAGAAATAACAAAATCCAGAGAAAGCTGTAAAAACAGTTTTCTCTGCTCATAATCAGCACTCTGAAGTCCTGCACTCTTCACACATGCAAACCCTGTGTCAGTTTTCTAATAACGCTCACTGACTGTGGCATGGCTTCCCACAATCACACATCCTAACCTCTTTTGGTTCTGGCTTGAAGCCAAAATCACAAACAGAAATGTCGGCACAAAGGACATAACTTACAGTCAGTAGGATGTGTCCCTTGTGTTTATTCTGCTGCTTTCAGTGAAAATATTTATCTATCCTGTTCCCCCCTGCCCCTGCCACTGTAATATGACTAATGGGCTGTCACATGCTATCATCAAGGAAGCCTGATTTTGCCCGCCCTTTCTGCTCAGTCACACCATAGTTTCTATGAATGAAACAGGATCTACGAATAGAGGATGGGTGAATGATTAATAGCTCTGCCCCCCCCCCCTCCATTCATAGATTGTGTTCCATTTCTAAAAGCTGTAGTACGGCTTCTATAAATGGAGTAGCTAAGGGAAAGGGTGGGCATTGTCAGATTGTCTTGACGAGAGCCTGTGACAGCCTGTTAGTTGTATTAATCCCTGCTGCACCTGAAACTTATAGCGAGAGGCATTGAGGAGCAGGACGCAGGACGGAGGAAGATTTTCGTACACACGCAACGATTATCAGCCGACCGATCGGCCGTCTTTTGTCCAGTGTTGTTGTGTTGGTTGAAATGTGCTCTAGACTGCACACAAATTTTCTCGGCCAACAAAAACCAACTTCAGAAGTGATGTCATGTGCTGGTTTACTTTCCGTGTGTTTTTTCTTCTCTGAGCATGCCCAGTCTTGCTCATCAGATTTTTGTCTGCCGAAATCTGTACTGACTGACGGAAAATCGGCCGTTCTGTTGACGGCCAATAAAAATTTTATAGCCTGCACACCAGATTTTGTTTGGCCGAAAAGTCAGAGTCGGTTGTCGAAAGCATCATACTAACAAGCTGAAAATCGGCCGATCGGACGTTGGCCGAAAATTCACGGCCAACTATCGATGCGTGTGTACGAGGCTTTAGGATTTAAAGCAGAAACAATTCAATCCTTGCTAAACCAATCTGAGGGTCTTCAAACCCAGAACTGTTGTACATTGTACAACAATATCCACAGGTGAGAGATTGAGTTCCCTGATTTTAGTTCATGACTAGGGATGAGCGAAATTGAGAGTTTAAATTTGCCAAACTTTGGTTAAAATTGTGATATTCTGGCAACATTTTAAGATTTTGGCAAAATGCATTGGAGTCAATAGGGAAGGCAAAATCATTCTTGCCCTAATCACTCCACTGATGACCAACATATTTAGGCTCCATGTACACGGGATGCTGGAAATGGCCGTTTAGGAGCAGTTGGGCGTTTTTTTTAGAAGCCCCTGAACCCATCTACATTTAATCTTATCTGTTCATGTACACAGGGTCGTTTACAGTCATTTGCAGGCAGTTGCGTTCAGGGACTTTTTTTAGAATGCAATTATTTGCGTTCGAACATGTGTTTCCCGGCGTTTCAAACGCAAAAACGCGACCGAACGCGACCAAACGCGATGACCCGTGTTTAGTGTTCGCGTTTTTCCATTTTAAAGGGGAATAATTTTTTTGACCTCTAGGAACGGTTCTAAACGCAAACGCCCGCTAAACGCCAGCTAAACGTGGGTACAAACGTGACCGAACGGACGTTTCAAACGTCCTAAAAATTCCAGCATTCAAAGGGACTTTTAACAACGTCCCGTGTACATGAAGCCTTAGTGAAGTTCATGCACTTACAAAATGTTCTCCAGTTTGCTTTATGTGCAACTATAGCTTCTAAGGTCCAGCCCGGCCCTGACTTATGTCGCTCCCACTTTTAGTAGAACAGGCAGAAGATAATTGATGTATGGTTTACTTATACCTCGTGGGACTATTCTGGATAATCTCCTTACTTGCTACAGGAATTTTCAATCTGGCTATTGCCCTTAGTACTAATAATGTGCCCTTGTATGGTAAACATACGGTCAAGTTCATTACCAGTTAAACAGAGTCTCTTTCATAGTATATAGTCTCTAGACTTCAACTAGAAACTGGCTTTCAATTTATCATGGGATTTTTTTTTTTAAATATTAACAGCTCATTTCTGACACTACTAATTTGATGGACGTCTTTCTCAGCCTTTCCAAGGGGATATAATGTAACCAAAAGTGTTTCCATATGCACTGGTTTTCCTGTGTTTACTTCTACCGAAGCTTATAAAGCAAACACTGTTACAGTATCACAATTCTGTAAAAAGAAAGAAACAAGCCAATGTAATAAAGAAATTAAGATTTTTCTAACAAGTGTATGATAAAACAAAATGATTAAGAAAAATAGGAATTAATGTTCTGATTTGTTGATTTATGAAAAGTAAAAAAACATTTAAAAAAGTTGCAATGTGTGTAACTATCTGACATTTGCATGCAATGGTTTATCTCAGTAATTTATAGAATTGAAATCAGTTCAGTTTATATGTAATCAGTAAGGGTCCTTTCACACGACCGCTCCGTGTGAAAGGTCCGCTGTGGGACTTTTTTTTTTTTTTTTCCACGGAGCGGATGACATTTCTGTCATCCGCTCCGTGTGCCCGCATATCATCCCATCCGTTTGCGGATGATATGCGGACATAATGTAAGTATATGGCACTGCGGATGTCAGCGGATGACACCGCTGACATCCGATTTTCCTTCCTTTCCGTTTTTTACACGGAAGAAAAAATGGGGTTCTGTTCCATTCGTAAAAACGGAACAGAACTGAAAGGAGGAAAATCGGATGTCAGCCGATGGTATTCCGCTGACGTCCGCAGTGCCATTCACTTACATTATGTCCGCAAATCATCCGCAAATGGATGGGATGATTTGCGGACACACGGAGCGCCCGTGTGAAAGGACCCTTAGAGTTAAAAATTCATAGGGAGACATTCATCAATTCTGCCGCACAGCCAGTAAATGCTGAATAGGAGCAGTGAGGCAGAATAAAGATGGCCATACACTGATTCCAATGCTCAACAGAAGTCAATCATTTTATTTGACTTCTGTAGAATGAAATGCTGGAAACTTTTCTCAATCAGTAGGGGCAGTTGTCAGAATACAATGTCCCAGTGGAGGGGAATTCCTCCATCCACCTTGTTTGTGTGGATGGAGGAATCTGTTCTCTGCCCGCTAACTGAATGAAAAAAAAAAACTAACACGGTATGGCCAGCTGTACAGTTGCAGCTCAATTCATAAATTGTTCCCAGCAACAGAATAAAACCTGACCCTGACCATTTGTTAATTGTGCATTTATTTAGACTAAATATCTGTCTCATTCATAGACGCGTGAACAGGGTGTGCAAGCTCGGCCTGGGCACACCCTAATCACCCCATGAACAGAGGAACAGAGGGTTAAACTGTGTTTACTATGCTTCAGTTTGTGAAGGAACAGGAAACTTAGCACACAGCACTTACCATTCATTCGCTGCGAAATGCAACTGAGAATGCAGAGAAAGGCACTGAGGAATATCAAATATGAGAAATCAGGGCTCTTTTTAGACCCCTGTTATTTCACCAAAGCCCCCCAATGGGACTCCTAAAAGAAATTTTAAAAAATAAAAATTAAAAAATAATATTGTAAAAAATATTTTAAGAAATACAATTGTAAAAAAATTATATAAAAAAAATAATAATAAGAATAGAAAACTACTGACACTGTCCATTGCTCTACAGACACCAATCTCTGCCCAACTGGATAACACCATCCACTGCTCTACTCTATGTTTATTATACATTTTAAAATGTTTGTTCACATTTACTGTATTTATAGGAGTATGTATATGGTATATACATACACACACTCTATTACCAAAAGTATTGGGACGCCTGCCTTTTTACACACATAAACTTTCATGCCATCCCAGTCTTAGTCTATAGGGTTCAATATTGAGTTTGCCCACCCTTTGCAGCTATAACAGCTTCAACTCTTCTGGGAAGGTTGTCCACAAGGTTTAGGAGTGTGTCTAAGGGAATGTTTGACCATTCTTCCAGAAGCGCATTTGTGAGGTTAGACACTGACGTTGAAGAGAAGGCCTGGCTCGCAGTCTGCACTCTAATTCATCCCAAAGGTGTTCTGTCAAGTTGAGGTCAGGACACTGTGCAGGCCAGTCAAGTTCACCGACACGTAAGTTGCTCATCCATGTCTTTATGGACCTTGCTTTGTGCACTGGTCCAAATCATATGGTGGAGAGGGGATTATGATGTGGGGTTGTTTTTTAGGGGTGGGGCTTGGACCATTAGTTCCAGTAAAGGGAACACTTAAGGCGCCAGCATACCAAGACATTTTGGACAATTTTATGCTCCCAGCTTTGTGGGAACAGTTTGAGGATGGCTCCTTCCTGTTCCAACATGACTGCGCACTAGTGCAAAAACCAAGGTCCATAAAGACACGGATGAGAGAGTTTGGGATGGAGGAATTTGACTGGCCTGCACAGTCCTGACCTCAAACCGATAGAACACCTTTGGAATGAATTAAAGCTCAGACTGCGAGCCAGGCCTTTTCTCCAATATCAGTGCCTAACCTCACAAATGTGCTTCTGGAGGAATAGTCAAACGCACAGACTTTGTTAAATTAAAGGCAGTATGATTTGCGCCTAATTGTGTAATTGTCAGCTTGTTTACAACACAGTTTGCACATAAATCCTGATGTGAACCTGTGCTTCACCCATGCTGGGTAAAGTAACAGGGTTAAGCTAATATTGGCCCCACCAGCAGCACATATGAATTGTCCCTTTCCACCCCTCCCACACTACAAGCCACCAGGAGGGAAGGAAAATACTCAATACTTGTGGGTATGGGGAAGCATGTAACTTACTCCATTACCACTTAATTAAAGTGAGAGTTCTGGTGCTTGTTAACTGACCAGTCTCCCAGTGCTGTCACACAGGTAAAGGGTGCAAGTCCTTAGCCATGTGTAAACTCACAATTATGACTTGGAGCTTACAGAGAGATTCATTTCTTCTTTCCGTGAAGCTTAACCGATCAGCAGGGGAGCAAGAAGAAAGTATAAGCAACTCATTAGCCCACCATTAAGGTACATACAGTTTTATACAGTATAAATTTCCATTTCACATATTTTTATCTGTTCTTCTGCTAATTCCACT
Organism: Pelophylax lessonae; assembly: GCF_965119305.1. Lineage (NCBI taxonomy): Eukaryota > Metazoa > Chordata > Amphibia > Anura > Ranidae > Pelophylax > Pelophylax lessonae. The sequence goes on from NC_138771.1 coordinate 112,018,451, forward strand.
TCTTCAACCCTAATTCCAAGGGGTTTTCCCTGGAAATATCCTAGGTTTTCAAAACTAGCAAATTGTATTATAAAACATCATCCAATAATAACTTTCAACCAGTGATCTATGGATTTTTTAGATTTTAATTTTTTTAAGAACTGGTTATAAAAGGCTAAAAAGTTTTTACAGTTATCTTTTTAATCATATAACAATACAGAAATATAGTGAGACAGTACTGCATGCATTAAAGCTCAACTCCAGAGAAAACACAGTTGAAATACCTTACAGAACACTAGAGCTTTTACCTCTAGGAAGATTTGTATTTGTCCATCCACTCCTGGGAATTACACAGACTTCTTGGACGGGAGCTAAAGGTTGATGGCAAATCTTTTCTCTACTGCAGATCAGTATTACAGCTTCCACCTCCTTTCCTTTAGCATATGATTGGACAGAGAAACAGCAGCGGCACACTGATAAGGTAATTCCCCTGTTCTCTCTGCTGTCATATACTGTATATCAATAGACATGTAGCGCCACTCCCGTAGGAGCTGCAGGAATCACTTGTCCAGTTCTTCCCAACTCCTGCACCTCAGCCAAGCACACAACAGGCTCTTTTCTCCAAACACCAGGGGATTTTGTTTTTGTTGTTCCTAATTTTGGAGAACTTGGACAAGGATGAGAGAAGTGCTGGGATTCTCCAAAGATAAGAACTATGTAACTATGTACGACCTTTAACAAACTTTATCTTCCTTTCTGAACATGATATGATGAAGTCTGGGCTTGTAACAAACAGAAAACTTCAGCCTAAAGTGATTGTAAAGTCTAGTTTTAAAAAACAAACAAACAGGCTCAGGTAAGTATTAGGGGGGCTGAGGGGGGCTGCTGCACACAGAAGTTTTTTTTTTATCTTAATGAAGAGAATGCATTAGGATAAAAAAAAAAAAACCTTATGCCTTTACAATGCCTTTAAGTAGTAGGAGAGTCATTGGAGTAAGGTAGGAAAGTGTCTGAACAGAGCTCTTCAGGACACCAGCCAGTGTCCCCTTTAACAGACCCGCAGCTAACTATAACTAGGTACCAAAGGGGTAGCTAAACCACAAGGTCCCCAAGATCTTTCAATGTCTGTACTCACAAGGCCCACAGACAGATGAAGCTTCCTTCTATTTCCCTCCATTCTACCAAGTGGTGCCCTTGAGTGATACCAGAAAGATATATGGCAGACAGCTCCCCTCAGTCAGCATTTTATAAGCACTCGGGTCTCTGCATTCTTGACTCTGGTCACCCACCTGAGGCCTCCTTACTGCAACCTGTGCCTGAGAGGGCAGCTTGCCCCCCTCAGGCTGGATTCCTCCACTCTGGAAAAAGATTGAGAGCTCTGTGTGCTCCCAAAATAAATACAGTCTCCCAGCTAGGCTTGTGACGGTATCAGATTTTCATGCTGCGATTAATTGATTAAGGTTTTGCCACGGTATACGGTATTATCACGGTATTCTATTATTAAATTTAAATTATTAAATTTCCACCTCACTTCAATTTCATTGCTGAATTTAGGGGCTTTTGTTCACTTATGCACATTATTATATAGTCAGTCAGTACAGACTCTGTGAACCAGGCCTAAAATAGGTCATCAAGCAGTGTCTGGCCTAACTGGTGATAACTGGTCCTGGCGCTCGGCTCCGATCCGATGGCCTGGTCATTAAGAGGGCAAATCCTTGTGGTCAAGAAGTGGTTAAACCTAAAGGAGGTGTTGTTTATAAATTACTTTACTATTGCTTTAGGCCTGTTTCACATGTATGCGGGTTGGTGGTTCACATGTATGCGGGTTGGCGGTTCACATGTATGCGGGTTGGCGGCCCACATTTGCACAGGCATAGCAGCCCATTGATTTGAACGGGCTGCTATGCCCTCATTTTCCGCAGAAAAAAGGTGCATGCAGCATTTTTTTAAAATTCAGTGGCCTTGAAATCCATCCTGCTTTTGCACCATGCGACTAACCTGCAGTTCCTGCTCTGGCAAGCTTTCTGCATTTTTTGTATACGTGGGCACGGCATTTAAAAACAGTTTGCGTGTGCAGCAACGGCAGGTAAGTCGCATGGTGCAAAAGAAGGATGGATTTCATGGCCACTGCATTTTTTTAAATTCTGCATGCACCTTTTTTCAGCTGAAAACGCAGGCATAGCAGCTCAAGCCCATTCACATCAATGGGCTGCTATGCATGTGCAAATGTGGGCCCCGCATACATGTGAACCAGGCCTAAAGCAATAGTAAAGTCATTAATTGGTTAAACCTGCAGGAGGACCGGTGTTTTTATCTATTAATGACTTTACTATTGCTTTAGGCCTGGTTCACATGTATGCGGGTTGGGGGCCCACATTTGCACAGGCATAGCAGCCCATTGATGTGAATGGGCTTGAGCTGCTATGCCTGCGTTTGCCTGCAAATGTGGGCCGCCAACCCGCATACATGTGAACCAGGCCTAAAGCAATAGTAAAGTCATTAATAGATAAAAACACCGGTCCTCCTGCAGGTTTAACCACTTCTGGATCGCAAGGATTTGCCCCTTTAAAGACCAGGCCATCGGATCAGAGCGCCAGGACCAATCATCACCAGGTAGGCCAGACACTGCTTGATGGCTATATAATAATGTAATGTGGGCTGCTATGCGTGTGTGTGTGTATATATATATATATATATATATATATATATATATTAGAGCTGCACGATTCTGGCCAAAAGGAGAATCACGATTTTTTAGCTTGGAATAAAGATCACGATTCTCTCACGATTCTCTGTGTAACAAAAAAAAAATTGGGATAACTTTACTGTTACGTTTTTTTTTTTTTTTTATTCATTAAAGTCTATTAATTGCGTTTGAAAGACTGCTGCGCAAATACAGTGTGACATAAAATATTACAACAATCGCCATTTTTTTCTGTAGGATCTCTGCTAAAAAAAATATATAAAATGTTTGGGGGTTCTAAGTACTTTTCTAGCAAAAAAAAAACTGATTTTAACTTGCAAGCAACAAGTGTCAGAAAAAGGTCCAGTCTTTAAGAGGTTAAACTTCCTTTCTCCCTGGCAGAGGGAAGGAAAAGATACAATGTAATCATTTTTGTTTATAGTTACTGGGAGACCTGCTGAAAGGCTTAGCTGTGTGAGTGAATGAGTCATCCAGCTCACTGAAATGTATCAATTCACAAGTCAGACCCAGGAGCAGAGAAACTCGGTATTTTAAAAATGCCACAATAACAATATCGTGGCTATGCAATACCGCGATATATCGAATTACCGAAAACCGGCATATGTCTACTCCCAGCAAGCATCAGAGCCTGCCTCTCTGGGATAGGCTGGGGCTGTGTCAATATTCATGCTACTATCTGCATAGCTCTACACCTATCATCCAAAAACTTCCCAAGTTACTTGGATACAGAGAGAGCTATCCAGCAGACTAGCAGCAGCTGAGCACACAGGTCAGACTTGACTAAATGATCATAGCTCACTGGGTACAGTGAGCCAAACTATGCTTTTACCTACACAAAATTATAGCCACACTGCCTATAGTATGGCAACTAAATTTACCAATCAAAAACATACCCTAACACATATCTAACTATCCTAGCACCTACCTAGGAGGGTGCTACAGACACATGCATCTACAACAGTGGTGGTCAACTTAGTAAATATAAGTATAATGGACCTCAAATGTGGCCCCTGACATAGTCAGAGGGTGACACAATAGCTTTGTATTACAAAATTTGCATTACAATAATACACAGCAAAGTTAATGTATACTTGTATGTTATTGAAATGCACAAAAACAGGGCTGTGGTCAAAATTTTTTGGTTAAGGGGAGGAATATGGGGTGTACAATCTCATGAGAAATTTCTGACTCTCAGATATGTAACTACTGACACTATTGTATCTGTAAGTGGGCACTCTACCCACTGACCTCCAATGTAAGGAGCACTCTCCCCTCTCACAACCATGTAAGGGACGTACTTCCCACTGAATACCAATTTAAACAGCATTATTCCCACTCATTACCAATGTAAGGAGTATTATTCCCAGAGACTACCAGTGTAAATGCTACTTCTCCCACTGACCAAGAATCTAAGGGGGCCCTTATCTAGTGACCACCACCAATGTAATGAAGCAATTCTCTGACCACCAATGTAAGGGAGCAATTCTCTGACCCCCAATGTAAGGAGGTATTTCACTATTCATGAGGTAAAAAGGGGCTCCTTCCTACTGACTACCAAAGTGATTGACTGCTACCATTTTTACTGCCTGCAGTTCTTTTCCAGGCATTAGTAAAGTGGAAGTAAACCCTCCCATTGTTTTCAGCCAAGGAAGCTGCCATCTTGGCCTTGGTTTAATCTTCAACTGCCATGATGCTGCACATGTGATCAGTTATGACTCCAGCTATTAGATCAGGGGTGTCCAAACTATGGCCCTCCACCTGTTCAGGAACTACAATTCCCATCTGTTTTAAAACTGTTAAATGTTTGGGTTTATTTCTGCTTTAATTACTTGTTTTGACTTCCATAATACTGAAAATAATTTTGTTGCATAGAGCAGCCTTGGGTGTCAAATACGCCAAGTACACCGCATTCCTTATTCTTTATCAATTATTATATTTCAACTTACGTGTCAGAAAGATTGAGTGCATGGCTGTGCTTTAAAGACCTGTGCATTTTTTGCAGCCCGAGGCTCAATATGCATGGTTATCTCGCGCATTTATGCTCATGTTTATGCATGTCTGACACTGGTTTGGCAACAATCACCCTATTTAAAACACAGCAGGCTGATGAGTTCATAAGTGGTCATCTAGTGAACTGTAACCTGACCCGCATTCTTACAGTCTGTGGTTAACCTGGCTTGCCTCCCCACTTGGGGATAACCTGATCTCCGACTACTGACCTTGGCTTATGCCCTAACTTCACCCTCTGCCTGCTGCTTTTGTACCTCTGCTGCCTGTCTTAACCACTTTAAGACCGCTCACTGTGCTGCTACTGCGGCACTGCAGCTCTGGTATGTCCAGCGACTTAGACCTACGTCGATGGACTCCTAGTAGTCTCGGAGGCACGCACCACCGGAGGCTCGCTCCTGCTGTATTTAGACACAGCGGGAGTTGGCCCGGAGGAGGAGAGGCAGTGATCTCCGCCTCTCTTCCCCAATTGTCGGGTAAAGTGTGAGAAGATCCACCCGCTTGTGTAAACAAAGCAGGCAGATCTTCTCTGTGGCAGACAGGGAGAGATCACAGGATTCAGCATAGCTGAACCTGTGATCTCTGCCTGTGTCACAGAACCCCCTCCCCCACACACGTCAGTAAGCATGAGGCATACATTTAACCCCTTGATCACCATCAGTGTTAACCCCTTCCCTGCCAGTGTCATTATTACAGTAACAGTGCATATTTATAGCACTGATTACTGTAGTAATGTCCCTGGTCCCCCAAAAGTGTCAAAAATGTCAGTTAGGGGTCCAATATGTCCGCCGCAATGTCCCAGTCCCACAAAAAATCGCAGATCACCACCATTACTAGTAAAAAAAAAAAAAAACAATAAATCTTTCCCGTAGTAAACCCAATAACTTTTGCGCAAACCAATCAAAATACGCTTATTGCGATTTTCCTTTACTAAAAATGTGTAGCAGAAAACAAGTTGGCCTAAAATGTTAAAAAAATTTTGATTTTTACATTTTTTTGGGGGAATGTTATATATCAGAATGTGAAAAATATGTTTTTTTTTTTTCAAAATTGTTACTCTTTTTTTCAAAAATTAAAAATCGCACAGGTGATCAAATGCCACCAAAAGAAAGCTCTATTTGTGGGGAAAAAAGGACGTAAATTTTGTTTGGGTACAGCATCGCACGACTGCGCAATTGTCCGTTAAAGTAACGCAGTGCCGAATCGCAAAATATGGTCTGGTCAGGAAGGGGGTTAAATCTTACGGTCTTAAAGTGGATAAAAATACGCTCATTGAGAATTTTTTGTCAAAGACATGTAGCTAAATACATTTTGGCCTAAATATATTACAAAAATTGAATATATTGGATATTTTTTAACAGTCAAAGTAGAAAATGTCAATTTTTTGCAAAATTTTCCCTATTTTTTTTATTAATATCGCAAAAAATAAAAAGCGCAGAGGTGATCAAATACCAACATAAGAAAGCTCTGTTTGTGGGAAAAAAGGACGTAAATTTATTTTGGGTACAGCATTGCATGACAGTGCAATTGTCAGTTAAAGTCGCGCAGTGCCAAGTTGAAAAAAGTGGCCTGGTCATTGAGCAGCAAAATCTTCCGGAGCTAAAGTGGTTAAACTGATCTTGGCCTACACTGTACCCTCACTAATGCCTGCTGATTTAGTGCCTCATCTGCTTGCTGAACCCTGCTGGTCCTAACTATGTCTCTGCATCCTTTACCTGTGGGTTTCAGTACCAGCTTTCTGCACTAGATCCGATCTGAGCACCTTCAGCATCTCAGCACACCCTAGACTGTCTTCTGATCAACCACTCTGTCTGGATCCACCGCAGGCAACTATGCCACCTCCCTACAACACCTTCTTACCACCTGTAGGGGGGTAATAGACGGGAAGCCACCTCGTCTCATCATCTGAACCTATCCCAGGTACACAAGATGACTGTTTACGCTAATGTACCTCAGCTGTAAATATAAAGTATTTTTGTCAGGGGTTTCCTTGAGACCTGAACATGTTAAAAAGGTTGAAAAATGCTGCTTTAGATAAATGTGGGTTTTTTACTGTCAGAAAATGCATTTGGATGGATTTCCTCAAATGAAACAGTAGGGGGAGCTGAAAAGCAGGCAAACACAGGAGAGCTCACATCACTCTGATTTTCTAATCTGCATCCTTGTTCTGGGTCAGTAAATCAGAAAGTATTGAAGCCAGATACGGTTCAGAGAACTGATGTTCCTGAGGATGAGGTCAGCAATGGCAGCTCTCCTATTGGTTTCAGTACAGGTTTCATTAACACATTCATAACTAGGCAGATTCAAACTTTTTTAAAATCAGCTCCACTATCAACCTGCCTGAACAAAACCAGGTATGTACTCATCATGGACTGTGCTGACTGCTGAGCTCAGCCTTTGTCCTGCTAAATGTGCAAAGCCAGTTTTATTTAAATTAATCCTAATATGCTGAGTTGTGCATTCTTCTTGGGCACTGGTCCAATAAAGAAACACCAGCTTGGCAGGGGTCAAAATCTGTTAAACATTGCAATTAAAGTATCACACTTCATATTCTCCTAAAGACACACACAAACGCACACACACACATGCACACTGCCAAATTCCAATAGCTCTGACATTGAGCATCTAGGGGTCTTATTTAAAGTCATTGTAAACTCCCTCTCTGTAAAACAAACCATTCAGTTTAAAATTGAAATGAAAAGCAAAACATTTGCGTATAGATCTAAATAAAAAATATTTAAAAAATAAATGTTTTCTCCTTTTTTTATAAGTAATCATATAATCTCTGTCCTCAGCTACATATGGAATATTATTATTATTATTATTATTATACAGGATTTATATAGCGCCAACAGTTTACGCAGCGCTTTACAATATATGTAAAGTGTGCACACCCCTCACATTTTTGTAAATATTTTTTTATATCTTTTCATGTGACACTGACCACTAAAGACATTACACTTTGCTACAATGTATAGTCTTCGGTGTACAGCTTGTATAACAGTGTAAATTTGCTTGAATAGAAAGAATAGTAGCGCAAAAAGTCACTCTGATATGACTCATAAATTGCATAAAATACAACCATAAATAAAGGGTGTTTGTAAACACTCAAATAAGGGTAAAAAGTCCTTTAAAGTCCATAGACCGTCCAGGATAGAGTGATGTTGCTAATGGATCACCTTTTTCAACCACCACCAAGTGTCACACCGAGGGGTCAGTAGAAGTGGCAACTCACCAGATATAGTGGCTCAGGTGTTCTCACACAAGAGCACAGAAAGCGGGAATCAAAGATATTGATGATGGGTGTCAGCAAACAGCCTTGATATATCCTCGCTGTATATACTAGATCAGACCTCCTTTCCACAGACTCCACTCAGTATAATGGTCACATGTAAGGTAAAATGACTACAATAGTGAAGTACTATAAAACTCAGCTTTATTAAAAAAGAGAATTGCACTCACATATGTAGAGAAAAGTCAAGCTTCCATATAGCAATGCACAGCGGTCAGGCAGGAATCCTCACACGAAGTGGAGTCAACCCGGGAGGCTATTCGTGTGAGGATTCCTGCCTGACCGCTGTGCATTGCTATATGGAAGCTTGACTTTTCTCTACATATGTGAGTGCAATTCTCTTTTTTAATAAAGCTGAGTTTTATAGTACTTCACTATTGTAGTCATTTTACCTTACATGTGACCATTATACTGAGTGGAGTCTGTGGAAAGGAGGTCTGATCTAGTATATACTACTATTCTTTCTATTCATGTTTTTCCAATTTATACGATATTTGGTGAAGTAGCAGCAGTTTGTTTTTTAGCAGTTAAGCAGCTGACTCCTCCAATAAGCGCAGAGATATCCTGCTTGACATACGTGTGTCCAGATATATATTTTATTAGTGTAAATTTGCTGTCCCCTCAAAATAACCCAATACACAGCTATTCATGTCAAAATCGCTGGCAACAAAAGTGAGCACACCCCTAAGTGCAAATGTCCAAATTGGGCCCAAAGTGTCAATATTATGTGTGGTTACCATTATTTTCCAGCACGCCTTAACCCTCTTGGGCACGGAGTTTATCAGAGCTTCACAGGTTGCCACTGAAGTCCTCTTCCACACTTCCATGATGACATCACGGAGCTGGTGGATGTTAGAGACCTTGCGCTCATCCACGTTCCGTTTGAGGATGCCCCACAGATGCTCAATAGGGTTTAAGTCTGGAGACATGCTTGGCCAGTCCATCATCTTAAGGCTCCTTTCACACGGGAGGTGCGCCTGACAGGGTCTGTTTTGCTGAGCAGGCAGATGACAGCTCTGTCTCCGCTCTGTGTGCTGAAATGGAAGCTGTCAGAGCCCCGCTCTCCTCTTTGGGAGATCGGATGATAACGGACCGCCTCTCTGTTTTCATCCGATCTTATCCGATCCGATCCTCCAGACGGATGGAAAATAGGGTTTCCATCTGTCCGGATTTCACGGACAGGATCGGATCGGATAGCAGCGGGTGTCAGCGGAGATGTCTCTGCTGACATCCGCTGCTCCATAGGGCTGCATGGAGCATCCAATCCGGTCCGCCTGAAAAACTGACAGGCGGACCGGATCGGAAAGCCCGTGTGAAAGGGACCTTACCCTCAGCTTCTTTAGCAAGGCAGTGATAGCCTTGGAGGTGTGTTTGGGGGTCATTATCACGTTGGAATACTGCCCTGCGGCCCAGTCTCCTAAGGGAGGGGATCATGCTCTGCTACGGTATGTGTATGTCACAGTACATGTTGGCATTCATGGTTCCCTCAATGAACTGTAGCTCCCCAGTGCCAGCAGCACTCATGCAGCCCCAGACCATGACACTCCAACCACCATGCTTGACTGTAGGCAAGACACACTTGTCTTTGTACTCCTTACCTGGTTGCCGCCACACACGCTTGACACCATCTGAACCAAATAGGTTTATCTTGGTCTCATCAGACCACAGGACATGGTTCCAGTAATCCATGTCCTTAGTCTGCTTGTCTTCAGCAAACTGTTTGTGGGCTTTCTTGTGCATCATCTTTAGAAGAGGCTTCCTTCTGGGACGACAGCCATATAGACCAATTTGATGCAGTGTGCGACATATGGTCTGAGCACTGACCCCCCACCCCTTAAACCTCTGCAGCAATGCTGGCAGCACGCATACATCTATTTTCCAAAGACAACCACTGAATATGACGCTGAGCATGGTATATGGTCTTGGCCACCGTGCTGCAGCTCAGTTTCAGGGTCTTGCCAATCTTCTTATAGCCTAGGCCATCTTTATGTAGAGCCACAATTATTTTTTTCAGAGAGTTCTTTGCCATGAGGTGCCATGTTGAACTTTCAGTGACCAGTATGAGAGAGTGAGAGCGATAACACCACATTTAACACGTCTGCTCCCCATTCACACCTGAGACCTTGTAAAACTGACGAGTCACTTGACACCAGGGAGGGAAAATTGCTAATTGGGCCAATTTGTACATTTTCACTTAGGGGCGTACTCACTTTTGTTTCCAGCGGTTTAGACATTAATGGCTGTGCGTTGAGTTATTTTGAGGGGACAGCAAATTTACACTGTTGTACAAGCTGTACATTCACTACTTTACATTGTAGCAAAGTGCCATTTTGTCAGTGTTGTCACATGGAAAGATATAATAAAATATTTACAAAAATGTGAGGGGTGTACTCACTTTTGTGAGATACTGTAAGAGTAGAGGGAAGAGAAAACATCACACTAAACTTCCCAATGAATGGCTGTGGGGGTGAGGGGGGGGGGGGGAGGGTTTGTCAGGATGAGGAGAGCAGGCTAAGTTCTCACCAAGGTACTGTACTCTCCTGTTTAGTGTCGTCAGTTTTTATTAGGAAACCAGAGAACTGGAAGGAACACCAAGGATTTCACACCAAGGAGAAGCTATACAAAGAGCACAGGATACTTTTTCTTTCAAGTACATGATACAGCATGCATATATCAGGAATATGAAATGTTGGGTTTACATATTCTCCAAAATGTGGTCATTTTGTGGGTGTTTCCACTGTCTTGGTGCTTCAGGGCCTCTAAAAATGTGATAGACAGTCAGGAAATTAGATGCGTCATTTATACCCCTAGAAAGCCTGAAGGTATTCCTTGGATTTTTTGTCCCTCTATGTGGCTAGACTGTGAAAAAGTCTCACACATGTGGTATCACCATAATTGGGAGGGGCAAAAGCATCTGTTTTGGGGTATAATGCTAAGTATGCCTATGATATGCGTGTTATATATATTTTAATATTTGACAACTTTGTGTAAAACAAAAAAAATAATTTTCTTTCCTGCATTTTTGAAAAATTTCAGAATATACCTTGGAGTGTTGGTTTTTTAAAATAGGGTCATTTTGTGGGTTTCCACTGTCCTGGTGCTCCAGGGCCTCCAAAAATATAAAGAGTAATCAGGAAATAAAATGCACAATACATGCTCCTTTAACCACCTCCCACCCGGCCACTGTACATATACGGCCGTTGGGAGCCTCGTCCTTCTGATCGGACGTTCTCTCGGACACATAGCAACAAGTTTTGTGATTGGCCCTCCTGATCACATGACGGCTGTGTCTAATCACAGCCGTCATGTAATGTAAATACAGTCATTGTAATGGCTTTGATCTCTTCTCCTCCTCGCACAGATTCTGTCATTGAGGAGAAGAAGAGACAATCTGTGCTGCAGCCAGGGGATCAGTGAGTTTGAAGCATTTTTTTGCTAATTAATCACTGATCACGTGGGGGGGTCTGTGCTGGTAATCAGAACATTTATTACGAGTGCAGACCCTGGGGGGGTTGCCACTAGAGCCACCAGGGAAGCCCACCCATGACCACCAGGGATGCCCACCCATGACCACTAGGGATGCTCACCCATGACCACCAGGGATGGCAATCGGGGCTCAGGGAGCCTGACAGTGGTGCCCTCCCTATCAGTGCTGCCCACCATTGCCATCTATCAGTGCTGCCCACCAGTGCCCATCATTGCCATTTATCAGTGCCACCCACCAGTGCTCATTATTGCCCACTAGTGCTGCCTATCAGTGCCCATCAGTGCCGCCCATCAGTGCCGATCAGTACCGCCTATCAGTGCTGATCAGTGCCACCTATCAGTGCCCATCAGTGCCACCTATCAGTGCCCATCAGTGTTGCCTATCAGTGTCCATCAGTGCCGCCTATCAGTGCCCATCAGTGCTGCCTATCAGTGCCCACCAATGCTGCATATCAGTGCTACCTATCAGTGCTGCATATCAGTGCCACTCCATCAGTGCCACCCCATCAGTGCCTCCTCATCAGTGCCTGTCAGTGCGGCCTCATAAGTGCAGGAAAAAAACATATTTATTTACAAAATTTTATAACATAAACAAAAAAACGTTTTTTTTTTCAAACTGTTCGGTCTTTTTTTATTTGTGTACCAAAAAAGAAAAAACCTTGTGGTTACCAAATACTACCAAAAGAAAGCTCTATTTGTGGGGAAAAAATTACATAAATTTGGTTTGGGTACAATGTTGCATGACCGCGCAATTGTCATTCAAAATGCAACAGCGCTAAAAGCTGAAAATTGGCCTGGGCAGGAAGAGGGTGTAACTGTCCTGTATTGAAGTGGTTAAAGCCCAAAGTTGTTTTTCTTTTAATTTTTGGCCTTTCTATGTATCTAAGCCGTGAAAAAGTAAAAAGGTATCCCCACTGTTTAAGTGTAAGTATGCCTATGCTGCGTGCGAGAAACAACTTGTTAGAGTGACATCTTTGTGCAAAAAAAAAAAAAAACTTACAACTTCAAAATTCTCACCATGCCTCTTGAAATACCTTGGACTTTCTACTTTGTAAAAAGGGCTCATCTGGGGGATATTTATACGGTCCCGACATTTTAGGGCCTCAAGAAATGAGATAGGAAGTCAGTACAACAGGATTGATCAATTTTCAAATATACAGTATATATACATAGTTTGTAGACTCTATATGTTTTACACAGACTAAAAAAATAAATAAAAATACAGTGAATTAATACCACATAAAGTTCAATCTGTCTCAAAAAAAAAAAAAATAAGCAAAAAGAGCAATTTGGGTACCAGTGTTGCAGAGTTAATTTCATTCAAAGCACTAAAAAATGGCCTGTGCAGGAAGCCAGTGAAAGTGTTTCAGTCTTCAGGTGGTTAATTTGTAACCCTAAACTATCGCATTAACATCTAACCACTCACCCATAACCTAACCTCTAAACCATATCCTTCACTCTCATCCACTCACCCATTACTTAACTCCTAAACAGTCACCCTAACTCTAAACACTCCTCTGTCACTTAATCCCCAAATTTTTACCCTAACTCCAATTCCCGCCTTACATTTAATTCCTATAGTTTGCCCTAACCCTTAAAGCGTAACTCCACTTTTGTTAAGGAAAAAATTATTCCCCTCTGGGTGATCTATGTACATTACAAGGTCTTTAACAAACTTTGTTGCAGATTCCTACCTTTTGTTATTCTGAAGAATAATGCTGAGTGGGTCAAATGGGAGTGGTTTCATAATTATCTATCAGCTGTGGCACTTGCAGGGCTCTAATGAGGAAAGCTGCTGGGTCTGCATCCCTTTAGACGTGTTCCTATTGGGAGTATCTCACCAAAAATTACGTTTTTATTCCAGGGGATGCCTTAAATCTGACTTGTATCTTAGGCAGACTTCTGGAAAAATTGGTGAGCCAATCACACAAGCTGGAAATTATGTTTCTGGGATGTGGTCAGTACATATTCTGTGTACAGAACAGCTCCAGGTAGCATATTGCATTGCATTTTCAGAAAATTACAACAGCTGCAGAATGAAAAGGAAAGGTAATTTTTAATAGCATTCAATTACAATATGATTTGTGTGGCAATTGTATACGCTATATTGTTTTTCTTTATTTGTTATTTTTTTTCTCCACGAAAGTGGAGTTACACTTTAACCACTTAAAGTGATTGTAAAGTCTCATTTTTTTTAAATTAAAATAACAAACATGTTATACTTACCTGCACAGAGCAGCCTGGATCCTCCTCTTCTCGAGTCCCTCTTCGTTTCTCCTGGCCCCTCTCCCTCCTGGTGAGTGCCCCCACAGCAAGCAGCTCGCTATGGGGGCACCCAAGCCGAGTCACAGCTCCCTGTGCATGGAGCTGCAGCCCGGCCCTGCCCCCTCTCTCTCCTGATTGGCTGACTGACTTTGATTGATAGTAGCAAGAGTCAATAGCGCTGGACAGAGATGGAACTAAGTTAAGTATTGGGGGGGGGTGAGGGGGGGACTGCTGCACATAGCATGCTTTTTATCTTAATGCATAGGATACATTGAGATAAAAAAAAAAAAACTTCTGACCTTACAACTTTAACTTTTATTTTTTTCCCAGCACAGGTTTCCCTTAAAGGATATGTTTACTGGTTTTGTGCAAATTTTCATTAAATATTATTTTTTTTTTTGGAACAAGAAATATACCAAAATCATGATAGTTTTTTTTTTAGGCTTCATGCATATGTATACCTGAGGCTGTATACCGTAGCTTTAGTTAGTATTTCTCCAGCCCAGGGCTCGATTGCTGTGTGCAGCCACCCAAAGTAAACTATCAGTGTACCCCTATATAAGCCGGTATTTTCATAAACATAGCAATTCTCAAAACAGAAAAAGCTGTGCTTAGATCAATTGGTTCACTCCAACAAAATCAAGTAACATATAAAATTAAAATTTTAAAATATTATCTGCTGCACATATGTCAGGATAAACATAAACAGAATAGTAAAAAAGGGAGGTGCAGCGCTAGAAAACGGAGATTAATCAGTTCGAGACAGTCCGTATAAAATCCTGCTGGTTAAACCAGTAAGTTTCAACACTACCGAGTATACGGTCCAGATAATTTGATCGATAAGTGCCACCACCACCGAATAACACCAAACAAACTGCCTCTTACAGTCAGGCTGAAACAACTGTGCAAAACAGATATCCCAAATAGAGTTGAGCGGACACCTGGATGTCCGTGTTCGGCGGGTTCGGCCGAACTTTAAAAAAAAGTCCGGGTCCGTGTCCCGGACTTTTGCCGAACTTTTCCCGGACACCGAACCCCATTGAAGTCAATGGGGACCCGAACTTTCAGGCACTAAAATGGCTCTAAAACACCAATGGAAAGGGCTAGAGTGCTGCAAATGGCAGCAAAACGTAGTTAAGAGCATGGCAAGTGCTCTGCAAACAAATGTGGATAGGGAAATAACTTAAAACAACAAAAAAAAAACAGAAAAATAAAACAATGTTCTTCATCTCTGAAGGACGAGGCCCATATGGAGTAGGAGGGAGGTTGAGGTGGTGGTGGATGTGGCGGTGTCATAGGCATGTGCACAGGGTGTGCCGGGTGTACCTGGGCACACCCTAATCACCTAGGGCACATAGCATTATCGCTCTGTTTGGCAGTGAGGAGATGGGAAAGATCTCACTCGGACCTGCTCTGCTCCTTTTCTCTTTGCCAGCAGGGAGAGTAATGTATCGGGGCCATGTACATGTAGGCAAACACATGCATGTGTATTTAAACTTTGGGGTGCACACCCTAATGCAATAGGCTGCGCACACCTATGGGCGGTGTAGGTGGAAAAAGCGGTGGAGGAGGACCAGGGCCGGATTAAGAGCATCATGGGCTTGGTGCTGAGGATTTTGAAGGGCCTTAAGGGCCGTGCCTTGGCATGCATCCAGAGGAGGAAGGGTGCAGCCATGCATGCCTAATTCAACATGGGATGCTGTCTCTGAAGCCCATAAACACATCCATGCATCGGCAACTGTCCCTCCTTGTCTGGCCTTTGTGCTGTGTGGGGAGGTTCTGAGGGAGCTGCCTGGGGAAGCGAGCATAGAAGCCAGACTTCTGTGTTTACAAGTGACAGAAGAGCGGTAACAGTGAATATGGCCAACCCGGGGCCTATATAAAGGTAGGGGCCTGGAGCTGCAGCTCCAATAGCCCCTACGTTAATCTGGCCCTGAGGAGGACGAGGTAGCCAACACTGCTTCTTTTCACAAATTTTAAATGAGGGTACACCCCAAAAGAGTGAGAAAGAGCAAACATAGAACAATGGCTGGGTAAGGTCGGTATCCATCGCTATTCTGCACAAGGTACGGAAAAGTCCAGTGGGATCCATGCCTGGTTCATTTTAATGAACATGAGCTTGTCCACATTGTCTCTGGACAGGCGGCTGCGCTTGTCTGTGATAACGCCCCCAGCCGTGCTAAATACCCGTTCAGATAATACACTGGCTGCAGGGCGTAAAGGGCAAGCTCAGGCCATGTGCCCAACTTGGAGACCCAGAAGTTGAAGGGGGCAGACCCCTCATTCAGTACGTCTAGGCGTGTGCACACATACTGCTCCACCATGTTGGTAAAATGCTGCCTCCTGCTAAGACGTTCCATCTGAGCTGCTGGTGCTGCTGTTTGTTGTGGCGTGCTGACAAAGCTTTTCCACATTTCGGCCATGCTAACCCTGCCTTCTGAGGTGCTGGCGGTGCCCTGGTTGCGTTGGCGACCTCTTCCTCCTCCTCCTCTGCCTTGTGCTTCCACTGTGGCCCCGCTGTCAGGTGGGAATGCCAGCAGCATGGCGTCTACCAGCGTGCGCTTGTACTCGCGCATCTTGCGATCGCGCTCCAGTGAGTGAATTAAGGACGGTACGTTGTCCTTGTAACGGGGATCCAGCAGCGTGGCCACCCAGTAATCAGCACAAGTTAGAAAGTGGGCAACTCGGCGGTCGTTGTGGAGACACTGCAGCATGTAATCGCTCATGTGTGCCAGGCTGCCCAGAGGCAACGAAAGGCTGTCCTCTGTGGGAGGTGTATCGTCCGTGTCCTCTGTACCCCCCCAGCCACGCACCAGTGATGGCCATGAGCTGGCCTGGGTGCCACCCTGCTGTGAACATGGTTCCATCTCCTCCTCCAGCTCCTCCTCCTCATCCTCCAGAACTGTGCCCCTGCTGGACAATTGTGTCCCTGGCGTTTGTGTGTCGGAGCCCCTTGCGAATGACTGCCCTGAAAGCCTTGGAAATGTTACCTCCTCATCCTCCTCCTCCTCCTCCTCATCCTGTGCCACATCCTCTTCCATCATCGCCCGAATTGTTTTTTCAAGGAGGCATAGAAGTGGGATAGTTAAGCTGAGAACAGCGTCATCGGCACTGGCCATGTTGGTGGAGTACTCAAAACAGCGCAACAAGGCACACAGGTCTCGCATGGAGGCCCAGTTATTGGTGGTGAAGTGGTGCTGTTCCGCAGAGCGACTCACGCGTGCGTGCTGCAGCTGAAACTCCACTATGGCCTGCTGCTGCTTGCACAGTCTTTGCAGCATGTGCAAGTTGGAGTTGTGGGCACGTCACATATGAGGCGGTGAGCGGGAAGGCCGAAGTTACGCTGCAGCGCTGACAGGCGAGCAGCAGCAGGGTGAGAACGCCGAAAGTGCGCACAGACGGCCCGCACTTTCTGCAGCAGCTCTGACATATCGGGGTAGTTTTTAAGGAACCTCTGCACCACCAAATTCAGCACATGCGCCAGGCAAGGGATGTGCGTCAAACCGGCTAGGCCCAGAGCTGCTATGAGATTTCGCCCGTTATCGCACACCACCAGGCCAGGCTTGAGGCTCGCTGGCAGCAACCACTCATTTGTCTGCTGTTCCATGCTCCTCCACAACTCCTGCGTGGTGTGTGGTTTGTCCCCCAAACAGGCAAGTTGTAAAACTGCCTGCTGTCGTTTACCCCTGGCCGTGCTGAAGTTGGTGGTGAAGGTGTTACGCTGTGCGGATGAGGAGGCGGTAGAGGATGAGGAAGCGGAGTAGGAGGAGTTAGGAACAGGAGGCAAACTGAAGTGCCCTGCAATCCTCGGTGGTGGAAGGACATGCGCCAAATTGCTATCCGCCTCAGGCCCATCCGCCACTGCATTTACCCAGTGTGCCGTTAGGGAGATATAACGCCCCTGACCGTGCTTACTGGTCCACGTATCGGTAGTTAGGTGGACCTTGCCAGAGATGGCGTTGCGCAGTGCACACCTGATTTTTTCCCCCACTTGGTTGTGCAGGGAAGGGATGGCTTGCCTGGAAAAGTAGTGGCGGCTGGGCACGACGTACTGTGGGACAGCCACCGACATAAGGTTTTTAAAACTGTGCGTCTCCACCAGACGGAATGACAGCATTTCAAAGGCCAAGAATTTTGAAATGCTGGCATTCAGGGCCAGGAATCGCGGGTGGGTAGGGGGGTACTTCCTCTTCCTCTCAAGTGTTTGGGAGATGGAAAGCTGAACGCTTCCACGGGACATTGTGGAGATGGTTGGTGACCCAGGTGGTGGTGTTGCTGACAGATCCTCTGTTTGCCGGTATCACTACAGATGTGACTGGAGCGGCCGAGACTGCAGCAGAAGAGGAAGCAGGATGAGCCAGAGACGTTTCTTGGTTTTGAAGGTGTCTACTCCACTGCAGCTCGTGCTTTGCACTTAGATGCCTGATCATGCAGGTTGTGCTCAGGTTGAGAAGGTTTATGCCTCGCTTCAGGCTCTGATTGCACAGGGTGCAAACCACTCGTGTCCTGTCATCAGCACATTTTCTAAAGAACTTCCATGCTAGAGAACTCCTTTGAGCTGACTTTGGTGCGCTCGTTCCCTTGCTGCGTTTGGAAGTAGCGGGCGTAGTGTCTAGGGCACGGCCGCTCCGCTTCTGCACCCTGCTCCTTCTTCTGCTGTGCTGGTGGCTCTGTGCGACCACCGCCTCTTCCTCCAAACTACTCAGGTCACCTGCATGACCGTCATTCCATGTGGGGTCGAGGACCTCATCGTCCTCCACATCATCTTCCACCCAGTCTTCACCCCTGCCCTCCTTGTCGGTCTCCACAATGCTGAACGCCACAGCAGTTGGCACCTGCGTTTCGTCATCATCGGAGACGTGCTGCGATGGTCCTTGCATGTACTCATCTTGAGAAATAAGTGGTTGGGCATCGCTGCACTCAATCTCTTCAACTTCTGGGGCAGGGCTAGGTGGATGTCCCTGGGAAACCCTGCTGACAGAGTCCTCAAAAAGAAGAAGAGACTGCTGTATGGATTGGGGCTCAGACTGCTTGCCTGATTTCCAAGGGGGTGTGGTGAAAGACGGTTGGACATTGGCTGCAGGTGCCAACTCTGACCTTTCTGCAGTAGACTGGGTGGGAGACAATGTGAAGGAACCGGAGGCACTGTCAGCAACCCAATCTACTATCGCCTGTACTTCTTCAGGCCTCATCACGTCTAGAGGCGCATGATGCCCTACCAAATACTGATGCAGGTTCTGTCGCCTACTCACACTTGTGGAAGGTGTTTCACTTGTGCGTGTAGCTGGCACAGATCGACCACGTCCTCTCCTTGCAACAGGAGCTCTACCAGCAGCACCACAAACCAGGCCACGGCCCCTATTTGACGGTCTCCTCATATTTCTGTAATTTATGATCTTGCCCTAGAAAGGTGTTTATTGAATAGCGGAACAAAACAACAACAGTATCGCACGGGTGTATCTCACAGTCAAATATGCAAACTATGCCGCAATTTAATGTTTTTTACCCCAAAAGGGTGTATATTGAATAGAGGAATAGGAAAAAGGATAAAAAAACGGTGTATCTCACACGTACAAACACAGACTAGGCCCCGATTCAAATTTTTTGTACCCTAAAGGGAGGATGAGGAAGAGGAGTAGGAGGAGTTGGGAACAGGAGGCAAACTGAAGCGCCCTGCAATCCTTGGCGGTGGAAGGAGATGCGCCAAACAAATTTAAAAGGTGTATCTCACACGTACCGATACAGACTATGCCGTAATTTAATTTTCTTACACTCCAAAAGGGTGTATATTGAATAGCGGAATAGAAAAAATGTTATAATACGGTGTATCTCACACGTACAAACACAGACTAGGCCCCGATTACAATTTTTTGTACTCTAAAGGCAGGATGAGGAAGAGGAGTAGGAGGAGTTGGGAACAGGAGGCAAACTGAAGCGCCCTGCAATCCTTGGCGGTAGAAGGAGATGCGCCAAACAAATTTAAAAAGGTGTATCTCACATGTACCGATACAGACTATCCGCAATTTAATTTTTTACACTCAAACAGGGTGTATATTGAATAGCGGAATAGGACAAATTTTACAAAACGGTGTATCTCACACGTACAAACACAAACTAGGCCCCGATTACAATTTTTTCTACGCTAAAGGCAGGATGAGGAGTAGGAGGAGTTCGGAACAGGCAGGAGGCAGACTGAAGCACCCTCAAATCCTCGGCAGTATGAGATGTGCCCCAAAAATTGGAAAGGTGTATCTCACACGTACCGACACAGACTATCACGCAATTTAATTGTTTATACCCAAAGGTTTTGATTAAATAGCGGAATAGAAAATATGATCCAAAAAAAAGTGTATGTATATCACACGTACACAACCACACTAGGCCCCAATTACTATTGTTTGTACCCCTAAAGGCAGGATGAGGAGTAGGAGGAGTTTGGAACAGGCAGCACCCTCAAATCTTTAGAAGTATGAGATGAACCCCAAAAACTTGCAAAGGTGGATCTCACACGTACCAACACAGACTATCCCGCAATTTAATTGATCCCCAAAGGTTTTTATTGAATAGTGGAATAGGAAATATGATCAAAAAAAGTGTATGTATCTCACACGTACAGAAGCAGACTAGGCCCCAATTACTATTGTTTGTACCCCTAAAGGCAGGATGAGGAGTAGGAGGAGTATGGAACAGGCAGCACCCTCAAATCTTCAGAAGTATGAGATGAACCCCAAAAACTTGCAAAGGTGGATCTCACACGTACCAACACAGACTATCCCGCAATTTAATTGATCCCCAAAGGTTTTTATTGAATAGCGGAATAGGAAATATGATCAAAAAAAGTGTATGTATCTCACACGTACAGAAGCAGACTAGGC
This sequence comes from Pelophylax lessonae, assembly GCF_965119305.1. Lineage (NCBI taxonomy): Eukaryota > Metazoa > Chordata > Amphibia > Anura > Ranidae > Pelophylax > Pelophylax lessonae. Next base: position 112,039,059 of record NC_138771.1, read on the forward strand.
CCCAATTACTATTTTTTGTACCCCTAAAGGCAGGATGAGGAGTAGGAGGAGTATGGAACAGGCAGCACCCTCAAATCTTCAGAAGTATGAGATGAACCCCAAAAACTTGGAAAGGTGGATCTCTCCCACACGTACCAACACAGACTATCCCCCAATTTAACTGATCCCCAAAGGTTTTTGATTAAATAGCGGAATAGAAAATATGATCAAAAAAAGTTTATGTATATCACACGTACACAACCACACTAGGCCCCAATTACTATTGTTTGTACCCCTAAAAGGCTGGATGAGGAGTAGGGGGAGTATGGAACAGGCAGCACCCTCAAATCTTCAGAAGTATGAGATGAACCCCAAAAACTTGGAAAGGTGGATCTCACACGTACCAACACAGACTATCCCCCAATTTAACTGATCCCCAAAAGTTTTTGATTAAATAGCGGAATAGAAAATATGATCAAAAAAAGTGTATGTATATCACACGTACACAACCACACTAGGCCCCAATTACTATTGTTTGTACCCCTAAAAGGCTGGATGAGGAGTAGGGGGGAGTATGGAACAGGCAGCACCCTCAAATCTTCAGAAGTATGAGATGAACCCCAAAAACTTGGAAAGGTGGATCTCTCCCACACGTACCAACACAGACTATCCCCCAATTTAACTGATCCCCAAAGGTTTTTGATTAAATAGCGGATTAGAAAATATGATCAAAAAAAGTGTATGTATATCACACGTACACAACCACACAGGCCCCAATTACTATTGTTTGTACCCCTAAAAGGCTGGATGAGGAGTAGGGGGGAGTATGGAACAGGCAGCACCCTCAAATCTTCAGAAGTATGAGATGAACCCCAAAAACTTGGAAAGGTGGATCTCACACGTACCAATACAGACTATCCCCCAATTTAACTGATCCCCAAAGGTTTTTGATTAAATAGCGGAATAGAAAATATGATCAAAAAAGTGTATGTATATCACACGTACACAACCACACTAGGCCCCAATTACTATTGTTTGTACCCCTAAAAGGCTGGATGAGGAGTAGGGGGGAGTATGGAACAGGCAGCACCCTCAAATCTTCAGAAGTATGAGATGAACCCCAAAAACCCCAAGTATCATTCAGCTCTGCTGCAGGCCACAACTTAATTTTTTTTAACCCAAGGCTGTATATTGAATAGTGGAATAGAAAAAAAGTGTATGATTATTGAAACCACTCAATATTAGCACATGTGAACTGAACACAGCAGTGTATGATCAGTCACTCAGCACAGCACAGCTGAAGGAAAAATGCTGCACACAGTGACTGATAGAAAAAGACTTTTCTCCCTCCTCCTCAGTGGGCAAAATAGATTGTGTTCACTGCACCCCAAAAAGATTGTGTTCACTGTACCCCAAAAAGATTGCGTTCACTGCACCCCAAAAAGATTGTGTTCACTGCACCCCACAAAGATTGCGATCACTGCACCCCAAAAAGATTGCGTTCACTGCACCCCCAAAAGATTGTGTTCACTGCACCCCACAAAGATTGTGTTCACTGTACCCCACAAAGATTGTGTTCACTGCACCTCAAAAAGATTGTGTTCACTGTACCCCAAAAAGATTGTGTTCACTGCACCCCAAAAAGATTGTGTTCACTGCAGCCCACACACAGCAAAATGGATGTGGATCACTGACAACTGCCTATCTCCTATCCCACACCACGCAGCAATATCGATTGTAGTTTGTAGAACACACTTTCCCTAAAAATCAGCAGACTCTATCCCTAACAGGTTTTATAAGATCGTAGATCGGGACTGCAGACCCCACCCCACACAGCAATATCGATTGTAGTTTGTAGAACACACTTTCCCTAAAAATCAGCAGACTCTATCCCTAACAGGATTTATAAGATCGTAGATCGGGACTGCAGACCCCACCCCACACAGCAATATCGATTGTAGTTTGTAGAACACACTTTCCCTAAAAATCAGCAGACTCTATCCCTAACAGGATTTATAAGATCGTAGATCGGGACTGCAGACCCCACCCCACACAGCAATATCGATTGTAGTTTGTAGAACACACTTTCCCTAAAAATCAGCAGACTCTATCCCTAACAGGATTTATAAGATCGTAGATCGGGACTGCAGACCCCACCCCACACAGCAATATCGATTGTAGTTTGTAGAACACACTTTCCCTAAAAATCAGCAGACTCTATCCCTAACAGGATTGATAAGAGATCGTAGATCGGGTGACTGCAAACCCCACCCCACACAGCAATGTCGATTGTAGTTTGTAGAACACACTTTCCCTAAAAATCAGCAGACTCTCTCCCTAAAATGCCTACAACTCGCCCTGCCTAACACACTCCGACCTGTCCCTCAATTCTATCCGGACACAAATGTTTTTTTTTTCCTGTCTGTCCCTAATCAGCAGCCAGCACGTTGATGTGTGCTCTCTCCCTGATCTAAGCAGCAGAATGACGCCGTAGCGGCGCTGCCTCTAACTTATAAAGACTTGGTCACATGCTTCAGACGGCCAATCACAGCTACTGATACATTTGTAGGCATGGCTGGGATGGCTTAGGCACACCAGTTAAACGCTTGTTGATTGGCTGTTGAAAGCCCGCCATGAAAAGCGCGCCAAAGCATGCAAAACCCGGAAATAAAACGACCGAACACGGATTTTTACCCCGAATATACAGTAAAGTGTTCGTGTCCGTGTTCGGGTAAAAAAAATCCAATTATTCGGTACGAACACGAATAATACAGTCCATGTTCGCTCAACCCTAATCCCAAATGCTGGCTCATCCAGGGTTTCCTTTGGGTCTCCATCGACACTCAATTGGCCCAAATAGTATCACTCAATTGGACTGGTTGGTCAGATAACTCCAAGAGATCAACAGATGGCCCCAAAGGTAATAAAAAATCTCATGGTGCAGTATATTTAATCAAAACCAGATTTATTTAACCATAAAATAATGCACTTACAAAAAATCAAGATGGCTTCAGCGTGTATCGTTTTTTCCAACCAAAAAGATTGCCACTACATCCTCCAGCACAATGACGTCACACGTCCCGATGCCCGCCCGATGCGGCGTTTCGTTAACAATGACATTGTCAGAGGCGTGGTCAGTGGACGGCATTGCAATGGTTTATATAGACGGAAGGAAACGAGCGGCACAATCAACTAAGGACAAACATCCGATGGATGCTCGTCATACCAGAAAATAAACCCAGCACTATTACTTAGTGGATAATACAATATGGGGAAGAATACAAATGAAATATAAAAGGAAAACGCATCCCCAAAATACTTAATTGATTGATAGTATAATGAAATAAACCAATCAATTTGGCATAATTATAATATACATATGGGACATAGCAGCGCCATCTCATGGGGAAAAAAACAAGAATATATGCATAAACAAAACAGCGCCATCATGTGGAGAAAAAGTAAAAATACACACATAGACATTAAAAATCTTAATCATACCAACAAATAGTATGAAAAAAATGTATATATAAGCAAATTAGGAAACATATGTGCAGATTAAATGCCAACATTAAAACATACATAAAATAATAAATAAATGAGGAAATGGAAACCGAGACTTTTAACTATTGGCTATAAAAGAGTTGACCTCCCACTCCACATTTATACCATGTGGAGCGTACGTCTTCGCTCTATAAATCCACCGTGCCTCAAGCTTAGAAATCTCCCTGACCATATTACCGCCGCGCTAATTTGCCACAAAATGTTCAATCCCAATGGACACCGTTCCCTTGGGGTCCCTGTTGTGGCAAATGGCGTAATGTTTCGAGAGGCTATGGCCAGGGAAACCTTCGCGGATATTGGCAACATGCTCATTGAGCCTTGTCACCAACATCCGCTTAGTGCAGCCGATGTATTGCAAACCGCAAGTGCAACAGATGACATATACTACATACTTAGTCGTACATATGATAAATTGCTTAATAGCACAATTAGAAAAGGACTGTAAGAAAGTGTAGAAAAGGACTCAAAGGAGGTAACCTTCCTTGGACGGTATGCATTTAAAACACAAATAGGGCACTTACGTCAAGGGAAAAATCCTACCAAATTTTGAAAAAAGATAAGAGGGTTTTCTTGGTGGATTAACAACATTCGGAGCAACCTGCAACCTTTTTACTATTTCCATAAACATGCGCATGCTTATTGATGTACGACCCCCAGATGCAGAATACGCTTGCATTTTAGATCATCCTAGGTGCCTGTGTGCATGAAGCCCTAAAAGAAGCCTGTGAGGATAGAACTATAGAAGCTGCCATTAGTTATTTTGTTTACTACAGGTATTTATATAGCGCTGACAATTTGTACATCCCTTTACATGTATATTTATTGTACAATCACATCAGTCCTAGCCATCAAGGAGCCTACAATCTAAAGTTCCTAACTCATATTCATACATACACATACTAGGGCCAATTTAGACAGGAGCCAATAAGCCTACCAGCATGTCTTTGGAGTGTAGGAGGAAACCAGAGGAAACCTACGCAAGCACAATGAGAACATGCAAACTCCATGCATGTAGTGTCGCAGTTGGGATTTGAACCAACAACCCTAGTGCTGCTAGGCAGAATTGCTAACCACTAATACTTAACTGTTTCCTCCATTCTAAAATCACACCCGAGCGGGAGCCCCATTGTTCTGGGTCAATGTGATATGACACCCTGCACGGGCCGCGCTCTGGCGCAGTCTGCCACCTTCTGTGTCCACCGGACAAAGTGAATGAAAAATCAGTGTACCGGCCCACTGCCAGTACCATGTGACCACCGTGCCCAATTACAGCAGATCACATAACAATTGTTAACAATGAATTGCTTCGATTTATGCCATTCATTGTGACAGCTAATCACAACAAGCCACACTAAATTAATTTATTTAATTTAGTAAAAATGCTTTCTCATAACAGTAAAATTAACTGCTCTAGGCATCATAGTGTGTAAAAAAAAAAAAAAATCCTGATTACCCCCCCCCCCCCCCCAGAGTAGCATAGCGTTACTATGGTAACACTGTATTGCTCTGGTCACAGTATGTAAAATAAAAAATTCAAAAAAAGAAATTTTTAAAAAAATGTAAAAAACATTATTTATTTATTTTTTTCTATATTGTTTCCAGTCAGTGACCCTGCCCACTGGCGCAACAGATATATGATGACACTGTGCTGCACTGGTGACAATATGTGAAAAACTTTTTTTTTTTATTTCTTCATTTTCCAAAATATTGTGACAAAAAATTACAACTTCGAAAAATGCACTATGCCTCTTACTAAATACCTTGGACTGTTTACTGTCCAAAAAGGGGTAATTTGGGGGATATTTGTACTGTCCTGGCATTTTTGGGCCTCAAGAAAGGAGGTAGGCCATCACTACATTAGGACTGATACATTTTCAGATATACTGTATATACCATGGTTTGTAGACTCTTTAACTTCCTGAGTTAATAATCGACACTGAGTTGGGTTTTTTTCACCAAAGAAATGTAGCAGAATACATTTTGGCCTGAGACTCGTTAAACATGTGACTCTCCCAATGGAAGATACAATGTCCTTCAAAGACCCTTTGGAGAGGAGAATTGACTCAGATCTCAAGCAGGTCTATCTCACTGCGGGCATGGCCTGCGAGCCAGCTCTGGCTTTAGCTACAGTGTCAAAAGCTATGGAAGTCTGGATCGACGACCTTGATGAGTCCTTCAAAGGGTCTTAAAGGAAGCGGCTAGGAGCTCCCTGATTCAGGAGTTAAGGATGGCCGCGGGATTCCTGGGAGAGGCATCCATTGACATCATCCGCCTTCTGGCCTGAGTTATGTTGTCCTCCTTCACTGCTAAGCGTGCCCTTTGGCTTCGGCCCTGGGTGGCTGACGCTGCGTCCAAGCAGGTATGGTGTCGGATCCCCTTTGAGGGTTCTTCCCTCTTCGGGAATAAGCTGGACGCCGCCATAACTCAGGCCACTGGTGGTAGGTTTGGCTTTCTTCCCCAGGACAGACGCCTAGGTGCCCAGAAGCGGGCCCCTCCAAAGAAGCAAAACACAGGTCGTGCCAGGGAAGAACGCAGCTACAAACCTGGCAACAAAAGAAGTTGGAGGTCCAGGCAGTCCTCTTTTCAGAAAGCCTCCAAAGGGAATTCGTCCGGTGATTGGGAGGCTACTAAGTCTTTTTGAGATTGGGCCCGCCCGGGCATGCAGAGTGGGAACTTGTTTGCTCCGCTTTCGGAGTGTCTGGGCGGCCTCAATTTAAGACCCCTGGATCCTCAGTACGGTCTCTTGGGGACACTCCTGGACCTTCAGCAGCACCCCCAGACTCAGATTAATTCCCGCATCTCTTCCTTCTTCTACAGAAAAAAGACAGACTCTCCTTTCTTATTTAGAATCTCTGGTAGTCCAGGAGGTTCTAGCAGTTCTTGCTGTGCCTTGCAGACTGCAAGGCGTGGCCGCTGCTAAGTACCTAGCGGGGATTTGAACCTGCGTACCTTGATGTTCTGTCCTGTTATCCTACCTCTGAGCCACACTTCAGCTCATATGGATCCAGTCTTGTTTATCTGACACTGCCTGCAGCACTAGGGGGCTGGACTTTACCTGTGTATACTCCTGTCTCTCATTGTCCACCTGAAGCTAATTGCTCATTTAAGCAAGGTATAAAACAATGCCTCTCCCTGAGAGCAGTGTCAGTTCATTGATCATTGTTCCTGTTTGACAGACTTAGTTCCTGTGTTCCAGACTGACTCTGGCTTCTGTCCGTACCTTCGCTCCGTGTTGATCCTGCGAACTTATCTTCCTCCAATCTCCTGATCCTTATCCGGACTGAAGTCATCCAGTGATTACAGTTATTCCTGGACTTCCCTTCCATTTCTATTCCTGCCAGTACCGCTATTTTGAGCACCTTTCCTGCCTAGCCCCGTGCACAGATTCACAGTCCAGGTGGCTTCCTTACCTGGTCACCTTGGACTGTGGATATCTGCAAGGGTGAGCGTACATCTCTGCGCTACAGACTCCAACAAAGGTAAGCCCTGACAGAGGTTTATTCACCCCTCTTCTTGGTCCAGAAAAAGAACGGCACCTGGAGGCCTGTAATAGACCTTACACACCTCAACAAGTTCATACTCAGAGAAAAATTCAAAATGGAATCCCTGTTCACCATCCAGTATTCAGTCCAGCCAGGAGATTGGTTAGCGTCTATAGATCTGAAAAACGCCAACTTTAATGTTCCAGTTGCAAAGGATTACCTGCAGTTCCTCTGCTTCGCCATCGGATGGGCCCACCTTCAATTCACCTGTCTCCCCTTTGGGCTTTCAACGTCGCATCGTACGTTTTTAAAAGTCTTGTTGGCAGAAGTGGCCCTAATCAGGGTCGGGGGCATCCGATTACATCACTATCTGGATTACTTGCTCCTCCTGTCTCAGGACAGGTCTCAGCTTCTCGAACACCTGGATCAAGCGATCTCTGTTCTCCAGGAGTTCGGGTGGATACTGAACTTCGAGAAAAGTCACCTGGTACCTTCACAATCTCTCGTGTTTCTAGGGGCACATTTCAACACAGTGCACACCATCTTCTTGCCTGAAGAGAAAATCCCAGTGGTACAGGACAGGGTTGCTCTTGCTCTCTCTTCCCCCCATATCACTGCCTGGCAGTGCCTAAGGATAATTGGGACTCTGGTAGCCACAGCTCCCATGGTGAAATGGGTGTTATGGAGGTTGTGGCCTTTTCAGAGAGGCTTTCTCCAGCAGTGGGCGTCAGAGAACATGTCTCAACACATCTAACCTCAACCATGAAGAGGTGCCTTCCCTGGTGGTTGCTAAGGGAGAATCTCCTCAATTGTCATTCCATAGCCTGTGACCTCATCCCAATCCCAGGATGCCAGCAGTACCGGGTGGGGAGCCCACTGCCTGTCAGAAGTGGTGCAGGGCAGATTTCCCTCACGCGGAGTAGTCTCCAATGTCCTGGAGCTCCGGGCTGCCTTCAAGGCACTGCAAGCCTTTCGCCATCTGACTCTAGGTGCCTCAGTGATGCTCAGGCTGCACAACACAATGTCGGTGGCCTATGCGAAAAGACAGGGAGGAACACGATGCCTGTCCTTGCTCCGTTTTATGTCCTGGGCACAAAAGAACCTGTCCAATCTATCGGCAGCTTATGTTCCAGGAACACAAAACATGGAAGCCGACTTTTTCTCTCGGATCAGACTCAACAACAACGAGTTGTCTCTCCATCAGGAAGTCTTTGAGTGGGTCCTGTCTCTGGTGTTCTCTCCATAGGTAGACCTCTTTGCAGCCCCTCGCAACAAGAAACTTTCAAGATACTACGCAAGGTTCCAAGATCCTCTGGCCTTTGAGGTGGATGCTCTCAAAGACCGCTGGAAATTTCACAGAGCCTATGCCTTCCCACCAGTCCCAATTATTCTCCAGTTTCTCCGGAGACTGAGGACGGAAGCAGTGGAGATCATAGCCATAATCCTGTACTGGCCCAACAGGCCCTGGTTCCCTCTGTTGACACTTCTCAGTTACTGGGATCCGACCTCCTTGCCTTCCAGGCAGGATCTGCTGTCCCAGGTTCCTACACTGCACCCATGCCCGGCATCTCAAAGTTTGGTTCTTGAGCGGGGGAGGTTGGAAGCCCTGGGATGTCCAGCAGAGGTAATTCCCAGGCTTCTGAATTCCAGAAGGAGTAGCACCAATAGAATATGGTCCAAGTTCTCTAGCCATCGGTCTCCTAGGTCCGGCCCAGGAGAAGCACCTATGGTCCAGGACGTATTGGGGTTTTTGCAGTCTGGCCTAGATCTGCCTTTGATGGTCATCTCGCTCCGAGTACAGGTTTCGGCCATCTCAGCGTTTACGGGAATATCGTGGGCCAAGCACCCGCTGGTCTGACAATTCTTCAAAGGCGCAATTAGGCTTAGGCCTCAAAGGAAGCCAAGATTCCCTAAATGGGACCTTCCACTGGTACTGGATTTCTTCTTGTCACTCAGTGCAGCTTCTTCTAGTTCTTTATCGATCAAGGAGCTTACTCTCAAGAGAGTGTTTCTGTGGCTATTACCTCCGCTAAGAGGGTCTCCGAGATCCAGAACCTGGGTTCGAGGGAGCTTTTCCTAACCTATTTTCCACATAGAGTGGTATTAATCTCTACGCTAGGGTCAAATCCCAAAGTTACCTTTGTGTTCTATGAAAACCTAGACATTGTTCTTCCTACCTTCAGGACTGGTGAGGATTCTTTGATCCACCCTCTTGATGTGGGTGATACCTTGAAACAATACCTGGCCGCCACATCCTCCATTTGTCAGTCAGATTTTCTTTTCATTATTCTTCATGGGAAAAAAAAAAAGGAATGCGTGCTTCGTCCACAGTGGTTGCTGCGTGGCCAGGCCATTCAATGGGCATACAGAACAAAGGACTTGGCTCCTCCGGAGGTGGTGACGGCACATTCAACTCGAAGCGCCTCTACGTTGTGGGCAGTCTCTAGGCATGTCGCTCCTGAAGTGACCTGCAGGGCAGCTTCCTGGTCGTCTATCAACACCTTCCTGTCTCATTATTGTGTTAAACCGGTTGCCTTATCTTCTGTTAATTTTGGTGTTCAAGTATTGTCAGTTGATCGGTAGAAAGTAACACTTGATAGAAAGTGTACTCCACGAGCCTAGTGTTAATAGACCTTTGAAAACGTCACAGGAGGTGACGAAATGCGTCAGGACGTGGAACACACAGCGTGATGTACGCACAGAGATTTGGAACACAAGCCGGAAAAACTCCGCTCGCCACTCTGCATTGCTGTACAATCAGTCACGGGAACCTTTTTACCCGCTCGCTTATATGCTTATATATGTTTTTAATATTACCCACAATATGGGGAATAAAAACCTATGACTATATCACACTATTGGAGAATTTATCTTTTTTATACACCTGTCGTATGCTGATATGAGGGAAGGTGAGGAGGAAGCCTTAAACTACACATCCAGGAGGCAGCACAAGGAGACCTACCTTGGCCCTGAGGGCCTACAAGCATGATTGGTCTTAATATCATGCGATATATGAGACCCATTACATCTGGTAAGTCACCCATCTTTTAAAAATACCACTGAAAAGGAACCTGCACCTGCACTTTAAAAGTCACTAAATTTTGGAGGAAGTCTATCACTGAGTACCTGCACTTATGATTCATCCGGAATAACTTTTTGCACTGAAGAGAATTTGATTGGGACTTTATATTGTCACTTATTGAAAACTTGCATATATATTATTTATATTTTTACGCCACATAATTGATTGATTTAATATTTGTATTATATTTTTATTTTTTATTTCATTTGGATCACTATTATCATTTCACACTATTTGCACAATATTTATTGCACATTGATATATGAATTTAGCTATCTACCTTGGATATTTTGCACATTTATTTTATCAATATTTTATGATATTTATTTGAATACCCACTATTCACTTTGATTGCTAGCAAGCGCTGTAGATAGCCCTAACTATTAGGACTATTTTTTTCAATTGTCAGTTGATGGTACCAATTAGATTTTGTTCAGCATATATCCACCCGAGTATGTATGGCGAGTTATTTCCTGAACGTATGCTGCCAAAGTCCGTAAAGATTCCCCATAATCCATTCATATTTCAGGTCACTGAAGTACAAGGCAGGTAAGGTAACACTAAACAATATCCTTATTCTTCAAATTTAAACTATATGCACCCACGACTCAATGGCCCTGTAATCTATTTTTCATGAGATTTCCAATTTTGCTTTCTTGTAACATCCTTTGTAAGCTTCCTAATCGCTCCACTTCGGTTTGTTTGAAACAAGCAGCGTATGTTAGTTGTCCTATACACTGCTCTAGGCACAGTACAAATCCCATAGTCCATATTGGGAGAATGCAATAGAGAGAGGCAACATTCTTATAGAGAACAAATGTAGCCACCCCCCTCTAACAGGCAGTTGGATCACAGCAGCAAAAAAAAAAAAAAAAAAAAGTAGGGGGGTTGTAGATTTGGAGGAGGCTGAGAACAATAGAAGGTATTTTTCTGAGTTAAGAATACATACTTTACTTGAATAGAATAAATAGAAGAGAGCTTAGTGTCACTTTAAGCCAGGATAAGAGCCTTAACCTTTAAAACCCTACTCAGCAATGGCAGTTACCATATTCCTGTCTTGAGAGACTCCCTATAATATGAAAAAATACATGTCTTTAGAAGGAATGGGGTATAGCCAGTGGCGTCTCCAGCTTTTATATTTAGGGGGGGCACATGGGGGGACGGGATCAAAAGTAGGGGGCCAACTATAAAACGCAATTTTTATATATATATATATATATATATATATATATATATATACATACATACACCCGCCGGCCTGTCTGTTGTGTTGCTAGCAGGGGCACTGCTAGGTGGGAAAAAGACCAGGGGCTTCAGCCCGAAGGTAAATTTGATAACCACTCCCACATTTTAAAGTCCCGCTTAAGCTCCTCCCACATTTAAAAAGTACCGCCCATACTCCACCCAATGCCCCCCCCCCTCAGTCAAAGGTCAGACATGGGGTGCTATGGAGCATGGTACAGGGGGTCAGGAGAGAAGAGGAGAACAGGGAGTCAAGAGGAGAGAAGAGGAGAACAGGGGGTCAGGAGGAGAGAAGAGCAGAACAGGGGGTCAGGAGGAGAGAAGAGGAGAACAGGGGGTCAGGAGGAGAGAAGAGGAGAACAGGGGGTCAGGAGGAGAGAAGAGGAGAACAGGGGGTCAGGAGGAGAGAAGAGCAGAACAGGGGGTCAGGAGGAGAGAAGAGGAGAACAGGGGGTCAGGAGAGAAGAGGAGAACAGGGGGTCTGGAGGAGAGAAGAGGAGAACAGGGGGTCAGGAGGAGAGAAGAGGACAACAGGGGGTCAGGAGGAGAGAAGAGCAGAACAGGGGGTCAGGAGGAGAGAAGAGGAGAACAGGGGGTCAGGAGGAGAGAAGAGGAGAACAGGGGGTCAGGAGGAGAGAAGAGGAGAACAGGGGGTCAGGAGGAGAGAAGAGGACAACAGGGGGTCAGGAGAAGAGAAGAGCAGAACAGGGGGTCAGGAGGAGAGAAGAGGAGAACAGGGGGTCAGGAGGAGAGAAGAGGAGAACAGGGGGTCAGGAGGAGAGAAGAGGAGAACAGGGGGTCAGGAGGAGAGAAGAGGGGAACAGGGGGTCAGGAGGAGAGAAGAGGAGGAGAGGAGAACAAGGGGTCGAGAGGAGAGGAGAGGGAAGTCAGACATGGGGTGGTACACCAATGAAGCACATACTCCTCCCAGTTTGACCCATAAAAGCAAAAAAAGGTGCTTGATAAAAAGGTAGGAAAAGAAATAAGTAGAAGGATGGGACCTGTCTATGGGGATCTGAACCCAATTCACTGACACCTACACTGACCCCCCCTACACTGATCCCTTCACTGACACCTACACTGACCCCTGCACCGACACCTTCACTGACCTCTACACTGACCCCCCCTACACTAACACTTACACTGACCCCCTACACTGACCCCCCCCCTACACATTGACTCCTAAAATGACCCCCCTACACTGACCCCCCTGCATTGACCCCTTCACTGACCCCCCCCCCACATTGACACCTACACTGACCCCCTACACTGACCCCCCCCTACACATTGACTCCTAAAATGACCCCCCTACACTGACCCCCCCCACATTGACACCTACACTGACCCCTTCACTGACACCTACACTGACCCCTCCCCCCCACATTGACACCTACACTGACCCCCCTTCACTGACACCTACACTGACCCCTCCTACACTAACCCTCCTACACTGACCTTTCCTACACTAACCTCCCTACCCTACACTGACACCTACACTGACCCCCTTCATTGACACCTACACTGACCCCTTCACTGACACCTACACTGACCCCCCTTCATTGACACCTACACTGACCCCCTTCATTGACCCCTTCACTGACCCCCCTTCACTGACCCCCCTTCATTGACACCTACACTGTCCCCCTTCATTGACACCTACACTGACCCCTTCACTGACACCTACACTGCCCCCCTTCATTGACACCTACACTGACCCCTTCACTGACACCTACACCGACCCCCCTTCATTGACACCTACACTGACCCCCTTCATTGACACCTACACTGACCCCCTTCATTGACACCTACACTGACCCCCCTTCATTGACACCTACACTGACCCCCTTCATTGACACCTACACTGACCCCTTCACTGACCCCCCCTTCATTGACACCTACACTGACCCCCCTCCTACACTGAGCCCCCTACACTGACCCCCCTCCTACACTGACACCTACACTGACCCCCCTTCATTGACACCTACACTGACCCCCTTCATTGACACCTACACTGACCCCCTTCATTGACACCTACACTGACCCCTTCACTGACCCCCCCTTCATTGACACCTACACTGACCCCCCTCCTACACTGAGCCCCCTACACTGACCCCCCTCCTACACTGACACCTACACTGACCCCCCTTCATTGACACCTACACTGACCCCCCTCCTACACTGAGCCCCCTACACTGACCCCCCTCCTACACTGACACCTACACTGACCCCCCTTCATTGACACCTACACTGACCCCCCTCCTACACTGAGCCCCCCTACATTGACCCCCCTTGACTGACACCTACACTGACCCCTCCTACACTGACACCCCCACACTGACCCCTCCTACACTGACCCCCGCCACACTGACACCCCCACACTGACACGTACTCTGACCCCGCCACACTGACACCTACACTGAGCCCCCTACACTGACCCCTCCTACACTGACACCCCCACACTGACCCCTCCTACACTGACACCCCCACACTGACCCCTCCTACACTGACACCCCCACACTGACACCTACACTTTACTTAACTGTGTAATTACATCTGGCAGCGCCAATTACCTCCCTATTCACTTTACACTTGTACTTGGGCACTCACCTTCTCCCAGCCGATGCTCCGTCCCGCCGAGGCTGCATCCCTTCTTCCCGCCGAGGCTCCGCCCCCTTCTTCCCGCCGAGGCTCCGCCCCCTTCTTCCCGCCGAGGCCCCGCCCCCTTATTACCGCCGATGCCTGCCAGCAGCAGCAGACTGAAGGAGCAGCCACTGCACATAGGATCTGTCAGAACACGCTGGGCAGGACACCGGCTGACAGCCCCTAGTGCGTGGCACCCGGCCCGCCCCCGTTGGTACGCCACTGTCCAAGGTGCCTTCACTGCCCACCTCTCCCCCCATCCCTGCTGGCTGGGGAGGAAGGAGATGGGGAGGGACTGATTATAACTACTGTATGTGTACCCACAGCATGTATAATAAACCTGAATTATACACTGCTGTGTCCACATACAGTAGTTACAATCAGTCCCTCCCCGTCTCCTTCCTCCCCAGCAATGTAACCTCCGCTGTTTGTCTCTGTGCATGGGCTGTCTGACAAAGAGGGCGGGTCCGCATATCAGTTCCGCCCATCCCCGACATCAGAGCTACATTTTGACAGCTCTACTCTCTCTCCCTGCAGCTGCCTGGCTTCCCATCAATCCGCGGAGACGCAGAATGAGAATCCATGACTTTTGTTGTGCACATAAATTGGGGGGGCACATGGGGGGGCACAGACTAGTTTTGGTGGGGCCATGGCCCCCTCTGGCCCCCCCCTAGTGACGCCACTGGGTATAGCCACTGTGTACACCAAATGTTCCACAAAGCTATATGTCTGTCTGGTCTAAACGTTTTTCTCCTTTTCCCGAAGGGGCTCCAATTAAAATATTACAGATTCCATCACTAACTACAGACACAATTCTCCTGTAAAAAATGCTAAAATCCCAGGAGGTTGGATACAAAAGTAGCAATTAATGCAAATTGAATGTTAAAAATCGATCTGATCTCATGACCCAGTAATGTAATGCCATATGTGGAGTAACTTACTGTAACAGAGGATAAAGGTTAAAGTGTATGTAAAGCTGAAACTTTTTTTTATTCTATTTTAGGTTTTGATAGAGTTGGAACAGTGAAGGGTTCATGCATACGGGGGTAATAACATACTGATATCTACACAGGATCTGTAATGGTCCATAAAGTGCTTCCACTTACACCTGTTTAGACACATATCTCAGTTTCAATCCCAGCCTACATGCTGGGATTATGCATACATTCACATGCTTTAAAAATTATATAAAAAGTAACTGCGCTAAATATTCAGAAAAGTTCAAAGCAGCAACTTAAATGTGACAAACATCCTAAAAGCATAATAAATAAAAAGCTGCGCTGAATTGAAAGAACCATAAATTGAATTACATGTGAAAGTCCTCATAAAGTCCCATGAAACAATGTATTGAGTAAATATAAGAATATAAGAAAGAATATAAGAAACAGTGAGATAAAAGTCCAAATGCATCCAAGTAATAACTCCTCTAGAGAGATGGCATTAGATGTATGTACTGCTTACCAGAAACAGCAATATTAATCGCCTAATACGAGGATGGTGACTCTCCGGATCAAATGTGAATCCTAGGGAAGACCTTTTTGAGGGATTCCAGGCCACAGACGATACGATAGGCTCAATGGACATCAATCAAGTGCATATGAAATAGAAATATACATAGCGTGTATTTAAACAGAAAGTGCACACACTAGGAGATCCCCTAGGTGAATGAATTAGGAGTGAGTGCTCAATAGTGAAGAACCACCACCAACATCATAGGCTGCTTACCAGATACAAAAAGGTTGGTGACAAAAAGGAAAAAATTTAAGCTGCCACAGATCTAGCCCATGCGACAGGTTCAGTCCATAACTGTGACCACCACCAACATATACCACTGCTTACCAGAAATAAAAATGTTGGCGGCAACTATCTGGGAACCAGAGATTAAGTAGTCCCCAAGGATAAGAAATTCAATAGAGTGCCCCTCAAGCTCACGGAATGGGCCAGTCCCAGTCAGAAGAAAAATTGGATCCACGGGTATTCCCACATGTATTCCTGCCACATTGGAGGAATGGTCTTTGGACACGATTTGGATGAGAAGGCCAGGGGTCTGATACCCGCCACCGTCACACCATCGACAGCACTTTAACTCCTCAATTACATAGGCAGAGGGGAGGCAGAAAAAATAGACGGTTAAGTTGTCGTTTTAGGGCTTTTTTGCATGGTCCTGCTCCAGTCTGTTCAGCAGAGGATCTGAATTGGAGCGGAACAGTGGAACAGTGATGGCTCTAGTTAGGCCAGATGTAAACAGACTTGTGTCCGTTTACATCAGACTATCAGTGATCCTTTATGCCTATGTCCAGAAAAATAAAAAAGGATGCAGTTCTTTCCAGACCTGGATGGTCTCAGAGGTAGGCTGGTATAATCAGTTTACATCAGACTGCCCATAGACCATAGATAAGCCTGAAAAATGGACAGGTGGACCAGATCAAAAAGCTTGTGTGTAAGGGCCTTTGCTGCCCCCCAACTGCCAAGCCACAGGACAATTTGGCCATGGTGTGGCATGGCAAAATATTAGACCACAGGTTGCGTTTGGTGGTGTTGCTGCAGTGAATAGGGTCATAGCACAACAGCCCTGCAACTACGTGCAATGTAGTGCGGTCCTGTGGGCTTTAAACTTTAAAACAGGAACCCAGGATATGACATACCATCTCTCTGCTCTGCCTATCAAATACCTCTGAAACACAAACCATTGCTTTTTAGAGGGGCAGTATTGATGGCCATGAGTGCAAGCAAGCTTTCTCTCCTGACCACTTTGTAGAAGGTAAGCACTATACCTAAAACAGACAGCCCTGCAACATAAACAGGTATTTTAATAGATAAAATGTTATGTTCAGGTTTCTATTTAAACATACTCATACCCATAAAACAGGACTTTAATTATGTGAACACAATGTGCCTGACAAGATCACATGGTAGACGTTATAGCTTCGGGCAAGTCTTGTTCCTGGAATTGGGCTTATTTGTATAGCCATATGCTGTCAGGCACAATCCTGTTAAAATGTAGTGTAGTCAATGTGACGAGCTGATACGCAAGAAATGTACTGTTTCTTGTGGGTATGTATCTCTCTTAACATGTTTATACAGCGAGCCAGGCATCATCTTTTATATCTGTTTCAGCCTTCTGCAAGAGATTGTATACTTAATAAAGTGTTTGTTACCTCAACGCTTCATTTTCCTGATATGTTCCTGCTATACCATGTACTTGTATGAGAAAGTACCCTGTTATTCTCTTTGTATTGCTTCCTTTATGTAAAAATCACTGGTGTTCCTGCTAGTCCGTTGCTTTTCTTTTAGAAACTGTGGTCAGTTCTCTAGCAGTGCTGGGAACTCGGTGTGCTTGCCCTGACATGCCCCTGATGCACAGTCCTTCACTGGGAAGCTCAGTGTGCAAAAACCCCACATTACTACAGATATACAGTAGATTGTATATCACCTATTCAGATAAAGTGCAATATGAATATTGAGGAAAAAATACATTAGATACAGCTATAAAATCAAAATTTTAAAACCAAATAACTTTTCCAAAATAGGCAATTTTGTGATTTACCTACAACATAATATATGCAAAGCTATGAAATATACAATAATAAATATTGGAAGATTTTTACCCAAGATGTACAAATGGCCCCGATTTAGACAACACTCTTTTCATATTTATCCACCATGTTTCATTGCACCATTGCACCCATGCTCTCTATAGATCAACAAAGCCATCATTTAGGTTTTTCCATTATATTACACAAGCTGGCTTGAGACCGTGTTTTACTTTCAGTCATAAATTCCATCATGCTACACTTTTAAAGTAGTATTTATCCCTCAGCATGATTTAGCCTATTACATTGAGCACAATAAAATAAACATTCCCCAGTAACCTGTGTTAAAATTCTTACCCCAGCACTTGCACTTACTTGAAAAATTCTGCCTGTCTGCTGGCCATCTGTTTCCACAACATCCTTGATTCTGAGCATGCTTAGCTCCTTCTCTGCTGTTTATGTTCAATTCAAGGACTACATATCCCCTGGTACCATGCTTCCTGCAGGCCGGGATTCCTGTACTGACTCCACCTCCATTAAACTCCTCCTCTCAGCACCTCTGTAGTACAGAAGGCAGGTTCTGTGAAATCACGCCCACGTGACTTCACCAGGGGATCAGGGGATATTTGACGTTCACATATTTTTCTTCATATAACTTCACTGCTACATGTACCATGTACGTCAATGATACATCTACATCACTATTAGTCGCTATTAGACAGCACAGCACTACTTTTATATTATATACTGTTTGGGTTTAGGATTTGCTGTTCAGTGCATGCGGCTGTTGATTATCTGACTACCCTCATATTATAGCGTGAGAGTACCCTCTATACATTGTAACACAGAAGTGTTTACGCACAGGGCATAGTGAATACGTATCACAGAATTCAAGGAAGTAAATATTTGGGGATCTTCACAAAGAAAGTTTACAAACTTCGTAATCATTCAGAGTAGGAATAGGCTAGAAATAATTGAAATACAATGCGGAAATGAAAATATGATTTTATATTTTAACTATAGATACACTGTAACAGTGGACAATGCAGTATTGAGCCAGTCTTTTAACTTCGAGAACAGAGGAGGGTGGGAGGAGCAGGGAGTGTCTTGCCATGCTAAGTTATTGGGCTGTGTGTTTCTATTAATGCACACAGTGTAACAAGACATAACTCTAGTCCCTGCATGTAAGAGTGACTCCAAAGGATGCTGCAAGAGAAAGAAGCCACCCTGAAGCAGGAAACCTGGGGCATTAGTCATGTAACCAGCTTAACCACTCCAATACCAGACACTGCACCCAAACTAAATTTTTACTATTTTGTTCACACAAATAGAGCTTCCTTTTGGTGGTATTTAATCATCACTGGGTTTTGTATTTTCTGATAAAGAAACAAAAAAAAGACCAAAAATTCTGTAAAAACAAAATTTTTCTTTATTTCTGTTATAAAATGTGGCAAATAAATAATCTTTCTTCATAAAATCTAGGCCAAAAGGTATTCTTATACATTTCTTTGGTGAAAATAACCCAAATCAGTGTATATTATTTAGTCTGTAGGAAAGTTATACAGTCCATAAACTAGTAAATACTGTATATCTGAAAATGTATCAGTCCTGATGTACTGACGGCTTATCTCATTTCTTAAAGCCCAAAAATGTCAGAACAGTAAAGATTTCCCCCAAATTACCACTTTTTGGAATATAGACAGTCCAAGTTGTTTAGTAAGAGGCATGGCGAGTTTTTTGAAGTTGTAATTTTTTGTCATAATTTTTTGGACCATGAAAAAATTAAGAAAAACAACTGTCACCAGTACAGTAGGAAAAAAAAAAAAAAATTTTTATTTTTATTTTTTTGTGCACTTCGGACCGTGTGAAGTGATGATGCGGCTACTCCACCCGACACGTTTTCCCCTCAGATGGCATCAACTGGGATTGGAGGACTCCGTGGAGTAGCCACATCGTCACTTCATGCGGTCTGCACTGCAGGCAGCTGTGCACCTGTACAGTGCCTTGCGAAAGTATTCGGCCCCCTTGAACTTTGCGACCTTTTGCCACATTTCAGGCTTCAAACATAAAGATATAAAACTGTAATTTTTTGTGAAGAATCAACAACAAGTGGGACACAATCATGAAGTGGAACTAAATTTATTGGATATTTCAAACTTTGTTAACAAATAAAAAACTGAAAAATTGGGCGTGCAAAATTATTCAGCCCCTTTACCTAAATGACTAATGATGATAAATAGAATCCACCTGTGTGTAATCAAGCCTCCGTATAAATGTACCTGCACTGTGATAGTCTTAGAGGTCCGTTTAAAGCGCAGAGAGCATCATGAAGAACAAGGAACACACCAGGCAGGTCCGAGATACTGTTGAGGAGAAGCCGGATTTGGATACAAAAACATTTCCCAAGCTTTAAACATCCCAAGGAGCACTGTGCAAGCGATAATATTGAAATGGAAGGAGTATCAGACCACTGCAAATCTACGAAGACCTGGCCGTCTCTCTAAACTTTCAGCTCATACAAGGAGAAGACTGATCAGAGATGCAGCCAAGAGGCACATGATCACTCTGGATGAACTGCAGAGATCTACAGCTGAGGTGGGAGACTCTGTCCATAGGACAACAATCAGTCTAAAGCCCCGTACACACGTACCGAATGTCGGCCGAACGATCGGCCTTCTTTTGTCCGGTGCTGTCCTGTCGGTTGAAAAGTGCTAAAGACTGCACACAAATTTTGTCGGCCAACAACAGCCGACTGCAGAAGTGATATCATGTGATGGTTAACTTTCCGTGTGTTTTTTCTTCTCTGAGCATGCCCAGTCTTGCTCATCTGCTGTTTGTCGGCCGAATTCTGTACTGACTGAGGAACAATCGGCCGTTCTGGTGTTGGCCAACAAAAATTTTAAAGCCTGCACACCAGATTCTGTTTGGCCGGAAAGTCGCAGTCGGTTGTCGGAAGCATCATACTAACAAGCCGACAATCGGCCGATCGGTCGGTGGCCGAATATTTACGGCCGACAATCGCTACGTGTGTACGGGCCTTTATACTGCACAAATCTGGCCTTTATGGAAGAGTGGCAAGAAGAAAGCCATTTCTTAACCACTTTCCGACCGGCTGTTGTAAAAATACAGCCGCAAAGTGGTTGCATAGTTCTGAGAGGCCGTTCCTGAACGTCCTCCTAGAATCGCGCTCCCGCGCGCCCCCCGGGGCGCGCACACGGGAGTGTCCGTGCTCGCCGGGTCCCGGGGACCCAACACATCACGGATCGTGGTAAAGGGCCAATGAGAGCGGTCCTTTACCACGTGATCGCTCCGTCCAATGGCGGAACGATCACGTCACAACAAACCGGAGCATGTCCGGTTCATTTCTCTCCTCTCCTCGGACGCTGTACACAGCAATCGGTACAGCGTGCGAGGAGAGGAGAGAAACTGCAGCTGCACGCCTCCTCTGCATCAACTGTGCCCCATTAGTGCCCCATCAGTGCCTCATTCATGCCCTATCAGTGCCTCAGCCGTGCCCCATCCATGCATCATCCATGCCTCATCCATGCATTATCCGTGCCTCATCCATGCCCACCCATGCCACCTCAGTGCTCATCCATGCCACATCCATGCCCACCCATGCCACCTCAGTGCTCATCCATGCCACATCCATGCTCATCCGTGCTCATCCATGCCTCATCCGTGCTCATCCATGCCTCATCTGTGCGACATCTGTGCCTGCCCATGCTGTCTCAGTGCTCATCCATGCCACATCCATGCTCATCCATCCCACATCTGTGCCCGCTCATGCCACCTCAGTGCTCATCCATGCTCATCCATCCCACATCTGTGCTCATCCATGCCACATCCATGCTCATCCATCCCACATCTGTGCTCATCCATGCCACATCAGTGCTCATTCGTGCCACATCCATGCCACCTCAGTGGTCATCCGTGCCACGTCAGTGGTCATCCGTGCCACATCAATACCACATCAGTGCTCATCCATGCCATGTCAGTGCACATCCGTGCCACATCAAAGCCACATCAGTGCTCATCTGTGCCACATCCATGCCACGTCAGTGCTCATCCGTGCCACATCCATGCCACTTCAGTGCTCATCCGTGTCACGTCAGTGCTCATCCATGCCACATCCATGCCATGTCTGTGCTCATCCATGCCACATCAGTGCTCAACCGTGCCACATCAATGCCACGTCAGTGCTCATCTGTGCCACATCCATGCCATGTCAGTGCCACATCCGTGCCACATCAATGCCACATCAGTGCTCATCCATGCCACATCCATGCCACGTCAGTGCTCATCCGTGCTGTGTATGTGGTCAGGCTGTGGAAAAGTGTCACACATGTGGTATCGCCATACTCAGGAGGAGTAGCAGAATGTATTTTGGGGTGTAGTTGCAAGTATGCCTATACAGTGTGTAAGAAATAACTTCGTAATATGACCATTTTGTGAAAAATAATAAAAAAAATCTTCATTTTGCAAAGAATTGTGGGAAAAAATTACAACTTCAAAAAACTCACCATGCCTCTTACTACATACCTTGGAATGTCTACTTTCCAAAAAGGGGTCATTTGGGGGGTATTTGTACTGTCCTGAATTGTTAGGGTCTCAAGAAATGAGATAGGCCGTCAGTACTTTAGGTGTGATCAATTTTTAATGATTGGCACCTTAGCTTGTAGACTCTATAACCTTTACAAAGACCAAAAAATGTATACTTATTTGGGTTATTTTTACTAAAGATATGTAGCAGTATAAATTTTAGTCAAAATTTATGAAGACAAATTACTAAATTTGCAAAATTTAAAACCAAAACGAAGAAAAATGCATTTTTTTACAAAATTTTCTGGTTTTTTTTTTCATTTATAGCACAAAAAATAAAAAAAACAATTATGATTAAATACCACCAAAAGAAAGCTCTGTTTGTGTAAAAAAAAGGATGAAAATTTCATATGGGGACAGTGTTGCATAACTGAGTAATTGTCATTCAAAATGTGAGAGCACTGAAAGCTGAAAATTGGTCTGGTTAGGACGGGGGTTTAAGTGCCCAGTGGGTAAGTGGTTAAAGATATCCATAAAAAGTGTCATTTAAAGTTTGCCACAAGCCACCTGGGAGACACACCAAACATGTGGAAGAAGGTGCTCTGATCAGATGAAACCAAAATTGAACTTTTTGGCAATGCAAAACGTTATGTTTGGCGTAAAAGCAACACAGCTCATCACCCTGAACACACCATTCCCACTGTCAAACATAGTGGTGACAGCATCATGGTTTGGGCCTGCTTTTCTTCAGCAGGTACAGGGAAGATGGTTAAAATTGATGGGAAGATGGATGGAGCCAAATACCGGACCATTCTGGAAGAAAACCTGATGGAGTCTGCAAAAGACCTGAGACTGGGACGGAGATTTGTCTTCCAACAAGACAATGATCCAAAACATAAAGCAAAATATACAATGGAATGGTTCACAAATAAACATATCCAGGTGTTAGAATGGCCAAGTCAAAGTCCAGACCTGAATCCAATCGAGAATCTGTGGAAAGAACTGAAAACTGCTTTTCACAAACGCTCTCCATCCAACCTCACTGAGCTCGAGCTGTTTTGCAAGGAGGAATAGGCAAAAAATTCAGTCTCTTGATGTGCAAAACTGATAGAGACATACCCCAAGCGACTTACAGCTGTAATCGCAGCAAAAGGTGGCGCTACAAAGTATTAACTTAAGGGGGCTGAATAATTTTACACGCCCAATTTTTCAGTTTTTTATTTGTTAAAAAAGTTTGAAATATCCAATAAATTTTGTTCCACTTCATGATTGTGTCCCACTTGTTGTTGATTCTTCACAAAAAAATTACAGTTTTATATCTTTATGTTTGAAGCCTGAAATGTGGCAAAAGGTCGCAAAGTTCAAGGGGGCCGAATACTTTCGCAAGGCACTGTACATCTGTACATGCTTTAATCTGTCATCTTAATTCTTCTCATTTATTCACATGTGAACAATGTGTGGCAATGTTTGGAGTAAAATGAAGAACTATACCAGATAGAGGATTACATGCTCCTGGGGTCTATCTCCATCTGGATGTCCATGATCCAATACATCGCTTTGAGCAGCGGGCCATTTTGCCAATTTTGGAATCTGTATGAAGTATACTGAGCCAGAGGGACTTGTTTTTTAACGAGATCCTATCATCCACTGGGGCCAATCCATCATAGGGCTCTTGATATACATGCTTTTTACAAAGTCTCTTTCTGGTTTTGTTTGTGGACACCTTAGGGTTGCATGCAACACTGAATACCGCAAACTGTGTAAATCTATTAGGCACCAACCACCTGTGTTGTTACATCATTGAACTATTAATTACTCAGAGACTTTTATTTTTTATTTTTATCCTTATTGTTTTGTGCACTTTTAAGCACCACACACTTTCACATCACAGGCAGAGTAAATCAAATTTGTGTTTAGGATACATTTATTGTTATATAACTGGTATCATTTATGTCACTGAGACTCTATTGTTATGCACTTTAGCACTATACACTTGTTTTTTTACACACTGCCAAACTTATATGGATACATTGATTTTTTTCATAAGTAATTTTATTATTTATGATTGTTCATATATATATGTAGTTTCATTATAACATTTCTTTGAGTGCACTAGCACACACATATTTCACATTATTCCCTCCCATAGTTCAGGGAGTTCTAGGTGCTGCTCTTACAGTATGTTGAGTTAGCGCATCCTATACAATTACATTTATTTCTGACTTTAGCAGTATATTCTGTCTCCGACTTTGCTAACAGGGTAACTGAACAAATGTCACTGGGGACTCTCTTCAATAGCAACTCCCCACAGTGACCACAATGACCCCAGGCTTGCAGCATAACAGTACCGCGCTGGCATTTGCCACAGACAAGTCCCAGGTGTTCTCCATTGTAGCTGCACAGCACCAGACTTCCTTGGGGTTGCAGCCGCACTCCGATGTCTATCAGCGTCCTTCCTGGCAGTTCAGCCAGCTTTAAATGGAATTCACCACCGCTCACAGCTCCGGTACTCGCCATAGCATCCGCCATCTTACTACTCTCTCCTCATGGTTCCTCCTCAGCTGCACCCAGATATGTCGCCATAGCTCTGCCACTTTCTCAGAATTGGCTGATCTCAGGCATGTACTCCACCTGCTCCTGCAGACATTCTGGCGCCAAACTCCTGGCGCAGCTTACTTCCTGCGCCAGCAGTAACCCTTTCCAAGTCAGGCTCCTTTTGGCTAACTGTACTGCAGGTTTCTGTAGCACTGGTTTCATGCAAGAACACAAGGACAGTCCCAAAGCACACACAGAGTACCCGGCCATCGCTTAACAGCCGGGCAATAAGCAATAACTTTGTACTTGGCATTAGCGATCCCGGCAGGGGCACAGATACATTCTAAACAGTCATATACTAAAGAACAGTCCCATCTCTGGACAGCTGGGCAATATTTGTAATCTGCAGTGGTTGCCAGTGGCAACGAAGACACAGTAACAATCTTTACTTGCAACTTCAACTGAATGATGCAGCGAGACTTGGTATTTACTCTGAACAACGAAAGTGTGGACACAGTCCCAGGCCAGGAGCAGCCCTGCCCCTGCCCTGGCAAAAACATATGTTTAGGCAGTCCTTTGAATAGTTGCTAGGGGCAACAACAGTGCAACTGGATTTTACAGCTCCTCAGGAGAACACTGTACAATCCTTTTTGATGATAGAAACAGTTCCTGTTTTTGCTCTTTCTGGTTGCTATAGCTACAAGAATCCCGGATGAGCCCACACATGTAACGCTACCCCCGTAGGAGCCGCTTGATTTAAAAAGGTTCACCCTGTGTGTGCAGTCAGGTGGGAGGCATTCCAGCCCAAGATTCAAGTCAATGTAGTTGTTGTTTTTGTATTTATTAGGGGATTTTAACTTGGATAGAGTTTGGAAAAGGTCCAGGGCACTATTAATCCATTTCCTTTGTACACTGAGGACTCCGTCACTTCAGGTGATCTTCAGACTGCCCAAGAGACGCCTCTCTTATGTGGCGCAGTCTCTTTCACAGCAAAACTTTACATATGCATCAGCAACTGTATTTCCACTCCTCTTCACATCCCACAGGCTCACACTGCAGTATCTCACAATCCTCCTATAGCAAGGAGTGCGATCCCTCCTGGGATCATTGGAAACTAGCTGGGCCCTGTACCTGACTGCTTCTATCCCGTCTTCTGGCTATAGAGGTTCAAACGAACAGATGCCCCAATTTCACTGATCCTTGTTTCTACTTAGGATGGTTACTCACAGTACAGCTTGCCGGGTTGGGGGGGGGGGGGGGCTGCTTCTTACTAGCCCTAGGAATGCCAGCAGCCAGTCCTGACTGTAGCGCAGGAACAGTAGTGGTCACCTCAACTACACATCCAGCAAGAGGCAGCAACCCCCTCCACCCGGGGGCCCTCTCCTGGCTCAGCACTCCATCATTTCATCTCCATTTCTCCACATGACGCCTCCACATGGCAGGTCACATCAAGCTCTCAGCTTGGGATTGGCCACGGCTCCTACAATACTGCCAAACAGTGGCTCTATTCCCTGTCAGTCAGTCCCTGGGGAAACCCTGTAGATTTCTGCTCAGGCTGCTATGGGGGACCAAGCAAACCAGTCCACCTGGGTCTGCCCTGCCTGCTAAAAAGTAAAAGATTAACTATTTACAGACACTAGTACCTGCAGGGTGCTACAGTTACATCAGTTTTCTTTCTGATACGACTCAGCAGGGAACCAGTCTAGGATCCCCTGCTGAGACAGAATGAAGGGCACCCATGGGACAGGGTTCTTAAACAGATTATGAGCTAAAATGCATCTGTTGTCTCATAGAAACCTAAAAAAGTGATAGCAGAAAAAGAACCAAGTGGTCCAGGTCTGCCCATTTTTTAAAACATGTTTTATATGATTTATTTTCGTTTTTTTTTTTTTTTTGGGGGGGGGGGGGGTTTAATTTTTAAGTATATATCTACAGTGTGTTTGTCCCAAGCATTTTTGAATATACTTACTGTTGACTGACTCACTACCTCTGCTGGAAGTATATTCCAAGTATCAACTGCTCTTTTCAGTAAAATAATATTTTCCAAGATTAGTTTTTTTAACTTTCCACCTGCTAGTCTGAGGTCATTCCCTGTGTTCTTGATTTTGGTTTTTATTAAAAATTCTGTCCTCCTGAACCTTATTCACCCCCTTGATGTATTTAAAGGTTTTAATCATGTCTTCTCTTTCCATTCTTTCCTCCAGGCTGTTCATATTAAGTTCCTGAAGTTTCTCTCGATATGTTTATCCCCCAGGTCGTTCACCATGTTTGTTACTTGTCTCTGGACTCATTCTATCTTATCAATATCTTTGTGTAAGTGAGGTCTCCAGAACTGGACACCGTATTCTAAATGAGGTCTCACGAAAGATGTACCGTATTTATTCGCGTATAAAGCGCAAAATTTTCTACCAAAAAAAGAAATCAAAGTTTGGGTGCGCGTTATAAACGAGGGCTGGGGTGGGGTGGCAGTGGCGACCGGTCCATTGAGGGCGCAGGCGAATTGTGAGTTTGCACTGCGCCTTTTCCGGGCTGCAGCCGCTCACTGTACGCGAGGGCGAAGAAAAAAAAATGTCCCCTCGTCGCGTACAGTGGGCGGCCCGAACTGGGGGTGAGAATTCTTATTATCTGCTGTATGGTCGCCGCTTCATTTCCTCGCCCACACGTTGCGGTAAGCATTGCTTTTGTACAATTCAGTGTTTTGCGTACAGTAATTCAGTGTTCTTCATATTTTAAGCGAAGAAACTGGAGAAACAGATGTTCCTGCCAACTGGGACACTGATGAAAAATTAACTCGAGAAGAATGGGAACAACTCTTTAGTGTATCTGATGATGAATATGACTTTGAAGCATTTTAAATAAATATTGTTACCGGTAATTTTATTTCGGTATTGTGTTTATACCAGTTTACGTTGTCAATAAATGATTTTTATCATGGCCACACGTGTTCAACAACGTTTTTTTGTCAATTACAATGCTTGGTGTGAAACAAAATTTTATACCGATTTTTAATTGAAAATTAGGGGTGCGCGTTATACACGTGTGCGCGTTATACTCGAATAAATACGGTATATAGAGGAATCAGGACGTCCTTCCTCCTGCTGGTGCTCCCTCTAGTAATGCATCCTAGAATTTTATTCACTTTCCTCCCTGCCTGGTCACATTGCTCATTTTGCAATCATTAGAGATAAGTAGCCCCCAAATCTTTTTCCTCTGTAGTGCTGGTCAACACTGTTCCCCCAATACTGTATTCTGGTCAAGGGATTCTTTTTCCCTAGGGGCAATATTTTACATTTATAAGCATTGAACTGCAGTCTCCACTGCTTTGACCAATCTTCCAGCAATTCCAAATCATGTTCCATGTTACAGATGCCTCCAGGGATATCAACCCAATTACACACCTTTGTATCATCAGCAAAAATACATAACTTGCCCAACAAACCTTCTCTATTGACTGCTTTATATAATAAAATATAAGCATGACATCACTAATAGATCACTACTGACATTAAAGCAGCATTGTAAGTACATGCAGTATAGAAGACCACTTTTTTTTTGCGGTATAGAAGACCCATTAATGACTTGATCACAGAAAATTCCTGTAATTAGTCCTGTATTCCATGTGTCCGGGTTTAAAAAAGGTAAATGTGATCTGATGGTATGCATTGGCTTAGTTTAACGTTTGTTGATGCATCTTTACAGATGATCTACAGTATCTAGATGCATTTCTATTGATTTTATTGGAAAAAGCATGCAGAAAAAAATGCAAAGATACAAATCCAGCCCAAGGAGTTTCAGTGTAAATTAATTGGGTGTACTGTATTGCACAATCTTATCAATGTAAAACAGTGCGCTTGCTGACAGAAGTAGAGAGCAGAGCTATTGATCCTATATTGTCCAATTACAGGCTGTAGCAGATTGCTGTTCTGCTTAATTGCAGTGGAAGTGAGGTCGCTGATCTGGCTACACAGCAAAAGAATGCACTATGAATCACAGAACTGGCTGATTAGAAATCGTCTTACAGATAAGACAGTCCACACCTACACTATATTATCAAAAGTATTGGGACGCCTGCCTTTACACGCACATGAACTTTAATGGCATCCCAGTCTTAGTCCGTAGGGTTTAATATTGAGTTGGCCCATCCTTTTCAGCTATAACAGCTTCAATTCTTCTGGGAAGTCTGTCCACAAGGTTTAGGAGTGTGTCTATGGGAATGTTTGACCATTGTTCCAAAAGCACATTTGTGAGTTCAGGCACTGATATGGACGAGAAGGCCTGGCTCGCAGTCTCAGCTCTAGTTCATCCCAAATGTGTTCTATTGGGTCGAGGTCAGGACTCTGTGGAGGCCAGTGAAGTTCCTCTACCCCAAAATCGCTAATCCGTGCCTTTATGGACCTTGCTTTTTGTACTGGTCAAAATCATTTGGTGGAGGGGGGATTATGGTGTGGAGTTGTTTTTCAGGGGTTGGGCTTGGCCCTTTAGTTCCAGTGAAGGAAACTTTTAAAGCACCAGCATATCAAAAAATTTTGGACAATTTAATGCTCCCAACTTTGTGGGAACAGTTTGGGGATGGCCTTTCCGGTTCCAACATGGCTGCGCATCAGTGCACAAAGCAAAGTCCATAAAGAATGGATGAGTGAGTTTTGGTTGGATGAACTTGACTGGCTTGCACAGAGTCCTGACCTCAACCCGATAGAACACCTTTGGGATGAATTTGAATGCAGACTCTAAGCTAGGCCTTCTTGTCCACATCAGTGCCTGACCTCACAAATGTGCTTCTGGAAGAATGGTCAAACATTCCCATAGACAAACTCCTAACCACTTCCCGCCCATGCCACTAGAACCACCAGGGATGCCCACCCGTGACCCCTGGGATGCCCACCATGGCCACCAGGGATGGTAATCAGGGCTCAGGGAGCTCGCCAGTGCCCTCCCCATCAGTGCTGTCCGCCAGTGCCCTCCCCATCAGTGCTGCCCACCAGTGCCCATCATTACCATCTATCAGTGCTGCCCACCAGAGCCCATTAGACATGCTGGTAGGTTAATTGGAACCTGTATTAAAAAAAAAATGGCCCTACTATGTATGTATGAATGTGAATTAGGGACCTTTAGATTGTAAGCTCCTTGGGGGCAGGGACTGATGTGAATGTGCAATGTATATGTAAAGCGCTGCATAAATTGACAGTGCTATATAAGAACCTGAAATAAAATAAAATAAATAAAAATAAATTATTGTCCACCAGTGCTGCCTATCAGTGCCCATTAGTGCCCATCAGTGCCGATCAGTGCCACCTATCAGTGCCCATCAGTGCCGCCTATCAGTGCCCATCAGTGCCACCTATCAGTGCCCATCAATGCCGCCTATCAGTGCCCAGCAGTGATGCCTATCAGTGCCCACCAATGCTGCATATCAGTGTTGCCTATCAGTGCCGCATATTAGTGCCCATCAGTGCTGCCTATCAGTGCTGCCTATCAGTGCTGCCTATCAGTGCCGCATATTAGTGCCACCCCATCATTGCCATCCCATCAGTCCCTCCTCATCAGTGCCTGTCAGTGCGGCCTCATCAGTGCAGGAAAAAACGTATCTATTTACAAAATTGTATGACATAAACAAAAAAAGTTTTGTTTTTTTCAAACTTTTCGGTCTTTTTTTATTTGTTTAGCAAAAAAGAAAACATTTTGCTGTGATCAAATACCACCAAAAGAAAGCTCTATTTGTGGGAAAAATGACATAAATTTGGTTTGGGTACAGTGTTGCATGACCGCACAATTGTCATTCAAAATGCAACAGCGCTAAAAGCTGAAAATTGGCCTGGGCAGGAAGGGGGTGAAAGTGCCCTGTATTGAAGTGGCTAAACCTTGTGGACAGTCTTCCCAGAAGAGTTGATGCTGTTATAGCTGCATATAGGAGGCCAACTCATATTGAATACTACGGACTAAGACTGGAATGCCATTTAGGTTCATGTGTGTGTAAAGGCAGGCGTCCCAATACTTTTGGTGATATAGTGTATGTAATTTTCTTTGAACTTAGTTGCACATGTGGCAGCTTTAAAGCAGAATTAAAGGAGAAGTATAGCCAAAGCTATTTTGGGTATACTTCTCCTGGCGACAGTGGCGGTCCGCCCCGGGTGCCACGCACTGGGGAGTTGTCAGGCTGGCACGCATATCAGTGTGGAGGCAGCTGCAGCGGCAGCTCCTTCAGTCCGCGCTGCTCGCGGGGGGCGGCGGCCGGCAGGAAGAAGGTGAGCTGCCAACTGTGTGTGTGTGACTGGATAGGACAGGGGAAGGGACAGCTGCATATAGAGGAATTCATCTTTCTGTATTCCTCCTGCAGCTGTTGAATGGCTGATTCTCCTCTCCCTCCTGCAGTCATTCAGCGGCTGCAGGAGGAATATGTAAAGATCAAATCATCTATATGCAGCTGTCCCATCCCCTCTCCTATACAACTTGCTGGCCCCCTAGTGCTTTCCAGCCCCCACCCCCCAGTGCTCTTAACACCCCCCCAGTGCTCTTAAAACCCCCCCTGCTCTTAACACCCCCCTGCTCTTAACACCCCCCCTAGTGCTCTTAACACCCCCCTTCTCTTAACACCCCCCCAGTGCTCTTAACACCCCTCTTGTTCTTAACACCCCCCCCTGCTCTTAACACCCCCCCCAGTGCTCTTAACACCCCCCCTTGCTCTTAACACCCCCCCTTGCTCTTAACACCCCCCACGCTCTTAACCCCTCAGTGCTCTTGACCCCCCCAGCGCTCCTTAGCCCCCACGTATTCTTTAGCCCCCCGTGCTCTTTAGCCCCCACAGTGCTCTTCAGCTCCCCACAGTGCTTTTCATCTCCCCCTATGCTCTCTGGCCCCCCCAGTGCTCTCCACCCCCCCTGTGCTCCCTGGCTCCCCCCTCAGTGAGTTCCAGTTCCCCCATGCTCTCCATCCCCCTGGTTTTCCCTGCCCCCCCAGTGCCTTCACCCCCTGCGCCTTTCAACCCCCCTACAATGCTTTTCAAACCCCTCTTAATTCTCTCCAGTCCCCCCCCCCCCGCGTCCTTCAGCTCCTCCAGTGCTCTCTGTTTGCCCTGTGCTTTCCGGCCCCCCTAGTGCTCCTCTATCTTCTATCATGTCTGCAGTCTCTGACCTTCTTTTGTATCATGTCTGCAGTCTCTGACCTTCTCTTGTATCATGTCCTCAGTCTCTGACCATCTCTTGGATCATGTCCTCAGTCTCTGACCATCTCTTGGATCATGTCCTCAGTCTCTGACCATCTCTTGGATTATGTCCTCAGTCTCTGACCATCTATTGGATCATGTCCTCAGTCTCTGACCATCTCTTGGATCATGTCCTCAGTCTCTGACGATCTCTTGTATCATGTCCTCAGTCTCTGACCATCTCTTGTATCATGTCCTCAGTCTCTGGCCATCTCTTGGATCATGTCCTCAGTCTCTGACCATCTCTTGGATCATGTCCTCAGTCTCTGACCATCTCTTGGACCATGTCCTCAGTCTCTGACCATCTCTTGGATCATGTCCTCAGTCTCTGACCATCTCTTGGATCATGACCTCAGTCTCTTACCATCTCTTGGATCATGTTCTCTGTCTCTGACCATCTCTTGGATCATGTCCTCAGTCTCTGACCATCTCTTGGATCATGTCCTCAGTCTCTGATCATCTCTTGGATCATGTCCTCAGTCTCTGACCATCTCTTGGATCATGTCTGCAGTCTCTGACCATCTCTTGGATCATGTCCGCAGTCTCTGATCATCTCTTGTATCATGTCCGCAGACTCTGACCATCTCTTGTATCACATCTGCAGTGTCTGACCATCTACTGTATCATGTCTGTAGTCTCTGACCATCTCCTGTATCATGTCTGTAGTCTCTGATCATCTCCTGTATTATGTCCTCAGTCACTTACCATCTCTTGTATCATGTCCTCAGTCTCTGACCATCTCTTGTATCATGTCCTCAGTCTCTGACCAACCATCTCCTGTATCATGTCCACAGTTTCTGACCATCTCCTGTATCATGTCCTCAGTCTCTGACAATCTCCTGTATGTTGTCTGCAGTCTCTGACCATCTCTAGTATCCCATCCGTAGTCTCTGACCATCTCTTGTATCCCGTCCGTAGTCTCTGTCCATCTCTTGTATCCCGTCCGTAGTCTCGGATTTCTCTTGTATTAGGTCCGTAGTCTCTGACCATCTCTTGTATCATGCCCTCAGTCTCTGACCATCTCTTGTATCATGTCCTCAGTCTCTGGCTATCTCCTGTACCATGTCCGTTGTCTCTGACCATCTCTTGTATCATGTCCTCAGTCTCTGATTTCTCTTGTATTAGGTCCGTAGTCTCTGACCATCTCTTGTATCATGTCCTCAGTCTCTGGCTATCTCCTTTAGCGTGTCTCCAATCTCTTACTCAAACTTAAACACATTGATAATAGTATTAGCTACCTGTTTATGCCAAAGGTAGGACTGTGCAGGGGAGGCAGAGAGTGCAAAAGGGGGAACTGTGATTAGAGAGACAGGGGGGGCAGACTGCAAAGGGCACTGTGATGGGGGGGCTGTGAAATTTGTGCAATAAATATTCTTGGAGACATTACAAATTTCTGCGGGTGTTTTTACATTTTAAAGTGGGGGGGTGCCAGATATAGGATCCGCCCCGGGTGCCAAATGCTCTAGGTATGTCACTGCCTGGCGATCACAGTAGTGCAGTGTTTCCTGCACTCCTGTGACCTGTTTTCAGCCGACAGCATGATGACGTCACAGAGTTGCCTCAGGCTCTGAAAAGCTCCCAACCATATGGTCTGAATTCACCCAGAAGCCTGGACTGGCAGCTGGCTCAGCCTCTCAGAAAGCCGCTGTCGCCCCCTCCACAGCCCAGCGCTCCAGTAAACTGACAGTCACTGGCTCCCTGCAGCCTGAAGACTGAGAGCGGAGTGGTCAGCAGTGTTTAATCACTCAGTTCTCAGTCTTCGAGCCGGTGGTGGACAGATGCAGCACAGGACCAATGCTGCATCCACCTAGGTGAGTATAAATCTGTAATGGGCCCCAAGAGCTTTTAGACATAATGTGCTATATAGCCTGTGAAGCGATTCCCTCCATTGGTGCTCAAAATTCTGCAACACAGAGCAATCCAGATTCAATCAGTGTGTGGCTGTCCCTGCTCGACAGAAGATCATCACATGATAAACTTGTGTTGAAGGGACACGTTGGAAAATGTTCCTCAGTGGAAGGTAAGGAAACAATGCCCCAGCAGGAGGATTCCTCCAACCACCTCATTTATGTGGATAAGGGAATCTGATTTTTTTCTTTTGGAGCCCGCTGTAAAAATGACTTTTTCTGTAATGTTTGATGTCTTTAATTCCTAATCATATCATTTTGAAAACATTTTTTATGTCCGTTTTTGGCCGTTTGAAACATTAGAAAGGCAGGTCTGTCAGAGAAGTAGAGTACAATGAAAAGACAGATGGACGCTGCCATTCATATAGTATAAAGAAAATAATCCTTTTTTTTTTCACCAAGCAGATTACGCGGGTGAGAAAGGTGGCGATGAAACAAAAGGCCTTTCCTTCTGAATACTCACAGCACAGCATTACAATTTCTGCGAGCAGCAACAAAGTTCCCATAGGGCTGACTTATTTCCTGACAGATTACAGCCCTCATTGTTGGTGCCTCATGTCTGGGGTGGGAACAATTGTGTGCGTTATGTGATAGCTCCCAGATCACAGGTCACATGATACATGCTCGTCCTTAGGCTGCACTATACAGAGAGAAGCACCTAGAAATACAGCAAACAGGATTACCTCTGTAAGTGAATACATACACGTGACACACAACAGCTACACACACTTATTATGTACATATACAGAAATGAACGTTGAATATCAATCAATAGTCAGTATGTAAGCTGTGCATCACAGCAGTTTACTACAGCAGCTGTACTATGTTTGCCCTTTTAACCCTTATTTGCTAATTAATTAGCAGGGCTAGGCTAGCCATACACTAGTAGATTTTCAAACAAACATTTGTAGGAATATTCATATGAACAATGTACGACAATTTGCATTAGTACAATCAATGACATGAAAAATATTCAAAAATACTTCAGAAACTTGCTTCTAAGATTTGATTTGGGAATCAATGGATTTTTCAGAATGAGAACCGTATTTACTGTTAGGCCTCATTCACATGGGCATACTTAACCACTTTAAGACCTGGCCTATTCTGACACTTCTCATATATATCTAAAAATCAGCATGTTTTTTGCTAGAAATTTATTTAGAACCCCCAAACATTATAAAAAAATGATGCTTTCAGCTACATGTGTTTAGTGCATCCCCTTACAGGCAGTCCTATTCGGGTCACTTGGATGCAGCAGCTGCACAAACACAGCTGGTGCTCCCAATTTGACATCTGTGTGGGTGCAGGTGTGTTCAAATGCGGATCCCTGAATTCACACTGTCAGTGTTAGGGGACCTGCGACTGTACCCACAGGACTGTCAAATTGGTAGCAGTGGATGTGTTAGTGCAGCTAATTGACCTAAATGGGACTGCCTTCAAGGGGGTGCATGGAACACCCGAACATTGCCATGCAGGCAAAACACAGCCATCGTACAGGCATACGCTTAAGTATAGCTATGCGAAAGTGGCCTTAGAATATTCCATTCGGCTCCTTTGAAAATGACCCCACTAATGATTGAAAAATTGTTCTTAAAATATTCTGATGAAATTCCACCAGAGTTTGGCCAGCTTAAGTTGTTGGTAATTAAAATCTCATTTATTTCCTTTTTAATCTCTCTGACATTTCTTTGAGTGGATAATAATACCTATTAGGGAGAGGCTATATTAATTTGGGTACCTCAGTAGATGTCATCAAATGTCTATATAAATAAAATAAAAAATAAAGAACACTATTCGCTTCTTCAGGACAGGGCTGATATGTGATACAGAGGTTATATTAACTAGACCTTAAAATTAATATAACCTCTGTATCACTTATCAACCCTGTTGTGAAGAAACAAATCCAACCCGTGACAAGAGTATTTGTTTACCAAATGCTGTTGTACATGTATAGTATTGACACATTCTAAATACTGCAAGCATTGTATACCGTATAAAATATATATATATATATATATATATATATATATATATATAGTACTTTGCAAAAGTTTTAGGCAGGTGGGAACAAATGCTGTAAGGTAAGAATGCTTTCAAAAATATATCTTATTTTTCTCAATTTTCAAAATGCAAACAGAAAAAAAATCTAAATCAAATCAATATTTGATGTGACTACACTTCGGCTTCAAACCAGCATCAATTCTTACACTTGCACACTTTATTACACTTGCACACTTTATTACACTTGCACAAAGTCAGGGATTTTGTAGGATTAGAGTCAGGTGTATGAATAATCAGTTATACCAAGCAGGTGCTAATGATCATCAGTTTCATATGTAGGTTAAAACACAGTCATTAACCACTTTACCACCGGAGGATTTTGCTGTCTTCCGTCCAGGCCACTTTTTGCGATTCGGCGCTGTGCGACTTCAACTGACAATTGCGCGGTCGTGCAACGCCGTACCCAAACGAAATTTACGTCCTTTTTTTCCCACAAACAGAGCTTTCTTTTGGTGGTATTTGATCACCTGTGCGATTTTTACTTTTTGCGCTATAAACAAAAAAAGAGCGTTTATTTTGAAAAAATAACAATATTTTTAACATTTTTTTATATGAAATTCCCCCCAAAAAAGATGTAAAAACCAATTTTTTAAAAATTTTTTGGCCAATTTGTTTTCTGCTACCTATGTTTGGTAAAAAAAATCACAATAAGCGTATTTTGATTGGTTTGCGCAAAAGTTATTGCGTTTACTAACAAAGGGAAAGATTTCTGTCATTTTTGGTGTTTTTTTTTTTAACGCGTAATGGCGGCGATCTGCGATTTTTTTGTGGGACTGCGACACTTTGCGTTGGACAGATCGGACCCTTGACTGACATTTTTGACACTTTTGGGGTTACCAGTGACATTACTGCAGTCATCAGTGCTATATATATGCACTGTTACTGTAAAAATGACACTGGCAGGGAAGGGGTTAATTTTATTGGAGAGGGAGGGGTTAATGTATGCCTGGTGCTTACTGACGTGTAGGGGGGGAGGTGACTGAGTGAGTCATGGACAGATCGGATGTCCAGCTATGCTGAACAGTCCGATCTGTCACTCCCTGTCACTATGGAGATCCGCCCGCTGTGTTTACACACAGCGGGCGGAACTTCACACTAGATCCCCGGCGATCGGGGCAGAGCAGCGGCGATCGCCGCTGCTCCTCCCCTGGCCCGACTCCCGCTGTGAATGAAAACAGCGGGAGCGAGCCTCCGGCGGCGCGCAAGCGCCGCCCAGAAGGGGGAGTGTCTGACGACGTTAATACTACGTCGTCAGACGATAACGAACCACTTTGCCGCAGTACTATTACCGTACTCGGTCGGCAAGTGGTTAACTAAAACAGAAATACCTGTGTAGGAGGCTTATACCAGGGTGAGGAACAGCCAAACTCTGCTACCAAGGTGAGGTTGCAGAAGACAGTTTCATGTCACAGGTCATACACCATGGCAAGACTGAGTACAACAACAGGACACAAGGTAGTTAATTTGTATTATCAAGTTCTCTCCCAGGCAAACATTTCAAAGCAAACTGGGGTTTCAAGATGTTCAAGCTCTTTTGAAGAAGGACAGAGAAAGGGGCATTGTTGAGGACCGTTAACATTGTGGTCAGTCAAAGAAAACGAATGCAGCAGATGAAAGAAATATCACGCTTACTTCCCTTCCACATAGGAAAATGTCCAGCCATGCCATTAGCAAATTGCTGGTGGAAACCAGTGGGACCCAGGTACACCCATCTACTGTCTGGAGAAGTCTGGCCAGATGTGGTTTTCATGGAAGAACTGCAGCCAAAAGCCATACCTCCCACGTGGAAAGAAGGCTAAGCAACTCTACTATGCACAAAAACATAGGAACTGTGTGCAGAAAATGGCAGCAGGTGCTTTGGACTAATGAGTCAAAATTTGAATATTTGTCTGCAGCAGGAGGCAGTTTGTTCGCCTAAGGGCTGGAGAGCGGTACAATAATGTCTGCGGGCAACAGTGAAGCATGATGGAGGTTCCTTGCAAGTTTGGGGCTGCATTTCTGCAAATGAAGTTGGAGATTTGGTCAGGATCAATGGTACCCTCAATGCTGAGAAATACAGGCAGACACTTATCCATCATGTCATACCATCAGGGAGGTGTGTGATTTTTCCCCAAATTTATTCTTCTGCATGACAACAACTCCAAACATACAGATAATGTCATTAAGAACTATCTTCAGTGTAAATAAGAAGTCATGAAGTGATGGTTTGGCCCCCACACAGCCCTGACAGATGAATCTGAGGCATCCTTCATCCACAGAAGATCAGTAGTTAGTTCTACATGTGGTAATGAGTAAGCGACCTTTTGTGTCGTGAAACGCGTCTACCTTCTTTTGTCCCATGTCTCACAGTTTGATTTTTGATGTTATTTGATGAAGAATAAATCACTCCTTTTTGATTTGAACTTTCGGAGTGCGGTCACTTTTTCCTATATTTGATTAGTTCTCCAAGATGTCTGGAACAACCTACCTGCAAAATTCCTTCAAATACTGTGTGTAAGTGTACCTAAAAGAATTTAATTTGATTTGGATTTCTCTTCTGTCTATTTACATTCCATTTTGTTAATTGATAAAAAATAAACTATTAACACTTTTATTTTTTAAAGCATTCTTAATTTACAGCAATTTTCACACCGCGTGTGTGCTTGGCGGACATCGGGTCACTCACGATCTTCCGTTACACCGAAAGAAAGGCAGGCGGCTAATGTAAACAAAGAATGGAGATCAAACGGTTCTGCTATGTAGGACCGTTGATCTCTGTTCTTACACTAGTAGCCACAGCCAATCACAGTTAGAAACACACCCCTAGGGACACACTTAACCCCTCCCTCTCCAATAAAGTTAACTCCTTCACTGCCAGTGTCATTTTTACAGTAACAGTGCATGTATAGCACTGATTACTGCAGTAATGTCACTGGTAAACCCCAAAAGTGTCAAAAATGTCAGTTAAGGGTCCGATCTGTCTGCCACAATGTCGCAGTCCCGCAAAAAAAATCGCAGATCGCCGCCATTACTCGTTAAAAAAAAATGACAAAAATCTTTCCCTTAGTTAGTAAACGCAATAACTTGCACAAACCAATCAAAATACGCTTTTTGCGATTTTTTTTTTACCAAACATAGGTAGCATAAAACAAATTGGCCTAAAATGTTAAAACATTTTGATTTTTTAATTTTTTGGGGGGAATTTCATATAAAAAAATGTGAACAATATTGTTATTTTTGCAAAATTGATGCTCTTTTTTTGTTTATAGCTCATGATCAAAAAATCACACAGGTGATCAAATACCACCAAAAGAAAGCTCTGTTTGTGGGAAAAAAAAGGACGTCAAATTAGTTTAGGTACAGCGTCGCACAACCGCGCAATTGTCCGTTAAATTCACGCAGTGCCGAATCGCAAAATAAGCCCTGGTCAGGAAGGGGGTAAAATCTTCTTGGGCTTAAGTGGTTTTAAATCAATTTTCTGTGTTTTTTTGTATTCCTTGGAGTGGCTATGAATACTGACCTCGGGTAATAAAAAAAAAAAACGATTTCAGAAAATTGGTAAAGGAGGGATCATATCATTGTATCCAGGTAGCCAGAATACAAACTGAATATAGGAAAATTCATTGTTTACACAGTTATGCGAAATGTTACCTAGGGATCACTAAAGTGTTCTGACAGGAGAGGGAAGAATAAGAAGGTTGCAACAGCCTTTATGTACAAGTAATGTTTGATAGGATAGCAAATGGAGTGGCATTAGTCACATTAATGCAGTAGGCCCAGTTTAAGGTGGTGTCAGTTATTAGAATTTTTTTTGTAATGGAAGACATTGATGTAGCACCCTACAAGGTAGGTGCTAGGTAAAGTATAGTGGGCCTTGGCTGCCTAACAGCAGGGCCATGATGTTCAGCTAGGCTGTCATGTCTCCCAGGGGTGGCTGCTGAGAGGGGAGTCTCCCCACTGTCTCCATGAGAGGATTTTCATTGGGCAGTGGAGGAAACCCAATCAGAGGAACACTCAGGCCTGTATCTACCCCAGAGGATTCTGGGAGTGGGTATAAGTTTGAGGGGAGCGCATGACGCAGCGTCCCAGGAGGGACCAGGAGGGAGAGTACGGCTGTCTCTCCTCCTGTCAGAAGGATCGGGTGTCTCGGGTGGCTTGCCTGAGAGTACAGAGAGAGAGCTGAGCTGAGCTGCAGAGAGGATCCGGTGTGCCGAGGACCAGCGGAGAAAGAGGGGTTCAGTTCCAGGAAAGCATTCCAAGTTCGTGAGTACTGTGAACTACCACTGGTGGTCTGCCTAGCTTAAAGGGGACCACTTCGGTGAAAGTCCCTGGGATCCAGGAGCTAGCTAACGGTAAAGGGGTGCCTAGAGAGAGGACCCTGAAGTGTCAGAGGGGTTGCTTAGTGAGAGGACCCTGAAGTGTAAAGGGGGCGCCAGCGGTTGGGCCCTGAAGAGTTAAGTGTACAGCGTGCATTGTGCAGTGTACAGTGTTGAGAGTTGCAGCAGCACAAGCAGTTACAAGGAGCTACCCCAATCAGTGAAGGGCTGGAGGAAGCTGTTTACCGGACTTTTGAGCTAAACAGAGTTTCAAGAGTCAAGTGTATTACAGTCTTGGATCTTCTGAGTTAACCAGAGTGTTAAAGTCAAAGTTCTAGCACAGTTCAGCAAAACAGTATCTTCAAGCGCCAGGAAGCATTGGTCGGCATTCAGCTGGCGTCAAGACAGCGCTAACAGGCATTTTTCTGTAAGGAGTCCCAGTTAAGTCAGAGGAGTATGCCACTCATTCCCTTCTCCCATCCCCATTACAAAATAAACAAAACAAACCAAAGATGCCGGAATGGTCATTGTCTCCAATCTCACACTGGGGTATTCAACTTAAATGTGTTACCGATAACAATGGCAGACCCATATCAGGCCCAATGCCTGGAAAACCTGCTACATTATTAAAAAGCAAAGATGCTTTCTAAAAAAACATTTTTGTTAGGTTAGTTTAATCCTGGTTCATATTTGGTGTATAATAAATATTATTTTTAAAAAATTAACTACCGACTACCCACTGCATTTAAGGTTGTTGACTCTTAAGGGCTCTTTCACATGGTCTGCCTCCATAGGCGGATCCGTGCTGCTCAGCAGGGGGGTTCGATCCGCCGATCCCCGCTGAGCCGGCGGATGA
This sequence comes from Pelophylax lessonae, assembly GCF_965119305.1. Lineage (NCBI taxonomy): Eukaryota > Metazoa > Chordata > Amphibia > Anura > Ranidae > Pelophylax > Pelophylax lessonae. The sequence goes on from NC_138771.1 coordinate 112,079,975, forward strand.
CAGCTCCGTCTCCGCTTGCAGTGCGGAGAGGGAGGTGTCACAGCTCCCGCTGCTCTCTATCATCCGATCCGATCCCTGAACGGATGGAAAATAGGGTTTCCATCCGTCCAGATTTCACGGACAGGATCGGATACGGATGGCAGCGGGTGTCAGCGGAGGTGTCTCCGCTGACATCCGCTGCCCCATAGAGCTGCATGGAGGATCCGATCAGATCCACCTAAAAAACTGACAGGCGGATCTGATCGGATCGCCCGTGTGAAAGAGCCCTTAGGGTTGATTTATCAAAATTGCACAACTGAAAAAAAGGAGCATAATAATAGAGATGCTGCCCCTCAAAATAAATCTAAATTACCCTTCACTTTATGAAAAAAATCAAATGATACTTCTGATTGGTCGCTGCAGGCAACAAATCAAGTTTTTCTTTTTATTCAGCTTTAAAAAATCAGCTCCCCATCATCCCGGAGAGGACGAATGTGTTCTGGCTGAAATTGCTGGGTGTAACAGCAGCATATCAGATATGGAAACCAAAGTGTAGGGCCAGATTAGGTACCTGGAGCTGGCCCAATCCAGACAAGAAACATGCACAGACACTGAAGGTCAGGGAATCAAGACAACAAAACATACACAGGAGGCATGGTGACAGATTTAACACTTAACTGCAAATACACGGTCTATGGGAGTTTGTTCCAAGGAAATCAATGTTTTCAGCAAACCTACAACATTGGGAGCAATGGATAGAAACAGCCACGGGTCATGGAGACAGAATGCAGAAAATACAAAAAATCCACAATAAAGTAAGGTGCTATTTCCTTAAAGAAAAAAGTGTAAAGTAAAATCCAAATAAATGTGCTTTATGCATTTTGCTATGAAAGCATCATCAGGAAGTCCCCTGATAGTAAGTGATGTCACATCCAGGCAAAGTGGAACGCACGCTGGGGCATGGAAGGTAACGGCGGTGCATTTGAACTATTTGAAGGAAATTGAGCATCATTTAGTGTGCGTAGGAGCTGATCGAGCTGGTGGCGGTCTGGGCACTCTGTATTGTAAGTGTAACTGACTGGGGAAGTCCAGTCAAAAACGAACTAACGCTAAACCTGCTCTTTGCCACATTCTAAGACTATTCTATCTAACCCTGTAAAGCAAAAATCACCGTGCTTACCTTTTCTACACCCGATCTGATCCCATACTACGCTGATCTGTCAGTGGTGGCTTCAACGTGGAGGCGAGTGCAGGAGAGGCATCCACCAACGGAAGCCCCATAGTAAGTCTATGGGTGACGTCACTCCCCATTCATTTCACAGCCGTTGTCGGTCCACTCCTGCACAGACCTTCCGTTGCTGGAGACCGGACTGGATCAGATGTAGAAAAGGTAAGTACAGTGATTTTTGCTTTACAGGGTTAGATAGAATAGTCTTACAATGTGGCAAAGAGCAGGTTTAGCGTTAGTTCGTTTTTGACTGGAATTATCCTTTAAGTATTTTAACAAACGGTATTGCACGATCATTCTGTCATTTCTCTTTTGGTGATTATTGCTAACTAGTGTTGAGCGAACACGGACTGTATTATTCGTGTTCGTACCGAATAATTGGATTTTTTGTACCCGAACACGGACACGGACACTTTACTGTATGTTCGGGTAAAAATCCGTGTTCGGTCGTTTTATTTCCGGGTTTTGCATGCTTTAGCGCTCTTTTCATGGCGGGCTTTCAACAGCCAATCAACAATCGTTTAACTGGTGTGCCTTAAGCCATCCCAGCCATGCCTGCAAATGTCTCAGTAGCTGTGATTGGCCGTCTGAAGCATGTGACCAAGTCTTTATAAGTTCGAGGCAGCCGCAGCGGCGTCATTATGCTGCTTAGATTCAGGGACAGAGCACACATCAACGTGCTGGCTGCTGATTAGGGAAAGATAGGCAGGAAAAAACCATTTGTGTCCGGATAGAATTGAGGGACAGGTCGGAGTGTTTAGGCAGGGCGAGTTGTAGGCATTTTAGGGATAGAGTCTGCTGAATTATAGGGTCAGTGTCTTCTACAAACTACAATCGATATTGCTGTGTGGGGGGTGGGGTGAATCTGCACTCAATCCTGATCTACGATCTCTTCTCAATCCTGTTAGGGACAGAGTCTGCTGAATTTTAGGGAAACTGTGTTCTACAAACTACAATCGATATTGCTGTGTGCTGTGGGATTGGAGATAGGCAGGTGTCAGTGATCCACATCCATTTTTCTGTGTGTGAGCTGCAGTGAACACAATCTTTTTGGGCTGCAGTGAACACAATCTTTTTGGGCTGCAGTGAACACAATCTTTTTGGGCTGCAGTGAACACAATCTTTTTGGGGTGCAGTGAACAAAATCTTTTTGGGGTGCAGTGAACACAATCCTTTTTGGTGTGCAGTGAACACAATCTTTGTGGGGTGCAGTGAACAAAATCCTTTGTGGGGTGCAGTGAACACAATCTTTTTGGGGTGCAGTGAACAAAATCCTTTTTGGGGTGCAGTGAACAACATCCTTTTTGGGGTGCAGTGAACACAATCTTTTTGGGGTGCAGTGAACAAAATCCTTTGTGGGGTGCAGTGAACACAATCTTTTTGGGGTGGAGTGAACAACATCCTTTTTGGGGTGCAGTGAACAAAATCCTTTTTGGGGTGCAGTGAACAAAATCATTTTTGGGGTGCAGTGAACACAATCTTTTTGGGGTGCAGTGAACACAATCTTTGTGGGGTGCAGTGAACACAATCTTTTTGGGGTGGAGTGAACAACATCCTTTTTGGGGTGCAGTGAACAACATCCTTTTTGGGGTGCAGTGAACACAATCTTTGTGGGGTACAGTGAACAGAATCTTTGTGGGGTGCAGTGAACACAATCTTTGGGGGGTACAGTGAACACAATCTTTGTGAGGTGCAGTGAACACAATCTTTGTGGGGTGCAGTGAACACAATCATTGTGGGGTGCAGTGAACTCAATCTTTGTGGGGTACAGTGAACACAATCTCATACTTCTGAAGGTTTGAGGGTGCTGCCTGTTCCATACTCCCCCTACTCCTCATCTAGCCTTTTAGGGGTACAAACAATAGTAATTGGGGCCTAGTGTGGTTGTGTACGTGTGATATACATACACTTTTTTGGGATCATATTTTCTATTCCGCTATTTAATCAAAAACCTTTGGGGATCAGTTAAATTGGGGGATAGTCTGTGTTGGTACGTGTGAGAGAGATCCACCTTTCCAAGTTGTTGGGGTTCATCTCATACTTCTGAAGGTTTGAGGGTGCTGCCTGTTCCATACTCCCCCTACTCCTAGCCTTTTAGGGGTACAAACAATAGTAATTGGGGCCTAGTGTGGTTGTGTACGTGTGATATACATACACTTTTTTGGGATCATATTTTCTATTCCGCTATTTAATCAAAAACCTTTGGGGATCAGTTAAATTGGGGGATAGTCTGTGTTGGTACGTGTGAGAGAGATCCACCTTTCCAAGTTGTTGGGGTTCATCTCATACTTCTGAAGGTTTGAGGGTGCTGCCTGTTCCATACTCCCCCTACTCCTAGCCTTTTAGGGGTACAAACAATAGTAATTGGGGCCTAGTGTGGTTGTGTACGTGTGATATACATACACTTTTTTGGGATCATATTTTCTATTCCGCTATTTAATCAAAAACCTTTGGGGATCAGTTAAATTGGGGGATAGTCTGTGTTGGTACGTGTGAGAGAGATCCACCTTTCCAAGTTGTTGGGGTTCATCTCATACTTCTGAAGGTTTGAGGGTGCTGCCTGTTCCATACTCCCCCTACTCCTAGCCTTTTAGGGGTACAAACAATAGTAATTGGGGCCTAGTGTGGTTGTGTACGTGTGATATACATACACTTTTTTGGGATCATATTTTCTATTCCGCTATTTAATCAAAAACCTTTGGGGATCAGTTAAATTGGGGGATAGTCTGTGTTGGTACGTGTGAGAGAGATCCACCTTTCCAAGTTGTTGGGGTTCATCTCATACTTCTGAAGGTTTGAGGGTGCTGCCTGTTCCATACTCCCCCTACTCCTAGCCTTTTAGGGGTACAAACAATAGTAATTGGGGCCTAGTGTGGTTGTGTACGTGTGATATACATACACTTTTTTGGGATCATATTTTCTATTCCGCTATTTAATCAAAAACCTTTGGGGATCAGTTAAATTGGGGGATAGTCTGTGTTGGTACGTGTGAGAGAGATCCACCTTTCCAAGTTGTTGGGGTTCATCTCATACTTCTGAAGGTTTGAGGGTGCTGCCTGTTCCATACTCCCCCTACTCCTAGCCTTTTAGGGGTACAAACAATAGTAATTGGGGCCTAGTGTGGTTGTGTACGTGTGATATACATACACTTTTTTGGGATCATATTTTCTATTCCGCTATTTAATCAAAAACCTTTGGGGATCAGTTAAATTGGGGGATAGTCTGTGTTGGTACGTGTGAGAGAGATCCACCTTTCCAAGTTGTTGGGGTTCATCTCATACTTCTGAAGGTTTGAGGGTGCTGCCTGTTCCATACTCCCCCTACTCCTCATCTAGCCTTTTAGGGGTACAAACAATAGTAATTGGGGCCCAGTGTGGTTGTGTACGTGTGATATACATACACTTTTTTGGGATCATATTTTCTATTCCGCTATTTAATCAAAAACCTTTGGGGATCAGTTAAATTGGGGGATAGTCTGTGTCGGTACGTGTGAGAGAGATCCACCTTTCCAAGTTGTTGGGGTTCATCTCATACTTCTGAAGGTTTGAGGGTGCTGCCTGTTCCATACCCCCCCTACTCCTCATCTAGCCTTTTAGGGGTACAAACAATAGTAATTGGGGCCTAGTGTGGTTGTGTACGTGCGAGATACATACACTTTTTTTGATCATATTTCCTATTCCGCTATTCAATAAAAACCTTTGAGGATCAATTGAATTGCGGGATAGTCTGTGTCGGTACGTGTGAGAGAGATCCACCTTTCCAAGTTGTTGGGGTTCATCTCATACTTCTGAAGGTTTGAGGGTGCTGCCTGTTCCATACTCCCCCTACTCCTCATCTAGCCTTTTAGGGGTACAAACAATAGTAATTGGGGCCCAGTGTGGTTGTGTACGTGTGATATACATACACTTTTTTTGGATCATATTTTCTATTCCGCTATTTAATCAAAAACCTTTGGGGATCAGTTAAATTGGGGGATAGTCTGTGTCGGTACGTGTGAGAGAGATCCACCTTTCCAAGTTGTTGGGGTTCATCTCATACTTCTGAAGGTTTGAGGGTGCTGCCTGTTCCATACTCCCCCTACTCCTCATCTAGCCTTTTAGGGGTACAAACAATAGTAATTGGGGCCCAGTGTGGTTGTGTACGTGTGATATACATACACTTTTTTTGGATCATATTTTCTATTCCGCTATTTAATTTAACTGGGCCTCCATGCGAGACCTGTGTGCCTTGTTGCGCTGTTTTGAGTACTCCACCAACATGGCCAGTGGCAATGACGCCATTCTCAGCTTAACTATCCCACTTCTATGCCTCCTTGAAAAAACAATTCGGGCGATGATGGAAGAGGATGTGGCACAGGATGAGGAGGAGGAGGAGGATGAAGAGGTAACATTTCCAAGGCTTTCAGGGCAGTCATTCGCAAGGGGCTCCGAGGGTGGGTTCCTGCACACGCAAACGCCAGGGACGCAATTGTCCAGCAGGGGCACAGTTCTGGAGGATGAGGAGGATGAGGAGGAGGAGGAGCTGGAGGAGGAGATGGAACCATGTTCACAGCAGGGTGGCACCCAGGCCAGCTCATGGCCATCACTGGTGCGTGGCTGGGGGGATACAGAGGACACGGACGATACACCTCCCACAGAGGACAGCCTTTCGTTGCCTCTGGGCAGCCTGGCACACATGAGCGATTACATGCTGCAGTGTCTCCACAACGACCGCCGAGTTGCCCACATTCTAACTTGTGCTGATTACTGGGTGGCCACGCTGCTGGATCCCCGTTACAAGGACAACGTACCGTCCTTAATTCACTCACTGGAGCGCGATCGCAAGATGCGCGAGTACAAGCGCACGCTGGTAGACGCCATGCTGCTGGCATTCCCATCTGACAGCGGGGCCACAGTGGAAGCACAAGGCAGAGGAGGAGGAGGAGGAGGTCGCCAACGCAACCAGGGCACCGCCAGCACCTCAGAAGGCAGGGTTAGCATGGCCGAAATGTGGAAAAGCTTTGTCAGCACGCCACAACAAACAGCAGCACCAGCAGCTCAGATGGAACGTCTTAGCAGGAGGCAGCATTTTACCAACATGGTGGAGCAGTATGTGTGCACACGCCTACATGTAGTGAATGACGGGTCTGCCCCCTTCAACTTCTGGGTCTCCAAATTGGGCACATGGCTTGAGCTTGCCCTTTACGCCTTGGAGGTGCTGGCGTGCCCTGCAGCCAGTGTATTATCTGAACGGGTATTTAGCACGGCTGGGGGCGTTATAACAGACAAGCGCAGCCGCCTGTCCAGAGACAATGTGGACAAGCTCACGTTCATTAAAATGAACCAGGCATGGATCCCACGGGACTTTTCCGTACCTTATGCAGAATAGCAATGGATACCGACCTTACCCACCCATTGTTCCATTTTTGCTCTTTCTCACTCTTTTGGGGTGTACCCTCATTTAAAATTTTTGAAAAGAAGCAGTGTTGGCTACCTCGTCCTCCTCCTCAGGGCCAGATTAATGTAGGGGCTATTGGAGCTGCAGCTCCAGGCCCCTACCTTTTATATAGGCCCCGGGTTGGCCATATTCACTGTTACCGCTCTTCTGTCACTTGTAAACACAGAAGTCTGGCTTCTATGCTCGCTTCCCCAGGCAGCACCCTCAGAACCTCCCCACACAGCGTGAAGGCCGGACAAGGAGGGACAGTTGGCGATGCATGGATGTGTTTATGGGCTTCAGAGACAGCATCCCATGTTGAATTAGGCATGCATGGCTGCACCCTTCCTCCTCTGGGTGCATGGCAAGGCACGGCCCTTAAGGCCCTTCAAAATCCTCAGCACCAAGCCCATGATGCTGTTAATCCGGCCCTGGTCCTCCTCCACCGCCGCTTCCACCTACACCGCCCATAGGTGTGCGCAGCCTATTGCATTAAGGTGTGCACCCCAAAGTTGAAATACACATGCATGTGTTTGCCAGCAGGGAGAGTAATGTATCGGGGCCATGTACCTGTAGGCAAGGAGAAATAGAGCAGAGCAGGTCCCAGGGAGATCTTTCCCATCTCCTCACTGGCAATGCTATGTGCCCTAGGTGATTAGGGTGTGCCCAGGCACACCCAGCACACCCTGTGCGCATGCCTATGTCACCGCCACATCCACCACCACCTCAACCTCCCTCCTACTCCATATGGGCCTCGTCCTTCAAAGATGAAGAAGAACATTGTTTTATTTTTCTGTTTTTTTTTTGTTGTTTTAAGTTATTTCCCTATCCACATTTGTTTGCAGAGCACTTGCCATGCTCTTAATTACGTTTTGCTGCCATTTGCAGCACTCTAGCCCTTTCCTTTGGTGTTTTAGAGCCATTTTAGTGCCTTAAAGTTCGGGTCCCCATTGACTTCAATGGGGTTCGGTGTCCGGGAAAAGTTCGGTAAAAGTCCGGGACACGGACCCGGACTTTTTTTTAAAGTTCGGCCGAACCCGTCGAACACGGACATCTAGGTGTTCGCTCAACCCTATTGCTAACCAATTGATGGGAGAATATACATGTTGGAGGAGTAAGCGGTTGCTGCAGGAGAAGGATTGACTACTACATCTGGTCACACTGATTTAACACTAAGGCTGGCCATACATGTTCAATCCTCTTGTACAATTTTCTGTTAGATTTACCAAAAACCATATAATGTGAGGTCAAAACTAAACAACAGTTTCAATTGTATCCTATATGGCAGGCCTTTGTACTACACAGGTGAAGTGGAATCTAAAAAAAATTGTACAGAAAATTGTATAATGTATGGCCAGCCTTAGGCTGTTATTGGTTCCTGCGACCATAGGGCTCTGGTGAATGCATTTGCATCATCACAAGTGGTGGAGCACTGGTTATTTATTTCTCAAGATTATTTACACACCAGCACGGTGGATGGGAATTAGTGTTTGATTGGAGAAACACTGGACTTTATTAAAGAACTTTGATTTGTTTTTATTATTCACTATTTGCATACTTTAATATTTCTTGCAAATTATTTTACAGCTTTTTTTACTGTTGTGTTTAACTGGCACTATTCAGGAGTTATAAATCTTTTTGGTATGTATTGCAATAATATATTCACCTTGTGTCACAGCGTTTTTTTGTATTTTAGCAAGGAATGAATTCAAATGTATAGAGGTATGACACATTAGAGTCCATTTTACAGATTTCACTTTACACTCTTTTTTTGAAGAGAATAGCGCCTTAAGCCCGTACACACGATCAGATTATCGAACGATCTGTCGTCCGTTTTTTGTGGCATGCTAGTCTGATGTGGAAAGTGAAAAAGGTTATTTTCATCCGAATTTTCTCGTACGACAGAATTCTACTTCAGAAGTGATGTCATGTGTTGGATTGTTTTGTATGTGTTCTTTCGTCTCTGAGCATGCCTAGTCTTGCTCTTAAGATTTTTTTCAGTCGAAATCTGTACTAATGAGATGAAAATTGGACGTTGTTTTGACGGACGACAAAAATTATATAGCCTGCACATCAGGATTTTGTCAGCCGAAAAGTCGGAGTCGGCTGTCGAAAGCACCATACTAACAATCCGAAAATCGACAGATCGGTCGTCGGACGAAATTTCCCTTCAGATTTTCTTATCGTGCCTTTACTTTGTTATTGATTTTTTTTGCATTTCAGTGTAATTTACACTTAAAGTGGAGTTCCACCCTAAAATGTGACTTGGGTCCATCTTCATGCCCGGGGTCACCTGAAAAATAAATGGATAATAGCAATTTTTTATTTTTTTTTTACTTACCTTGTTTAGAAGATAATATACTTACCTTACTTCCTCTTCCTCCCCTCGGCGGCCACGGCCCGTCATCACTTCCTGGCTTGCAATGATTCCTGGGAGCTGAACGTCATCGCTCCCAGGAATCAATACGCCTGCACCGGCCCCGACGTCAGTTCCGGTGCAGGCGCCGTCATACCTTGCTAAACAGCTTCTGGGCATGCCCAGAAGCTGTGCAGGGATGATGCTGCAGCCCCGGAAGTGACGACGGGGCCGGCGCAGTGCATCGTGGGACCGAAGAAGACGGAAGAGGACGCAGAAGAGGGTCGCGCTGGCTTCAAGCTGCCCACACCTGAGATGGCAGCGCTGGACAAGACATTTTCAAGGTAAGTATTTCTTCTTGCAGGTAAGTGGAACCCAGGACAGTTCAGAGGCTATCCATTGTGGAATGCACTAGCCCTGACTGTCTCGGGGGTATTTTTTTTTTTTTTTTTGGTGGAACTCCGCTTTAAAGGGGCAGCTGTTACACCAAACATACAAAAAATGTTGTTTATGATTGGCGCACTTTATAATTTTGGATTTTTTTTTAGAATGCAGATAATGGCTGTCTGATGGAAACCAAACCAGAACCAAAAAGGAACAACTGTAAACAAGATTGTTATTTGTTAACAAAGTTTGAAATATCCAATAAATTTTGTTCCACTTCATGATTGTGTCCCACTTGTTGTTGATTCTTCACAAAAAATTACAGTTTTATATCTTTATGTTTGAAGCCTGAAATGTGGCAAAAGGTCGCAAAGTTCAAGGGGGCCGAATACTTTCGCAAGGCACTGTATATAGATGCACACCTTCTATAGAATAATAGTACATACATCCAATGAACAAATAAGTTTTATCAGCACAGGGACCAGCAAGAGCCCCGGTGGAATTGTGCACATACAGTATACATGGGTATATATAGTTATTAACAGAAATACCCCAGATGAATGCTGCAGCTAAATCCAGTTGCAGGGGCCCCTGAGGGTGATCATGGTCTTTGAGGGTATCATTCGTCTTTGTGTTGGGGACATGAAGACAACATCCATGGTGATGGGGAGACCCTCCAACATTTTTGTAACCAGCCTGGAACACATCTTCTCACACGCCGTGGCACTGGAACTCAGAGTCAGCCTATCTACTCTGCACTTTAAGCTGGCCATACATTATACAATTTTCACTAGACAAAAAATAGTTGACAGAAAATCTGTCATTTGGACAGTTTGATCATTTTTTGGGCCAGTTAATGGGCACAAATCGGTTGACATTGTGAGACAAAAAAAAGAAGAACAAATTTGGAAAATCTCTTTCAAACGAACGATAAATTGAAAGGTTAATGTGTTTCTCTTCCAAACTGTTTGCACTAGGCATATGTGACAAAACGAACGAAAAACAGATTAATTTATATCATTTGGATGCTTTATCAATTAAAATTCCGTCATTACATGATGGCAAAACCGTTTGCTCTCACAGCCGAGTGTTAATTTCCTGAAAATTAGTTTGAACCATTTTTCATATACTGTAGTTTATGGCTAGCATTAGATTTACCTTCAACTATACAGTGCAAGAGCCTGCTTAATTGCATACAAATTGAAAGAGTTTAGGCTTAACTGATATTATATGGTTTTGGTAGAATTGTACAAGAAAATTGTATAATGTATGGCCAGCTTAAGGGAGCCATGGGGAGATCCTCCAACTGCTGTCCAACCAGCCTGGAATGCAGCTTCTCACACACAAAAACTGTGATGTGGCACTGGATCTCAGAGTCAGCCTTTAGTCTTTTCCTCTTAGTTTCTATTTTCTCATACAACCAGACCTCTAACTACCAGAAGAGGCTATCAGATGCCTAACCTGGCTCTAGCCTATGCTGATTATCAAACCCTAAGCTAAAGCTAGCTATAGAATCCCAGACCATACAAGACAGGAATACCTAAAATAACAAGAGCTGAATATAAACTCTATAAACAGGTTCACCTTCAATTTTACAAGAAGTTGACCACTACATATATACAGTAGCACAGACCTAGCTATCTGGCACTGTGCATGTGGCATAATAACAATAGGACAAAGATACTCTGTTTGTCAAAAGGATTTAGGAAAATACTCAAGAAGCTATGGGGAGTTGCATTTCAACTTTTAGAACCATGCCTTTTTTTAAGCGGGAATATGGGGGAACACAGTTCCGGCACCTCCAGCACTGAATGTATATGCCAAGCGTGCTGGGATGTGCTGGGGATCTATTGATGTTGGCTGCTGGGGACTCTATTGTCGCTAGAGGGATCTATTGTTGCTGGGAGGTCACTTGTTAATGGGACAGATCTACTGTTGAGGGAGGGGTCTATTGTTGCTGGCTGCTGAAGCTGAGCGTCACCTGCCCTGGAGGAAATAAACTGCACCTGCCTACACTCAGCTGAGACTTTTTCTCTCTTTCTCCATTCCTTCCTACTGGGGTTTTTCAAAACCAACCTCTCGGAGATAGGAAATGCTAATACATAATTACACATAACACTGTGATATTAGCAGCTAACAGTAGAGGTCCTACCCTGGACACAAGTAAGGGCATGATTAGGAAGCATACACAGTCTAGGAGATGATGTTACAATCGAAGGGGGAAAGACAAAGTTAAACCAGCAGCAAAGCATTAGGAAAGTCACAGTAGAGAGAAAGAGATGGCACCAAGGGTCAGGTCCAGGCAGATCATAGCAATATCTAGGCAAAGCTGTTGGAAACCATATTCCTTTATGAAAAAATGATGAAGTGCCCATTCTGACCATTATAAATAGTTTCCATCATAATCAGCCTAATCTCCATTCTGTCTAAAGGCTAACCAAGGAAAGGCATGGTTAACATGATGGTCTTTGCAAGTCTGTGGACAAAAGCCAAGTATGCCTATACCACAGCCAAATGAAAATATATTGTCAGAAATAAAATATAGCAAGAAAAATATGAAATATTGCATATTATTATTTAGTATTTTCATTCCTAAGACAACAGACATTTTTACATGTTTTTAGATTGCTATTAGATTGTAAGGTCTCACTATCAGTGTCCTTCTAACCCTACAGGCTACCTACAGAAAAATACAGGGTAGGGCATACAAAAACTATGGGAGGGCTGGAGGAGTATTTAAACTAGGATTGAGAGGGAGGGATAATTAGATTATAATAGGTCAGACAGGTCAGGGAACATCTAGGCATCTCTTAGCAACATCCTTAACAACATCCTAGAAGTGTTTCAATCAGGCTTAATGAAGTATGTAAATGGCCTACACCTAAAGCAAAGGCATTATTCAACCGTGGTCAAAGCTGCACAGTTTGTGTTTATCTACATCTTTATTATTTGCATAGGCAGTTTTTGGGTAAAAGTGAACTAACCCTTTAAGGATTGGTAAGCTGCAATATGTTACATTTTTGTCTTTGGTTTGTGTCATGTTTACCACTTTAACTCCGCTCACTGTGCCTCTACTGCGGCACAGTGGCTCGTTATCGTCCAGCGGCGTATACCTACGTCGCTGGACTCCTTCCCCTGTAGGCGGCGCTCGCACGCCGCCGGAGGCGCGCTCCCGCATTTTTCATTCTCAGCGGGAGTCGGGCCAGGGGAGGAGCGGTGGCGATCGCCGCTGCTCTTCCCCGATCGTCGGGGAATCTAGTTTGGAGATCCGTCCGCCTGTGTAAACAGAGCGGGCGGATCTCCTAAGTGACAGGGAGAGACAGATCGGAGTGTTCAGCATAGCTGAACATCCGATCTGTCCCTGACTCACTCAGTCACCTCCCCCCCCCCACACGTCAGTAAGCACCAGGCATACATTAACCCCTCCCTCTCCAATAAAATTAACCCCTTCCCTGCCAGTGTAATTTTTACAGTAACAGTGCATATATATAGCACTGATTACTGCAGTAATGTCACTGGTACCCCCAAAAGTGTCAAAAATGTCAGTCAAGGGTCCGATCTGTCCGCCGCAATTTCGCAGTCCCGCAAAAAAAATCGCAGATCGCCGCCATTACTCGTTAAAAAAAAAAACCACCAAAAATGACAGAAATCTTTTCCTTAGATAGTAAACGCAATAACTTTTGCGCAAACCAATCAAAATACGCTTATTGTGATTTTTTTTACCAAACATAGGTAGCAGAAAACAAATTGGCCAAAAATTTCAAAAAAAATTAGATTTTTAAATTTTTTTGGGGGGGAATTTCATATAAAAAAATGTTAAAAATATTGTTATTTTTTCAAAATAAACGCTCTTTTTTTGTTTATAGCGCAAAAAGTAAAAATCACACAGGTGATCAAATACCACCAAAAGAACGCTCTGTTTGTGGGAAAAAAAGGACGTAAATTTAGTTTGGGTATGGCGTCGCACGACCGCGCAATTGTCAGTTAAAGTCGCACAGCGTCGAATCGCAAAAAGTGGCCTGGACGTAAGACAGCAAAATCCTCCAGTGGTAAAGTGGTTAAGTACAAACTGAAGTCCCTAATAGATAAAAGGGACTATAAGGTGCCAGTTATTAAGAAAACTGCTAAAGTTAGCATCCTAACAGCCCTGCTGGAGCCTTTAACATTCCCTAGCAAATATTGACTTACATAAAGTAAGCATTTTCATAGACTTTGGCATTCCCTCCCCCGCCCCAAAAGTAAAAATTCATGGGCCTGGCAATAGTCCAATCAGGAACAGACTTGAAAGGAAATAGGCACAAACTTAAATCTTATAAAGTCTATTATCTAGCAACTACCTTACTTTGGTATCGTCTTAATGAAAAGCCACACACAGGTGATGTCTTCACAGGCAAAACTTTAATCAGCTGACAAGCTTTGGCGCATGGCAAATGGGAGCTATGCATGGAGCCAGTCCCTGAATCCAGCATATGAGTGGAGTTCTTGGAGTGTTGGAGCGGTGCACTTTTCTTTGACACGACCTTACTTTATTATAGTTTTCTCCACTACAGGTTTACTTTACCCCTTTCACTGCCCCTGATGTATGCCATACATTGGCAGCAGCAGTGTATGCAAATCTGACAAAGCGACTGTTAAATAGCAGCTGGAAGCTTTACAGTCACTTCTACAAACCTCCGGCAGTGCGCCTCCTGCCACGCTTCTCAGGCTGCGCTGTCCCACCTGTGGGCACATGGACATGGAAGTGATGTGCATTACATCACTTCGGGGTTCAGCTGTCACTTTCCCTAGATACTGTGGCTATTAGAGAAGCCAAAGGAGCATTACTTGAGCTCCTTCATCTTCAGTGGAAGGCAGGTGACACATCAGGGATTTAATAGACCCCTGATTTCCCATTAAAGAGAATCCGCTATATGATAAAAAAAAATTAAGTTAAATGAATGTATGCAGTCAAAGTGACCCTGTCAGCTCCCCAGCTGCTGCATGTATTCCACACTTTCAGGTTGGCAGAAAACCTGCTCCCCATTTTACACTGTGGTTCCTCACACCAGCTGGTACATCACTACCGAAAGTACAAGCCTACAGGAGGAACTACAATGCATGGTGGAGGAGTAAAAGGTTTAATGTTAGCTGTGTTGTATTGAAGCCAGGGCACAAAGTAGCAGTGGCATTTTAACACATAGGTCACCAGAAAGGTAGGTATGTTGCCATTTTTTACAGATATGTTGCATTTGTTTTGTGGTGACAGTCACTTTAACCACTTGCTGACCAATACTGACCGTATTTTTGCGGCAGCAGGTCGGCTCTGTCCCGCGAAACGACGTACCTGTACGTCACTTTGCGGGACCGCTAGTGGGGGCACGCACGCGCCGATTGACTACAGAGGGAGCCAATCAGTGGGTCTGGTGGCCGCAATGTCCACCGGGCACCCGCGATCGCTCCCCGTGGAGTCAGAACTGCGGTCTGCCGTTGTAAACATGGCAAACCGCTGTTCTGTCAGTAAAGAACATAGGAATTCCTGTGTTCCTCTTATTTAGGAACACAGGTCTCTGAGTTTATACAGCAAGCCCATCCCCCACACAGTTAGAAAGCACCCCCTAGGGACACATTTAACCTTTTGATCGCCCCTGGTGTTAACCCCTTCCCTGCCAGTAACAGTGTATATTTTTAGCACTGATTACTGTAGTAATGTCACTGGTCCCCCAAGATATGTCAAAAATGTCAGTTAGGTGTCCGATCTGTCCGTCACAATGTCGCAGTCACCGCCATTACTATTAATCCATAAATAAATAAATAAAAATGACATAAATCTTTTCCCTAGTTTGTAGACGTGATAACTTTTGTGCAAACTAATCAATATACACTTATTGGGATTTTTTTTTACCAAAAATATGTAGCAGACTACATTGTGGCCTAAAATGATGAAAAAATGTTGATGTTACATTTTTTTTATTGGGAATGTTATATAGCAGAAATTAAAAAATATTGTTATTTTTTTTTTTTTTTCTTCAGAATTGTCGCTTTATTTGTTTATAGCACAAAACAAAAAGAATCACAGAGGTAATCGAATACCACCAAAAGAAAGCTCTATTTGTGGGGGAAAAAAAATACATCAATTTAATTTGGGTACATCGCTGCATGACCGCGCAATTGTCAGTTAAAGTAACGCAGTGCCATATCGCAAAAAATGGCCTGGTCATTAAGGGGATAAAACCTTTCTGATCCAGAAGTGGTTAAGAAAGTGAACTGGACTGTTCCTTCCTCTTCCTTTTACTGACCTATGATCATCAGCTCCATCTAGTGGTAAAAATGCGGCATAGTTTTCTGAAAATATTCTGCATTGTGTCCACTAGTTGGAGCTTATGATCATAGGAATTACTCTATTAGAGAAATTACATGCAGAATTAGTGTAACATCCATGAGTGTGACTGACATTCGTTCAAGGAATGTTTATTAAATAGGCCCTTTTTGTAGTGACACAGTATTATAAGATATAATATAAAGAAGGGATTGCACTTGTGGTGAAAAGTATGTCGATCGTCCAACATGGAGACTTCAGACTGACATTTTGTTTCACTGTATAAGATGTGTATGACTAGGTTTCATTCATTCCTTTTTCTCTTTTGAAAACAGTAATAAAAATACATTGAACAAGAAAAGTAGGCCTATCATAATAGGAAACATCATTTGTCAGGTTCCACCTCCAAGGACAGACTCAGTGCGATATATATATCACTTGGTTGCTATGGGGAAATTACCCCTGGACTGCTGTAATTAGAACACATTATCACAACAGTGCATTAAAAATTCCCATTTATTAAATAAAATGTATGAATGCACTCACATGTAGGATGTACCTGTCACAGCCTCCATTATTATGTTTGCAGCTTGCCCTGGCTTGTCTCTCCCCTTTGTGCTGCCGGATTTTGCTTATTCTGACTGAAAGCATAACCACAAACAATTAACAGGAAAACAGCATAGGCTGTAAACATAGATGAATATAAAACAGTTGCAGCGCTCAAACTAGAATAAACATATTAAAAAAGTCTAATGTGAATCCAAAAAATATATAAATCAAATACAAGAAAAAAGTGTCCCAGTATAAAGAACAAAAAAATATTTATATTGACACTCGTGAACGTTGTCCTCCACCATGTATATAAAGTGCACACTCACCAGAGCTAGTTGCTGTTCAAATGATAAGACAGCATAGCGCATGTAGCTACTAGTTTAAAGTGATACTAAACACACACTGTTTAGTTTGTCATCCCTTCTATTTCTGTGTGTGGATGATGGCACTGTAATTATTTTATTAAAAAAAAATATTTAAGTACCTTTTTCCTAATCGATATAGAGCTGTCACATGGCCCAGATCCGTCCCAGCCTGTCTGCAGGGAAACATAAGCAGGAGGAGCATCCAGTCCTCTGCTGCTGATCCCATGTTTAAAAAAAAAAAAAAACAGCCTTTGAGCCCCTCCAGCCTGTGTCTTAGAATAAGAGGGAGGTGAAGCCCCCATTAATCGAAATGTAATATTCCGCCTGCATTGTGTTTAGCTGGTTAATGAGCATAGAGGAGGAGGGAGGGAGTGGGTTGTCATTTACTATTGTGTATACACCCACATGTGTCACATGGGCTGCTCAGATGTGATAGGGAGCAAATGCTCAGGATATAAACTCAATGAAAACTGAGCTTCTGCAGAGTTGCCACCACAGCTGCAAAATCCCTAGCTGAACTGGGGACATGAACAGAAGGTGGAGATAGAGAGCAGCAGGATCATCTAAGTTTTTTTGCAAATTACAGAAAACAAATCTCATAATGACTGGGTGAGTATGAACAGCATGTAACACACTTTTACTGATAGTTTTTTTTATGATGTGGGTTTACTTACAGTTTAACCACTTGCCAACCGCCCCCTGCAGTTTTACTGCGACAGGCTGGCTCGGCTGTGGGAACCGACGTAGTACGACCGTTCTCTCTGAAATGATCACAGAGCACCTGTGATCCTTCTATATAGGATCACAGGTCTCTATGGTCATTTCACAAGCCCCCCACAGTTAGTAAACACTCCCCTAGGCTCATATTTAACCCTTTCATCACCCACTAGGTTAACCCCTTCCCTGCCAGTGTCATTATTACAGTAACAGTGCATATTTTTTAGCACTGATTACTGTAGTAATGTCACTGGTCCCCCCAAAAGTGTCAAAAAGGTCACTTAGGGGTCCGATCTATCCGCCGCAATATCGCAGTCCCTCTAAAAATCTCAGATCGCCACCATTACTAGTAAAAAAAAAAATTAAAAAAAATGACATAAATCTTTCCCCTAGTTTGTAGATGCGATAACTTTTGTGCAAACCAATCAAAATGCGCTTATTGGGATTTTTTTGGCCAAAAATATGTAGCAGAATACAAATTCGCTTAGAAGGATGAAAAAAATGGGATTTCTATCTTTTTTTGGGGGGGAATAGCAGAATGTGAAAAAATTGTTGTTTTTTTTTTTTTTTTCAGAATTGTCACTCTTTTTTTGTTTATAGCACAAAAATTAAATTCCCCAAAGAAAGCTCTATTTGTGGAAAAAAAAGGACATCAATTTAAAACGCAGTGCCGAATTGCAAAAAATGGTCTGGTCATTAAGGGGGCAAATCCTTCCGGTCCAGAACAGGTTAATGATCATGGCAATTATAATATTTCCATCTGCACATCTCAATGCTCACCTCACACAAAATTTTGCCTAAAAAAATAAAATAGAGTAAAGAGGAGGAGCATGACAACTCAAGTGTAATTTAGCCCTAATATTGCAGGCAATTAAAAAGTTTGGCCTACACTGAATTCTCAAAGCACACTTTGAGAAACTGTGGTTAGCCATGTGAAATAGACATACACTGAACTTTTCTTAGTCTGTGGTATTATGCTATAATAAAGTGTTTGAAATCAAGCAGTGGGTTTCTTCCCCATCCTGACTCCTTTTTTGCAAACATTATTTAATATCATCATTATCTTATTTTTTAAATTGATCAGTTTAGTTGCATTTATGATAACATACAGTATATAGCAGTTCCCTGTTTGTTCCAGTGTGGGGCAGTGGAGGTATGAGACTATTCAGACTCCACAATCTCTGCAATTTTAGTCCCTACTCACCATAACCTGTATGATTGTACTGTCTCGTTGGGTCCCAAGTCCTTCTCCTGCTATGGTTTCCATACATTGAACTGATGGCTAAATTTGCACTATATTACATCAGTTCTGGATGTGCATCTGGCTGATGGGACGTAAAGAATAAACCATTCTGTTCTAACAAGGCTTAGCTCAGCTATGAGCAGATTTGGTTGGAGGGCTTTTTCATTCCTTTGGTTTAGACCCACTCACCATCACCTGTATGGTTATACTGTAATGTAATACACAGATATTCTGTATTCTTCCAGATAAGCATAAGTAGACTCCACAATGCTATGCAGACATCTCAACACACATGAGTTTATCTCAAGAATGAATAGCACTTGCCTGTGAATTGGGCAGCTATTGTGCTGCTGAGAATCAGAACAAAGAACTGTGCACATAAAGGGCTTTTACAGGCCATTCTGACATTCAGATGTGGCTCATGCTTTTCTTTGTCACTAATTAACATGTAGTGTCAGCATTGGCAGCCTCTAGAAAAAAAGCTAATCTTCTTAATTGTTGAAAGTATCCTCTTATTCATGTAGCACTACCCCTGTAGGAGCAGCTGGATAGGATGGGTCCTCTGGTATTTGCCTCAACCTTCTAAAGAACCTCTGACACACCAGCGTACAAACATGCAATATCATAGGGAATCGCTGAAAGCAATACTTAATATCCAATAGTAGTGCAATCTTAGTGAAACCAGGCACCAAGCCAGGGAAACTTAATACATAGTCACCCAATATGGTTGGTAACTAGGCAAGCATAAAATAGATTAACAATGGTTATGACACAATTTAGCATATAAAGTGATCAGCAGTAGGGACTAGACATTTGGCATCCAGATCAGCACAACCAGTAGCAGGGCCACCTCAAGTGCAACAGTGAACAATAGTAAAATTTAATCTACTAAACTATACTGCCAGAATACATTTATGGCAGCAGTGCTAGTCTTAAACTGACTGAGTATGCACTATCCAAAAGAAAAGGAGGATGGTAGTGGAAGTGGCAGGGGAACAAAAGGGGGCTTGCAGAATAATTACTACTGGAAGGGCAGTCCTTTGAGATGTTTTTCTGCCAGCTATCGTTGGGGCCCTTTAAGAGCATCTTTGCACTTAACGATAGTTAACTTGCATGCAGTATAGGTACAATAAAAATCAAGTATAGTCTCAGCACAGGTGCAAGGTAGATGTGATTCAGATGTGGTAAAGGTCCAGTATAATGTGGTATAGGGATGTTATAGGTGCAGTTTAGGTTTGGACTAAGTGCAATATGGGTGCGGTATGGTTTGGGAACACTTGATGTCCTGCTCTTAGTAGGTCAATCTCTAAAAGCATTGTCAATAATGGGTGGACAGCCCTCTCACCAGTTCAAACTCAGACCCAGTTGTCGCTGGATACAGCACATCAGACGCGTGTCACGCACAGTTGTAAAGGCTTTTGCACAGTGGACCTAACGCTTTGAACAACAGGCGTTAGGTTGTCACTGATGCGTTGTCAACTGTGTGCGGTGCAAAACGCACACTGCTATGCGACCCACAGTTGTCGCTGGATACAGCACAGCAGATGCGTGTCACGCACAGTTGCAAAGGCTTTTGCACAGTGTACCTAACGCTTTGAACAACAGGCGTTAGGTTGTCACTGATGCGTTGTCAACTGTGTGCGGTGAAAAACTCACACTGCTATGCGACCCACAGTTGTCGCTGGATACAGCACAGCAGATGCGTGTCACGCACAGTTGCAAAGGCTTTTGTACAGTGCACCTAACGCTTTGAACAACAGGCGTTAAGTTGTCACTGTATTTTGCTGCCTAGCAAGCACGTATACCTGCTGTGATACAGCAGCACTGTGCCACGAGCTCACTAAACAGAACCCTCACACTTTCCCTACAGAAACTCAATTTTTAAATATAACTAATGTAGTACAAAGTTCCCTAACTACACTAGATATCCCTTTCCACTAAATAGAAAGCTCCATACAGCAGAAGACTGACACTGTCCCTTAAGTTTTTTTTTTTTTTTTTTGTAACTCTAAGAACCAGCACAATCGCTGTATCTAACTACACTGGCTGTAAGCTAAATACAATTCTGCTATATGGAGCTTTAGAACCACTCGATATGTAGGAAATGTAGTGTAGCAAAGCAGGAGTCAGAGAACTGCTTCAACTCTCTTCAACAGGATCTGGATAACTGTGCTAGGGGTTAGGCGGGGCCATCTTATATAGTGTGGGGCGTATTCACTCCTAATTGGCCTCTGGTCCCCGTAGTCACTCCAATCACGTTCCTAGGAGACTCCTGCCCCCTTATTGGCTTTTGCAGACGTTTCTGGGCCAATCACGGGCTTTTAAAGACCAGTTCCTGTCCCAGTGCATTTTGGGCGGTTCTGGTGGCCGAATACCGAACTTTTGCCGCAAAAAGTTCGGTATTCGGCCGAATATCGAACATCCAATGTTCTGGTCGAACCGATGGTCGACCCGAACCGTTCGATCATCCCTAGTTATAAACACTTGAAGGTATCACTGATATTAGGGAAACCAGACCCCCAATGCTCCTCTTATGATCCTCTTATGATCCTTGGTCATCAATGGATGGAACGCTCATGCAAGACAAAAGGGTGAGCTAATGGAGCAGTACGTCTGCTAAAACTTTTATTTTGCTCAAAATCATAAAATTGTTCACTCACATACAAAGAAGTTATATGGCATAAAGTAACTACAAGCGTTCTGGCAATACATCCAACAAAATTGCATCCGGTCAGTGATAGGTTTCCTTGTGTCAGACCTGTGTTCCTGATGTCTGGCAAGGGAATATTTAAGAAGCAGCAGGGGAAGTACAGATACAGGAAGTAAAAATAGCAGAAGGTAGAAACTTGTACTGCAGATCCTCAGGTACAACCTTCCAATCAGCAAGGAAAACACCAAGCATCTGGGTAGTGAGCCTAGGAGCCAAAGGCACCAGTGCTTTAGATGATCTCACACTGAAGATATACAGCTACGAGGCTCAAGGAATTCACAGTTGTGAATGGGGCCTAAGGCAGGCCATACATGGTGCAAATTTTCTTCCTGCAACAACGGTTTTGGAAAGAAATTTGCATGATTTCCCCATCAACACAGACAGTGCTGACAGGGGAACACTTCCTTCTGAGCAATTGTCTTCTCCCGAGGTGGGCGGGGAAAGCCTTCCCGGTCGGGAGAAGACAGTGATTATTGTTAGTGGTTATAGCAGCCACTGGCAATAATCATAAGAGAATCTGACCGGCTGATTGTACCCAAGTCAATCGACCAACTTGGTACATTCAGCCTGCCCATTAACGGTTTGAATCACGTCTGGTTCCTGCTGAACTGGCTGAGATTCAAACTGTGTATGGCCAGCCTAAGAGAGCAAAGGGTTTTTTTTTTTCTTGAGGGTTTTTTTTAGTGCAGGTCCACTTTAAGGTATAAAGCTGCTCCTTAGCTTTTTTAGTTGGAGAGGGACCTTACCTAATCTAAATCCCACAAAAAATCACCATTGAGGAAGATGAAAAAAAAAATCACACATGGAAGCTTTTGATATGTAGATGTAATGACGAAAAGCAATCATACATTTAACATACTGCAAATATGTTATCACAATGGAAGGTCTTGTACAGGGTCCCATAGCTATTTATGGCTTTCCAGGCAGAAAAGTGTAACTTAAAAAATTAAGGATGGTGACTGGAGAACGTCATAAAATAAGCGGTTTCACTATCCCAACGGTGTTCCACTATCCTAATACCAAACGCTAGAATTTCATAATGTACAACATCTGGAGTATGGCTGTAATTTACAATCTATCCATTTCTGAGCATGTCATGTTTGATCACTCAGCTGTATGCTGCCATTGTGTATATTACTTCAGCAAAATAAATGTTACATAACATGATATGCCGCAATGATTGGAGGTTAATTGTTGTGTTACTGTAGAAACTACATGTCAATGTTCCCCTGGAGCAGTTAAAACTAACTAGAGGTATTTGTTAAGAAGGCATTTACGCAACCTACTTATCCATCTGGCGTCAGACATCAGTGTAATTGTGTGCCAAGTACCAATGCCAACATTTTCTCTAATTATGTATCTATAATGCCAGCAGGAAAACCAGACTAGTATCCAGTATGTTGCAGAAAATTGAATTTTTATGTAGGTCACTGAGCATAATGGATATGTTTAAGTGTATAGAAAGTCTTGCTGAATGCCCAAAGTGCTTCTTATTAGTTAACTTTTAGTTGTTTATTTGAGCTGGTATTTGAGTCAGTTTAAATTGTTGTGATGTATATTCATGGATCAGTGACATGGCCACTAAGCAATGGAACGGTTTGATGCAAGACAAAGCACAAGTAGACCGTATGATGCTATGCGGACATCTCAACACAACTTCTCATTATATGGATACAAGGTTCCAGTTAGGAAAGTGTTTTTTACAGTGAACTCTCTTTTTTCTTTTTTAACTTTTTAACATTTTAACTTTTAAGTTGTCCCTGGGAATGGTTATTGTCAGGAAGAATTAATCTGGGAAATTCTCCTATCAGGTCTACTCTGCTGTTCCTAACCTGTTTAGATGACTTCCTTCTTTAGCTTGACTGGTGGGGGGTGCATGTACATGGGATTTAAATTGAAAAATGGGGTTTTGTTTTTGTATACCCCAGGCTTAACAAAAATCGGTATACAGCTTGACACATTGATATTTAAAGCGGAGTTCCGGCCTCAAAAACCACTTTGGGCCATCCGCTTGCTGACAATCACCTGAAAAAGAAATGGATAGTCCTGATTTTTTTTTTGTGTTTACTTACCTTGTTATTGAAGAAAATATACTTACCTTTCTTCCACTTCCTCCCTCTGCCGCCGCGCCGTCTCTTCCTGCTTGCATTGACTCCTGGGAGCTGAACGTCATCTCTCTTCTCTCTCAGCGGGGAGCGATCGCGGGTGTCAGGCGGCAATCGGAGCTGCCTACATGCTGTAGTTCCGCAACAGCTGGAGGGCCATAGTTTGAGGATCCCTGTCCTAGAATATCCTTTTTTTTACCATCAGCATACAGTAGCCATTGAACATTGTAAAATCAATGTGATTGAGTATATTTGTAAAACTGACCACATTTATGGCATATTGAATGTTTTATGAATGTTTACAGAGTGTTTTGGCCCAGTCCTGAAATGATTGGAGGAGAAGTGACAACATGGTGGCTTCATAAACAAAAGCAGTGCACTAGCATCTAAGGTTCAAACTGGAGGCAGTATTGCGGCGTACTAGCTGGAACTCTTGACTTGCAGCTCTAATTTCTGGGTTTAACTCCCAATTTGGTCACTACCTGCATAGAGTAATGTTCTACCCAAGTTTGCAAGGGATTACTCAGGTTGCTTTAGATTCATCCCACATATTGGTAGATTGATTGGATAAGGCTGGCCATACACTATACAATTTTCTTATTCAATTTCCTTTAGATTTACCTTAACTTATGTAGTGTAAGGGCCTTCCTGATTGCATACAAATTGAAAGTGTTTAGGTTTGACCCTATATTACATGGTTTTGGTAAATCTAAAGGAAAGTTGAACAAGGTACTCAGTCGTTTGTATGGCCCCACATGCTTGTATGCATGCCTGACAACGTTGGGACATGCTCCTAATGAGACGACGGATGGTGTCCCGGGATATTTCCTCCTGAACAGACTGAGGTGCAACCTGGCGGCATTGGATGGACCGAAACATAATGTCCCAGAGGTGTTCTATTGGATTTGGGTCAGGTGAGCGTGGGGGCCATTCAATGGTATCAATTCCTTCATCCTCCAGGAACTGGCTGCATACTCTCGCTACACGAGGCCGGGCATTGTTGTGCACCAGGAGGAACCCAGGACCCACTGCACCAGTGTAGGGTCTAACAATGGGTCCAAGGATTTTATCCTTATACCTAATGACAGTCAGGGTGCCATTGTCTAGCCTGTAGAGGTCTGAGCGTCCCTCCATGGATATGTCTCCCCAGACCATCACTGACCCACCACCAAACTGGTCATGCTGAATGATATTATAGGCAGCATAATGTTCTCCATGGCTTCTCTAGACCCATTCGCGTCTGTCACATGTGCTCAGGGACAACCTGGTCTCATCTGTGAAAAGCACAGGGCGCCAGTGGCTGACCTGCCAATTCTGGTGTTCAATGGCAAATGCCAATCGAGGGTAGCCTGAGGGCCCACTACAGGATGTTGGGCCCTCAGGCTACCCACATGAAGTCTGTTTCTGATTGTTTGGTCAGAAACATTCACACCAGTGGCCTGCTGGAGGTCATTTTGTAGGGCCCTGGCAGTGCTCATCCTGTTCCTCCTTGCACAAAGGAGCAGATTCAGGTCCTGCTGATGGGTTAAGGACCTTCTACAGCCTTGTCCAGCTCTTCTAGAGTAACTACCTGTTTCCTGGAATCTCCTCCATGCTCTTGTGCTGGAAGACACAGCAAACCTTCTGGCAATGGAACGTATTAATGTGCCATCCTGGAGTAATTGAACTGCCTGTGCAACCTCTATAGGGTCCAGGTATCACCTCATTCTACTAGTAGTGACACTGCCCCTAGCCAAATGCAAAATTTGTGAAAAACAGCCAGAAAAGATGAGTAGGGGAAAAAGTCAGTAGCCTCCACCTGTAAAACCATTCCTGTTTTGGAGGTCACCTCATTGCTGCCCATCTAGTGCACCTGTTGGTAATGTCATTAACACCAAAGCAGTCTGAAACTGACTAACAACCCCCTCTGCTACTTAAGTGACCAGATCAATATCTCAGAAGTTTTTTATTGACTTGACTAGACTAGACTATGGTATAGTCTGATTAAAAAGTGTTCCTTTATTTTTTTGAGCAGTTGTATATCTAAAGCCAACATATGTTTTTAATTTTTGGATAGTGTAGCGTAGGGAGAATTAAAACAGCTTTTTTTTTTTTTTTTTCATTTGTGTCTCATTAGAGAGATTTGTCTTTTAACCTCAACAGGAAGTTAAAGTTACAAGGATATTACCAATGATATAAGGGATATCCTTCAGCTAACGTTGTCGTGTCACCATTGGACAATTTCCCTTCAATTCCTGTTCTAGTGGCATCTCAAAATTTTGTTTCTATCCTGAAAGATTCCCAGTGACATTGGTGAAAACAACTATTAGAGAGAGTGAATCTCCTTAATGAAACACTGACAAGGGTTCCAACTCCTTACCACTCTATAAAAATAAAAAAAAAGTTGTCTTTAGTTATACCTATGTAGCACCCTACAAGATAGGTGCTAGGTAAAGTATAGTGGGCCTTGTCTGCTTAACAGCAGGGCCATGATTTTCAGTCAGGTTGTCATGGTTCCCAGGTGTGGTTGTTGAGACTAGAGAGTCTCCCCGCTGTGCTAAATGAGAGGGCTCTCATTGGGCAGTGGAGGAAATCCAGCCAATGGCACACCCAGGCTTGTATCTACCCCAGAAAGGCAGATTCTGCCACACAGCATTCTGGGAGTGGGTATAGGTTTGAGAGGAGTGCATGACTCAGCATCTTTGGCAGGAAGCAGAGTCCCAGGAGGGAGGGTACGGCTGTCTCCCCTCCTGTTAGAAGGATCGGGTGTCTCGGGTGGCTGCCTGAGAATCCAGAAGAGAGAGTTGAGCTGCAGAGAGGATCCGGTGTGCCAAGGACCAGTGCAGGAAGAGGGGTTCAGTTCCAGGAAAGCCTTCCAAGGTCGTGAGTACTGTGAGCTGCCCCTGGGGGTCTGCCTAGTGTAGAGGGGACCACTCCGGTGAAGGTCCCATGGATCCTAGAGCCTGCAAGTGTCAAGGGGGTTGCCTAGTGAAAGGAACCTGAAGTGTTAAGGGGGTTGCCTAGTGATAGGACCCTGGAAGTGTCAGAGGGGGTGCCAGCGGTTGGGCCCTGAAGAGATAAGTGCACAGTGTGCAGCAGAGGTGGGGGACTTGAGTCACATGACTTGACTTAAGTCACCAGTTTGAGGACTTGAGACTTACTTGACTAAAATTAATAAAAGACTCGACTTGACTTTGACTTGGTATTCATGACTTGAGACTTGACTTTGACTTGAGACATATGACTCGAAATGACTTTACTTTTTTAAGTTATTAAAATATTTGCATTTTCTCAAGATGTGTTAAAGCAAAATGAATGTGCCTGTTATGTTTCTGACACCACAGTCACTTAAAACACCTCAGTGTGTTCTGATTTTTAGGACACTGGCTGTTTAACAATGGAAATACTTAACATGTTTTTACTGACTGTGGTGTTAAAACATGACTGGACAAAGGATTTTGAGCTGTTTTGGCATTCAAAGTGTTTTTTTAATATGCCAAGAAAAAAGCACTAAGCAGTTTTGTTAATGTTGAAAATAAAACAAAACCTTTCCTAACCACTGACTTTTAACTGATTTAAAGGTGAAAATTGGGGTAGATCAGTATTTTTACTTGATTTGTGACTTGACCAAAATAAATGACTTGACTTGCTTCACTTCTTGCAGGGACTCGACTTGACTTGCTTGCTTTTCGCCACAGTAACTTGGGACTTGCTTGAGACTTGAAGGTTAAGACTTGAGACTTGCTTGTGACTTGCACATGTGTGACTTACTCCCATGTCTGGTGTGCAGTGTACAGTGTTAAGGGTTGCAGCAGCACAAGCAGTTACAAGGAGCTACCTCAGTCAGTGAAGGGCTGGAGGGAGCCATTCGAAGGACTTTTGAGCTAGACAGAGTGCAGGAGTCAAGTGTCACTACAGTCCTGGATCATCTGAGTTAACCAAGGATTTAAAGTTGAAGTTTCAGCACAGTTCAGCAAAACAGTATTTTCAAGCGCCAGGAAGCGTTGGTCGGCATTTAGCTGGCGTCAGGACAGCGCTAACAGGCATTTTTCTGTACAGTGTCCCAGTTAAACCTAGCTTAGCCAGAGGAGTATCCCACTCATTCCCTTCTCCCATCCCCATTACAAAATAAACAAAACAAACCAAAGATGCCGGACTGGTCATTGTCTCGGCTCTCACACTTGGGTTTTCAACTTAAATGTGTTGGAAGTGTTACAGGTATCAATGGCAGACCCACATCAGGCCCAATGCCTGGAAATCCTGCTACACCTAAAGTGGTTCTAAAGCCTCAAGTTTTTTTACCTTAATGCGTTCTATTATTCCTACCTGAGCCAGATCTGATCCAGCAACATTCACGAGAGTAGCAGCTCCCACCGCTGTCTTCCTCCTCAATGGGCAGATTGATAGCAGTGGGAGCCATATGCTGCAATGATCATACTTGTCCTGAGATGCACCCTCTGCACAGCCATTCACTGGGAAGCTCAGTGTGCTTCTGCTTCTCCTCCCCCCCCCCCTCCCCCCAGCTCTAAAGCAGCAGAGAACAGAGGGAAAGTGATCACTTATAAAAGAAAAAGGGAAAAAAAGGTATTTATAATGTTTTTTTTCTATCTATACAAATATGTTTGCCTTTCATTTCTATTTTAAACTTAATGGGTTGTTTTACAAGGTGATCGTTTACAATCACTTTAGGTTTAGGCCACTAGCAAAATATAACCAGCATTCCAGGGCGGCCTTAGATAAAATAGGAATGACTAGTCACTTGAATTCTACATAGAAACTCTACATATAACATTTATTTAGCGCTAATCTTTTACTGTAGATGTGAAGAATTATGGTTGTAAGCTTCAGTTTGTGTTTTTTCTTTTATACTTCTGAAAAATGGGGTCCCGTAGTAGTCACTAGGACCCTTTGGTTGTCCAGACCCTGAATATTTTTAATGCACTCTTAAAAACTACTTGCTGATCCTGGCTTTTTCTGACATTTGTTGTTTACAAGTAAAAAAATCTGTATTTTTTGCTAGAAATCACTTATAATCCCCAAACATTCTGTATTTTTTTGTAGCAGAGACCCTGGAGAATAAAATGGCGGTCATTGCAATATTTTATGTCACACTGTATTTGCGCAGCGGTCTTTCAAAGGCAAATTTTTCTGAAAAAAAATACACTTTAATAAAAAAAAAGAAAACATTAAAGTTAGCACAATTTTTTTTTAATGTGAAATATGACATTATGCGGAGTAAATAGATACCTAACATGTCATGCTTTAAAAAATTGCGCACACTCATGGAACGACGACAAACTTTGGTACTTAAAAATCTCCATAGGTGATGTTTTAAACAATTTTTACAGGTTACCTGTTTAGAGTTACAGAGGAAGTCTAGTGCTCAAACTATTGCTCTCACTCTAACGATCCTCATGTGTGGTATGAACACCGTATGCGGGCGCAACTTACATATGCATTCATTTCTGTGCGCAAGCTCCAAAGGGATGGGGCGCTTTAAATTTATTTTTTTCTTACTTAGTTTACTTTTTATTTTTACACTGTCCCACTGATCACTTTTATTCCTATAACAAGGATTACAAACATCACTTGTAATAGAAAAAAGCATGACAAGTCCTCTTTATTGAGAGATCTGGGGTCAAAAAGACCCTCGATCTCTCATTTACCTGTAAAAGCAAAAAAATTACATTTTGTCTTTAAGCGAGAAAAAAATCATCCCTTTAAGCCTGAGAGGCAGAATTGATGTCAAATGTTGCTCCGGTCCTCCAAAGGCATAGAGCCAAGTGGGGGCTAACTGGCCTCACTCGGCTTCCTGCCTAGCCATCGGCAGCAACAGATCAGTTCATGGGTTACTGATGGCTCTGGCAAGCTCGGGAACTACTGGAAAGCCATGGGTGGAGGGGGGGGGGTGCCTCTTTCGCGGCCTATAAAAGTTATCTTGTGGCGAATCTGCCACTGGGATCGCTTTTATATTAAAAGCCGACCGCCTACTCTAAATATAGACACCGAGGTTATGGCAGCTAGATGCTGCCATTATCCCCTCGTGTTTAACTTCAAAGTAAGGATGTATATTTACAGTGAGGCGGTCGGCAAGTGGTTAAGGGCCAGTTTAGAAAGTAGAAACACAGTCCGAATGGCGTTCCGGCTGCTTTTCTTCATGCGTGTTTTTAATGCATTTTTGATGCATTCTGGTGCGTTTTTGATGCAAT
Organism: Pelophylax lessonae; assembly: GCF_965119305.1. Taxonomy (NCBI): domain Eukaryota; kingdom Metazoa; phylum Chordata; class Amphibia; order Anura; family Ranidae; genus Pelophylax; species Pelophylax lessonae. The sequence goes on from NC_138771.1 coordinate 112,109,512, forward strand.
CCAGTGCATTTTTCCCTCCTATTTTTTCTTCACCTTATGAAGGACCTATGTGTTTCAGTGCGTTTTTGGTGTGTTTAGGTGCGTTGCGGTGTGTTTTTGATGCGTTTTATCGAGTTCCAGTACAGTTCAGCGCAGAAAAAAAATGCAGCATGTTCTACTGTTTTCTTCCTAGAACCAGACTGCAGGGGTGTGTGTGTAAACTATGGCATTGGGAACTATATATAACCTACTACTATCCATGTGCTTTTGATGCAGACTGCATGTGGAGTGAACTGGCCCTAAAGGTAATAGAAGAGAAATAGATCTGTGAGGGAAGCCTAACAGGAAATCAGGGAGGGACAGAGGACTGGAACAGCCTTAAGTCTTGTACACACGATGAGATTATCGGACAAATTATTTTATTTTTTTTCTGCATGCTAGTCTATATTTCGAAAATTAAGAGGTTACTAAAGTTAGGAAACTTCTCGTATGACAAAATGCCAGGGCCACAAAAGGGAAAAAAATATAGAAGTGGCCCTATGGAATTGTCACGCCTATCACCCATTTGTTTTTAACCTCTTCACCTCCGGAAGGTTTACCCCCCTTCATGACCAGGCCATTTTTGTGATACAGCTCTGTGTTAATTTAACTGATGCACGGTCAGGCAACACAATTGCGCAAATAAAATGAATGTCCTTTTTTCCCACAAATAGAGCTTTCTTTTGGTGGTATTTGATCACCTCTGCAGTTTTTTATTTTTTGCTCAATAAACAAAAAAAGACTGACAATTGTGAAAAAAACAATATTTTTTACTTGCTGCTATAAACCACATCCAATAAAAAAATGTAAAAAATCTAATTTCTTCTTCAGTTTAGGCCAATATGTAATCTGCTACATATTTTTGGTAAAAAAAATCCCAATAATCGTATATTGATTGGTTTGCACAAATGTTAGAGCGTCTTCAAACTATAGGATATATTCTTTTTACAAGTAATGGCTGTGATCAGCGACTTATAGCAGGACTGAGGACAAATCGGACACTGCGTGACACTTTTGGGGACCAGTGACACCAACCAAGTGTATCTATACTAATGACACTGGCAGGGTATGGGTTAACATCAGTGACAATCAAAGGGTTAAATGTGTTCCCTTGGAGTGCTTTCTAACTGTGTGGGGGTTGCTTGTACTGTAAAAAAGAAAGAGATATGTGTTCCTACTTAGAAGAAACACAAAATCTCTGTCTTCTGTCACAGAACGGCGATCTGCCTTGTTTACATAAGCAGACTCTCTCGGGAACGATCGCCAGGTGTCGGCGGACATCGCGTCCGCTGGGCCTGCTGATGGGCTCCCATGTGCAATGGTCAGTATAAATCATACATTATAAAAATACAGAATACAATGGTCAATCTGTGTGAGCAAGGTGTAAAACTGAGAGAGAAACCAAACAAAGGATAAATAAAGTAGAACAACACCCGCCTATAGTGCAGTAATTTATGCACATTGCTATTTCTTTCTGTTTTTCCGAAGTTATAACAGATAGGCTCTGAACCAAAGTTACTTAATGAATATCAGAGGTGGGTGGGGTATTCCAGCTGTAGCAATAAAACAAACTTTATTTATCCAGATTTGTAAGTTTATCCATTACTAGTTGTGTAGGAGCAAGACCACGAGAATCCAGCCAGCTCTGCCACACAAGAGTCAATTTCTTTTAACGCATTTTGATGGCGATAAGCCAGTTGCTCCCTGAGTAGGAGAGAGTTAACATATTCAACCCATTTCTTTCTGGATGGTATCATAGACAATATCCAAAACTTGGCTATCAGCTTCCTAGCCAAGTACAACGGTCTCATTATCAAAGTGTAAATGCCCAGTGGATACTTTTCAGCATCCAAAGCTCCAAGCAAACACACCAGGGGGTTAAAAGGAATAGGCACATTGGCAAGCATGGGGATGGTTTGCAGGACCTTGTTCCAATACCTCGTATGTTTTGGGCATTTGGGCATCGCCACAGCATATGTATAAAGAAGCCTCTATGTACATTGCATTTGGGGCATAGCAGCGTATCTCTCCTCTTCCAGTCAAACAACATAGCAGGTGTGTGATAAGCTCTATGGAGAATAAATAGCTTGTGGGAGGTGGATAGGGAAGTTACAGGGATTTCTTCCAGAACCATTTCCTATTGATCACCATCAATTTCTCCAATATCCATCACCCAGCGAGCCCTGCACTTCAGTCTAGTATGGTCTTCCATAGAGGGTAGTAGTTCCATACAAGGATAAAAAAGAGAGTCCAGTGTAAAAAAGTGTATAGCTGTGCTGAAGACTAATAAATAAATATAGTCCAAACAATCCTAAAGTGATCTGTGCTCCCAAAGGGAGGGGCAAGGACGGACGGAGCGATACACCGCTGTTTGGTGAGGCTGTCAGCTACCAGCGCACGCTGTGGAAACCGGCGGCGCTGAATGATCTCTCCCACTATACCACCACGATTTTCACCATCTCTTGATGTGATTGTCTAAGTGCATGTTATGCACCTGCAAATGTGAGTGAGACCAATCTACCTTTTACTTAACCACTTGCCGACCGCTCACTCGAGCTCTACTGCAGCAAAGTGCTTAGTTCCCGTCCAGCGATGTAGACCTACAGCTCCCACTGTATTCAGTCACAGCGGGAGTCGGGCCAGGGTAAGAGAGGCGGTGATCACCGCCGCTCTTCCCCGATCGTCGGGGAATCGAGTTTGGAGATCCGCCCGCTTGTGTAAACAAAGCGGGCGGATCTCCTAAGTGACAAGGAGTGACAGATTGCAGTTTTCAGCATAGCTGAACATGCGATCTGTCCCTGTGTCACTCAGTCACCTCCCCCCACACACGTTAGTAAGCACCAGGCATACATTAACCCCTCCCTCTCCAATAAAATTAACCCCTTCCCTGCCAGTGTCATTTTTTACAGTAACAGTGCATATGTATAGCACTGATTACTGTAGTAATGTCACTGGTATCCCCAAAAGTGTCAAAAATATCAGTCAAGGGTCCGATCTGTCCACCGCAATGTCGCAGTCCCGCAAAAAAAATCGCAAATCGCCGCTATTACTCGTTAAAAAAAAAAACACCAAAAATGACAGAAATCTTTCCCTTAGTTAGTAAACGCAATAACTTTTGCGCAAACCAATCAAAATACGCTTATTGTGATTTTTTTTTTACCAAACATAGGTAGCAGAAAACAAATTGGTTAAAAATTTAAAAAAATTTAGATTTTTACATTTTTTTTGGGGAATTTCATATAAAAAAATGTGAAAGATATTGTTATTTTTTCAAAATGTACGCACAGCAAAATGTACGCACAGCAAAATGTACGCACAGCTGATCAAATACCACCAAAAGAAAGCTCTGTTTGTGGGAAAAAAAGGACGTAAATTTCGTTTGGGTATGGCGTCGCACGACCGCGCAATTGTCAGTTAAAGTCGCACAGTGCCGAATCGCAAAAAGTGGCCTGGACGTAAGACAGCAAAATCCTCCGGTGGTAAAGTGGTTAATAAAGACCGTTTTTTTAATGATTTCATGCACTATTGCAAGTCTTTCTGTTTTCCATATATGCTGCATTGGGTGACATCGCAAGCCAGATTTCAGTACTGTGAATGAAAGGAGCCCTAAGGATATGGATGGATGATCTTTAGGATCTAATAACCCATGCGTTCTATATAAAGATCTGAGGTGAGCACCCATTCACAAGGGGGTGCACGGTTCGCTGTCCACTGTGACACTCTTGTCACTCTTCTTTGGGAGCACAGATCACTTTAGGATTGTTTGGACTATATTTATTTATTAGTCTTCAGCACAGCTATACACTTTTTTACACTGGACTCTCTTTTTTATCCTTTTATCTTTTTCTCTTTTATGGAATTGTAATAATTTATTGGCACTATTGGCACTTTTAATGGTATATAATATTCACTGCTTTTTTGGATTTTAATGTTTTGATACACATAGTGCAGAATTTGTATTATTTGCATACTGTTTATTTATTTCAATTATTTAGAGTCGGTTCACACTAAGGCGACACGACTCCTTACTACTTCGGGGGCGACTTGTGCATTACCATGCACCACGACTTTGGAGCGACTTGCAGGGACTTCACATAATGGAAGTCTATGCAAGTCGCTCCGAGGTCGCCCCGAAGTAATACAGGACCATTTTTCTAAGTCGGAGCGACCATCAGAGACCACCAGCTCATCCTAGAGGCAGAGGAGAGGAAGGAGAATATCCCAGCAAGGGAATATACAGAGGCCCAAGATTTTTGACCTTCTGGTAAGAGGCTCGCCCACCTCCTTATTAGGTGGTGTGGGTAGATATCTACATACTCCCCTCCCCCCCACGAGGTTTCCACTTTGGATGTGGCTGTCTTCACATCTTTTTACATTCTATTGCTAGTAAGAAGCAAACCTGTACAGGTGGTGGGACATCAGACAAGTAGAGTGGTCTTCTGGCTGTCACCTGAAGCACTTTTTGTTGATCTACTCACCTGTATCATTTGGAATTGCACGGACACTAGTCACTTTATCCCTTTTAGACTGTATATGATTTCACTTGGAATCTTTTCACCATTGTTTTATTTTGTATTACACTGTTTAGTGATTTTCTAGATCATTTATATATTCATCTGTTCACTACATGTTTATCATTAACCTTTGCCTTTGGTTTTTGACTTTAACACACATTTGTGTTTTCACTTGAGAGTGATAACTTATATGTTTAGCGCACCTGATTTTACATTTATTATCTGCCATTTCGTTTTTTAGGATCTATGGTTGCAGCTTCACATATTATTTAATCAGCGCACCCTTCACCTATTTACAACAAGCTGTCAGTTGTTGCTAGGATGATTTACCTCAGCTGCTTTACACTGGATTGGTGACAAATCTTTTGGTGGGAAACATCTAGCCAATGAGTGTAACTATTTACTTCTATCCTCTCCTGTCACTGGGCGGAGTCAGTATTTACCTCAGGTCTGTCAGCTGGACTCACCTCTGGATTCTCCTCAGCCTTCCTTCTGGATCATGTGACCTGCTCTCAGCCCAGAATGGATATTCTACTTCATGAACTACTTCAAAGGACTAATTTCCCTGGAGAAAGGCTTGCCTCATTCATTTAATTCATTAATTGTTTTACTTTTCTCCCCTAAGTCTTCACTGGTGACAGCCGTATAATCACTTCCATCTTGTGCCTCTCATTCCTAAAGTGACAGGGCTTCCCTGTATACTGATAGCTTACCTGAGGTTCATCCACCTGTAGGAAGACCAGGACCTGCGGCAGGACCATAGGAGCATCAATTCACCACTGGGACCGGGTGGCCATTGGGACTTGGCTGGGATAAGAAGAGGAGGCCTGCAGAGTGGAAGTGTCAGCGCACAGACCGGGAAGGCAGGAGCTAAGCTACCATGAATGAATACGCAGGATGAGGAGGCCCTGCTCTTCTTTAGACGCCCAAAGCACCACTGTTCCTGACACCATGAGCCAGATAGGCAGCGGGTCTAAAGCTGCTACCATGGCCCCACAGCCTGATCAACACCTCTCCAATAGGACCCTCATCATCATCATCATCATCATCATCATCATCACAGGGGTGAGTGAAGGCTCTGAGGGCTGGGAATGTACACAGACTTCACTCTCTCTTCTGTGTCAGTGTCGTCCCTGTCAGTGTGCTCTGTTTGTCAGCCTTTAGTCACCCCTTCCTCTTCAATCTTCTGTCTCTAATGCTTTAATAGACAATTCATGTATCACACTTCTGACCTATGAAATGTCTTTATTGTGTTTTCATTTGCTGCAGTTATTGCAGGTACTGTGCTAGAATGGTTAGTGCTCCTGTCCAGTATACAGCATGTCAGGGTTCAGGGCTGTCATTGTTATTACAGAACACCCATGTGGACATCTTACTACACCCAGCTACGTCTTACATTTCAGAGTCATTTTAGCAATAAAGTCAGCGTATATATATATATATATATACTGTATATATGAATAAAGTATATTGATATCTGTGATGCTGTTTGGATGTTTCATTTTGAAAGCATAAAGGTTTAGCGTTGAGCAGTGTGGGGTGTACCAATATGGCCTCCGCCACCTTATTGCTTCTTTCAAAATGTAACATCAAAACAGCATCACAGATGTCAATATACTATATTTATTTATATACACTCACTATTTTACTAAAATGACTCTGGACTTCAAGACGTAGCTGGGTGTAGTAAAATGTCTGCAGGGTGTTCTATCAGATTACCGCTTCCCATCATGGAACGCATGTTGGAATGCATAGCGCATGCGCAGTAAGTGTTTTTTGTCAGAACGTCACTTACATTACACAATCTGATATGGGTAGCAGTAATCTGATAGAGTTCCCGCTAAATGTTGGACCAGCTGCCTTACACATAGGCCAAATGTTGGAAGGTTTTCATTGAACTGTCCAATGTCGCCTGACATTCGGCCCGTGTGTACACGGCTAAAGGGTTTCCACTTTCAAATCTGTAAATGCGATGCCTGATGTTGTGTTTTATATGTTTTTTCCACTTGGTTTTATTAGGAAAAGTTGAAGAGCAGTATACATACATTACACAATGTGTCACAGAACATGACAAGTAGGCATGATACTGTTTTATAATTTTCAAAACAAATTTATGAAGGTAGGATCCTGGCTTACATTGTTCCTCCATTTGTTTATTTAGGTTATCACCTCTAGCTGTGATTTCTGAAGAATCCAAAGAATGTAATAATTTGTTAGTTCCTAAGGTTTCAAAGTATTTATTAATCTAATTGGTTATAGCCTTTTTTCATTGATATACCTAAATTTACAGTATATCAAGCTCTTTTTGTGATTAGATCATTTAGTCCAAATGCCCTTTAAGTCAAATCTGACATTAAGAGCCCATTCACATTAGCGCAACTTGTCAGGCGACTTGTCAGCCTGACAAGTCGCGGTGTGTCGCGGTCCATTGAGTAGTACAGGACCCGTTCTAATAGGAGCGACACAAGTCGCTCCGACTTAGAAAAAGGGTCCTGTACTACTTTGGGGCGACCTCGGAGCGACTTGCATAGACTTCCATTATGTGAAGTCTCTGCAAGTCTCGCCGAAGTCGCGGTGCACAGCGGTGCACGCGACTTCACAGGTCGCCCCCCGAAGACGTGTCGCCTCAATGTGAATGGGCTCTAAATCTTTGTGTTTATTCTCTGTTTTTGGTCAGGAACTTGTAACTCCCTGGTTATTCTTCTCTTGTTGCATCTCAAATGTATTTTCTTGATAAGCCACATGAAGATTTAAAAGTACGGCCGGGTTCACACTGATGTGGTGCGGGAACCACAGCGATTCCTATATGGTTCCCGCACAGCATCAGAATCATAGGCAGTTCACACTGTGCTCTGCGAACCGTTGCGGTTGTCAAAATAAAGTTAATGACACCACAGATCGTTTTGCATAACGCAGTGCGAACTGTGGAATCAAATAGAATTGGATCGCATGGGTCTGAAAACCAATGCGATCTGATTCCAATGCAGACAAAGAAGAGTCCTACACAGTTTTGGGTGCGGATCCAGTGTGAATTGAATCATACATAATGCATTAGCCATTTAGGAGAGAGAGGAAGCGGGGCCAAACGGCAGCCCTGTGCCTGAATGGATATACAGAGCTGCAGCTCAGCTCAGGTGCCCCCATAGCAAGCTGGGAGGGGCCAGGAGCTCCAGCAAGGGAACCCGAGACGAGAAGGATCTGGGCTGCCCTGTGCAAAACCACTGCAGAGAAGGGGTAAGTATGACATGTTTGTTATTTTAATTGAAAAAAATAAAAAACAAGACATTAAAATCACTTTAACTATTTTCAAGGCTTTCCTTTCTTTTCCCCCCACATGTTCATGGCTCTTCTTTATCAGAATCGTAATTTGTGCACTTTAATATCGGGCACTTTCACCCCAATCCTGCCCAGGTCAATTTGTCGCACTTTAAATGACAATTGCGTGGTCATGCAACACTGTACCCAAATTAAATTTTTTACCATTTTTTTAGACAGATAGAGCTTTCTTTTGGTCTTATTAAATCACCACTGTTATTTTTTTTTTTTCTAAAAAAAAAAAAAAAAAAAAAGACTGAAAATTTTGAAAAAAAAAGTTTTTCTTAGTTTCGGTTAGAAAATTTTCTAAAAAATTTATTTTTCTCCTTCACTGATGTGCACTGATGGGGCTGCACTATGGGCACTGATAAGTCTGCAGACAGGTGGCTTATTGGAATCTGGAATCTGGAAGCCCACTTTTCACAGATCCCCCCATGTGAATGGGTATCAGGTACATAGTACCCCTACCCATTCACCAAAAAAGTGTCAAAAAGTAATAACCACAAGAACAGTTTTTGACAAGTCCTTTATTAAAAAATAAAAATACAGTGTCCCTCGATGTAAATCCATTTGTCAATAAACTTGTCAAACTATTTTCTGTGGTTCTTACTTTTTGACACATTTGGTGAAAGGGTAGGGGAACGATGTATACCCCTACCCATTTAAAAATGGGGGTGGGGGCTGGGATCTGGGGGCCCCCTTGTAGACGCTGATAACCAGGGCCCAGGGTTGTCTGGAAGAGGCCCCTGTCTCCATTAACATGGAGACAAGGTTCTTTGGGTGGGGGGCGCAGAGCCTCCCTGCCCCAAAACACCCATTCCCCCATGTTGAGGGCATGTGACCTGGTATGGTTCAGGAGGGGGGGGCGCTCCCCATGTTGAGGGCATGTGACCTGGTATGGTTCAGGAGGGGGGGTGGACGCTCTCTAACCTCCCTTTCCTGACCTGCCAGGCTGCATGCTTGGATAAGGGTCTGGTATGGATTTTGGGGGGCCCCATGCCAGTTTTTTTTTATTTTGCTATGGGGCCTGGTATGGTATTTTTCTATTGCCGGTGTTCCGTGAAAAAACCATGCCCGTGAAAATTCCCTACCCTCGTCACTTCCGGTGCACCTACATCATTGAACAGCTGAGCAGCTTAGCAGTGCGCATGCTCAGAGCTCCGGAGGGTAGGGAATTTTCACGGTAGTGTGTTGTAACGTTATACCGCATCAGCTGTTGCCGCCGTTACATTAAAACATCTCAGCTGCAACATGAAATCATCTCCGCTCCTACCCCTGTCACTTCCCTGATCTCGGCTACTAAATGTAAAAGCGGCGGCGGGTCTATGAAAATATAAATCACGGAGCCGAGATCTCTGTGATTTACATTTTCATACACCCGCTGTGTGAAGAAACCAGCTGTTTCTTCATACAGAATTTGAATCAGTTGATCGTTTTTCGACGACTGAATTCTAGACTTTCTAAAAAGTTGGAATTCATTGAAAAATGAATAAACAAAATAAATTTTAATGGATTTCAACTAATTTAGTTACTATTCGTTATTATTTCCTTTGGAGATTCTGATACATCTGAATATTTGCTACTATTTCATTCAGAGATTTGGATACATCTGAATCTCCGAATAACCAAAAATGTGTCCGAATATACATTCGGACTGAAACAAATTGCACATGTCTACTGACTGGCATCACTGCTAGGAACTATTGGGCTGCACTGATTAAATGTGCATGTCTACTCTGTGAAAAAAAATGCCACCGTGAATTCTCCTCTCTTCTGACGCTATCACATGGGTAAAGAGCCTCGTCTTTCGCTCTTTACCAAGATCGGGAATGCACCATGTCCCAGGGTGAGTCTGGGAAGACATCACTTGACATTGTCGAAGAACAAGAGAGCCACCCCGCTGCTGTCATTTGTCTATAAGGCAGGCAGGCAAGGCAGGAGGTGGTTAAATCTGTCCGTAAAAGATGTTGATGATGCAGGATATGCAGCTGCTACATTGGGAGTGCATCAGGACGGAATTCAGCGTTTGGGTAGATGGGTGTCCTGCTCTTTGCTTTTATTATGCACACCCCCACCTTTTATAATTATAAAAAAATGCAGATGATTTTATTTTATTTTTCCTCCTGTAAAATTCCAGTTCTCTTGCAGGGTATATGGGGTATGTGTTTGGAATAGCTGACTGATCATATTCCCTATTTGTAAGTGTGAGATCTGTTGGATATTATTGTTGTTCACCTAAAAGGGAATGATTTAGGTAGATTCAAATTTTAGACCTTCAAAATAAAGTGGTAACTGTTCTGTCTGGTAAAGTTACCCAGGGCCATCTTACCGAATGGGCACGCCAAGCATTAGTCCCAATTTCCGTGTGCATCCCGTCGCCGAACTTAGCAGGTGGCAAGTCGGCCCTGCGCTGCTGTCAAGCCATTTGGGCCATGGAGGCGGAGCCCACAACTGCAGGAATGCCTGTCCGCCTCCACGGGAAAAAGACACACACCGGACAGTCGAGTCTGACTCCTGTCCTTGTGTGTGTGTTCACCAGACCCAGCCGCTAACTTGGAAGCAGTCATTAGCCTGGCACTGCTGTACCAATAAACATCGCCTTATCGACAATTTGCATTTTTATTTTCGTGGGTGATTGTGTAGTGATTGTGTAGGCAGGGCCCCAGTGTACTGCATTGCCCGGGGGCCTTTAATGCTCTTGAGATGGCACTGAAGTTACCATAAAATGTGAATTATTTGATACGGTAATTCATTGTATACTCATTATTGGTGACTTCACTTTTTCTCTATTGTGAACTGGAGTTCCAGCGGGGTTTAGTATAGCTCCCAGTTGTCCCTCCTTTGAGACCAAATTCTCTGTCCCTCATGCAGCCTCAGTTGTCCCTCTTTTTGTCTGATGTATACATCTTTATACAAAATTTACTATTTTACTGCCAAAAGTGTTACGCTGCACTAAACTTTTTATCCAGCCTCTAGATTACTGCAAATAATATAGAGGAAATGTAGCTGTAAGAAAAAAGCCCTTTTGTTCTTTAGACCAGCCTTTTTCAACCAGGGTGCATTGAGGTTTCTTCAGGGGCGCCTTGGCAAAATGGATAAAAATTGCCCAAAAATGTATACAAGCCAGCAGGTGGATCAATGGGAAAGAAATATATACAATTTGTATATATTAGCGCGCCAAGGAGATTAAAACAGAATCTCGTATAAATAAATAAAAGTGTGGATAAATAAAGTGATTATTAAATTAATAAATTAAATTAAATTAATAAATTAATTGCAGCTGCTATGTAAAGTGCGGGTGCTAATGATAAAAAGGAAGTGATCACAATAGTGATAACTATAGCGCTTGCAGTGTCCCCTAGTGGGAAAAATAACTTACAATAGTGCTAAACTTGTATATATATATATATATGATGCTCTCAAATAAATACACTAATAAATAGGTAGTAGATAAATAAGCAGATAAATGAATAAACCACTTATAAATATTGTCCTTCACAGTGTGCAGTGATAAAAAAACTTTCAATGTGCCAACCCCCATAACACTAATATTGATTAAATTTTAAAGTAATTTTATTTATTTCATTAAATAAAATTTATTATTGAAAGCATGAATATATTTATATATGTGCCCTATTTATTTTCCATAATATAGCATAAAGTATTTATATATGATATGAGAAGGTAATTGCTAAAAAGATAGAGGAGTATGGTTATAAAAACTTGAGTTCCGCAAAATAGATTGTATATTTTGAAATGCATATTAACACTGCGGGGACACGGAGTTACTTCCGGTTTCCGGGTAGATTCTTTAGGGCGGAGATGGGCGGAGTGTAGAGCGGCAGCCCGGGTATTTAAGACCCGTGCTAGATGTGTGACTCCACCTCTGAAGACGTCTAGCCAATGACGAAACGCGTTAGGTGGAACGCATGTCGTGACGTCATATGCACTCGAGTGGAACGCAAACCGGAACTACCGCTCTCCACTTCCTGAGTCCATACGTATGACGGTCCTATCCGTTTGTCTGTATTGTTTGGATTGACCACGTTTTTACCTCACAACTTTTGCTGTTTATTTGAACTTTGGATGAGCACGCCACCTTTTTGAATCACCTGTTGGAATTTTTATGGATTTACCATTGTAGTGAATGGGGTGTGTGAATAAAACATTGGAAACAATACCACACTATCCGCTTTTTATTTCCCCGTCACGGCTTGTGATTGGAGGTGACTTGCAGGTGGGGCACATTCCAAGGTTGGGATCGTGGCTGGAGGAGACATACCCAAAGGTGGAAGTCTAACCCGCTGTGGCTGCAAAGACCCAGGGAGAGCTATCCGAACCGGGAAGGATCTCGTATTAAGCACAGATGGTTCTAATGTCGTAAGACATATAGAACCCACAGCATCTGGTGAGTGGGCATTTCATTTATTTTTCACAGTGAAGGAAGCACTAAGAAATCAAGCAACAAGCACCAGCACTTTAGTCATCTTAACCTTTTTGGACTTTTTTGATTTAACATTTTATTTTTTTGGCACATTGAAAGTTTTTTTTTTAACACTGCACACTGTGAAGGACAATATTTATAAGTGGTTTATTCATTTATCTGCTTATTTATCTACTACCTATTTATTAGTGTATTTATTTGAGAGCATCATATATATATATATATATATATATATATACAAGTTTAGCACTATTGTAAGTTATTTTTCCCACTAGGGGACACTGCAAGCGCTATAGTTATCACTATTGTGATCACTTCCTTTTCAGCAGGTGGATCAAGCCTGACTTTTAGTTACATAAAGCCACTGGTTTTTATTATTGTGCACCATTTCAATCTTCCTGCCACCAGCGCCCTAACAACCAGTGATGTCATTGGTTTTTTCTTTTTTTTTTTTTTCTTAAAGCCTGTGGTGTGTGAAACACACTCAAAAGACTTAACACCCGGTGCATAAAATAGTGCACACACGCAAACGTGAGACACACAAAAAGTGCACAAGGCGTACGTATGGCCCTCCTCCAAAGAGGAAGGGCCTATACCCTGATCCCCCGGGGCACGAAGCTCCTGACGGGGACTGAGGTACTCACTTAGGTCCACCCAGCCGAAGCCAGGCAGACCCCGTTCTCTAGGGGGACTGCCGGAACAGCCCTCCCCAAGTACTAGGTGGGGCTCCCCCGAAGGGAGACCCCATGAGAGAGGGCGAACTAAGCCAGAAGGCCATGTCCACCCCCTCCCAAGACTTTCAGGGCAGGCCCGAGGACCTACGCCATACAAGTCGTGCAAGTGACAGTACAACCAAAAAGGGACAAACGTGAGCACACAAACAAAGAAAAAACAGAGTGGGGAAAGGGGAAGTGGAGAAGTGCTGGGTAGTGCCAAAGTGCAAGACCTTGGCAGGCCCCCCGGCCAGGAATAAAAAAATTCCTCTGGTGCTGGCCAAAAGGCCCACCCCAAGAGGCAGGTGCAGAAAAAGTGTGATGGTGCAGTGACCAAGGTGCCAAAAAACTCAGGTGAGCTTCCCCTCACCGGTGAGAATTAAGGCACCCCTGGGCTGCCACCCCAGGGGCACGTACACCACGGGCTTTCTCTATCTCGGCCCCCGGCCAGACCCCGTGTAGCCCTATCCTACCAGGAGGCATCAGAACTTTAGACAGCTTAGGGTGAACCTGCCTTCAACTGGGGACAAGCCTTTTGCAAGGCCAGATTCAACCCAGGAGGAAAGGCCCTCCCACCGCCATCCGCCGTTCCTTACCAAACACATCCAGGAGCAGTACTAACTGGACACGCTACAACCCAGTTTTCTCGCTCCCTTCAAACTGGTAGGGGCGTACCCATTCAAATCAGAAGGCAATGGACCCATCCGGCTTTCTTTGATGTGGCTTACTTCCCAGTCCCCCGGTAGTTCCGGAGCGCCCTGGTTCATTTCGGCCCCCACCGATACTAACCATCAGGTTCCATACCAACTGATAAGAACAGATACTACACTTGATCTTAGCCAAAAGGCCGAGAAGCGACCAGTGATGTCATTGGTATTGAAAGGAAGGGTGTTGATCCCCCTGTACAGCATCCTTGTTTGATCCTCCCCTGCCCCTCACTGTTAACACTGGAGTTACATTAACCGAGTGATGGAGAAAAACTGAGGGAGAGGAGAAACACTGGAATATTAGTCGGTATTAGTGCTCAAAAGTGTGTTTGCTTTGGAAGAATAAATTACCTCTAATATTGGGTGTCCTACATGTGTTGATGCTGCCACATTATGTGCATATAGGGCTTGTTCACACTTGACTATATTCCTAACATATAGCGTTAGTATGGGCGTTAGACTCGCGTTAATGAGCTTTAGTATGAGTATTAGCCTGGCGTTTTACAAGCCTTAATGACGACTTAATGCTCCCCAAACGAACTATGGGCAGTTTTGAAGTGTTTGATGAGTATTAAAACCGCTCCACAAATGCCTATTCCATGACAGGAAATAGACTAATCTTAACGCCTCGCAACCGCATCGCAACTGCCTGCCAGAGCATTTGCGAAGGGTGACTATAGACTTGAATAGGAGGCAATGAAAGGTTTCAAACACCTCCTGGCTCTACATGGGGCTTCAATTTTGAAGTGACGCGATGCTAACGCTTCATGTTTTGATAGTGTGAACAGCGCTGTGTGCTATCCATTGCATTATTTGCATAAGCGTTTAAGGGGCATTTTTAATGCCTGCTTTTAACCACTTCCCGCCCGCCCACTGTCAAATGACGGTGGAGTGGTGCGGCTGTTGTTCTGGGACACAGTCATATGATGGCGCACCAGAACAGCCTCTCTCGCGTACTCGTGGGGATGCGCAGTGCGGCGATCGTGGCCTTGCCATGTTGCTAGGACACGACGTGACCCCGATCTTGGTAAATAGCCAATGACTTGGCTCTTTACCCATGTGATCGGCTGTGTCCAATCAAAGCCGGTCACATGTAAATGAGGAAGTACCATTTATCGGCTCTCCTCACCTCACACTGAGTGTTTGGCGAGGAGAGCTGATCAGCGGCTCTTCCTCAAAGGGGAACCAAGAAAAGGTAATCAGGGCACTGATTAGTGGTATTCCCCATCCGGGGGGTTTATCTTTTCTTTGCTGGAGTGATTTCTGCCCTAACATCGATTCCTGCCACAACATTACGGATATTGGCCTTATAACAAATGCTCTACTTTGACGGATCTTTAGGCCATTTTTGCCTCTATACTGTCTGATTTTTGGCAGATACCACAATTACAGTGAGCCTTCAGGCTATATGGAGATACTTGTTTACCCATAGCTATAATTATCTACTCTTGAGGGCGGTTCCTGGCAGCATACTCCAGAAAGAGAAGACCCCCTCGTTATTTGCTATACCTTTCAAGGCTAATCTCACCTATATTGTTTTCTATCACTACTTGGCTTTTATCCAGAAACTTATACACCAGTAGCTCCAGAGGAAGCTTGCTACGTAAGCGAAACATGTAGGGCAACCTGGCTACATGCAACGTCTACCCACCAACTCTTGTACAATGGAACTCAGGGACGATTGAACAAACTTTCTGTCATCGTCTATGAGGCCTACTAGATGTGATGTACCATTTACTTTTGCAATATGTAATGTAGTTTTATTATGTACCATATGTGTGATTTCTCCATATATGTCCATTGAGGCACTGTGCTTCTACTATATATGATTTTTGTTCCCCCTTTTTGTTGTTATGGTTTAACCATTTTTTAATTAGTGATTAATAAAATATATTTTTTAATTACCTATCAGTGCCTATAAAGTCCAAAATTCTTGTTTCCTTTCAATCCTTCTCTGATTACAGAAAAGCTCAAAAACAGTGCCCACATCAGTGCCCACAGTGCCCACAATCAGTGCTCACAATCAGTGTATGACACTAGTTTAAGACATAAGACATTACCGCATCGCACTGTTACATTGTGTCCATGCTCCGGGTTTATTACTACGGTGACCTGAGCAGCGGAGGATTTTATTTATGCAGATTCCTAATGTCTGGTAGACACCATCTTATGTGAGTGTGTTTAATCTTATGTTTTAAATAAACGAGTGTCATACAATTTTACGCTATGGTTGGCATTCCCTTTTATGTTTCTCCATATGGACCATCCTGAGCTTCCTGGTGTGATTAAGCATATAAGGAAAAAAGGTTCCTGGCTGATTGCTGTTGGGGTTTATGCTTGCTTGCTGGTTTATAATTTTACCAGCAAAGCCTCTGGTGAGTTTGATCTAGACAAACTATTAAGGCACTGTGAGTGAAAGGATCTTCACCTGTGAACACTTCGTTTGTGGTCAAGCAGCACCTTGCACTTTATCATTGGATGATTTAATATGGACTTTGTTTGATGGACATTTTTTAATTCACATAATTTATCTACATTTATATCTTACTGTTATATATTTTTTGATTGATTGTGGTCACTATTAATTGATACAATTTACACATACATCGTTATCTAATTAAACTAGCACTTTTTTAATATATAAAAACATTTATTGCACCAGTAAAATTAAATATTAAAGATTAATCTGGTTATAACATACACATATTTAAAAGAACGAAACACAAATTAATGGAGCCATATAACACATATTGGGATAGCATCAAGTAGCTGCTATCATTAAGAGAGGCACACAGCATTTGCACTTTGGTTTAGTACTTGGCACATGTATCTGTTTATGCACTAGCACTTTTTTTTTTTATCATTTGTTTAATATATAAAAGTAAAAAATCAGCAATATTTATTAGGAGTCCAGTACTCACACCGCAATAATAAGATAGAGCATGGATTAACCTATGGAAATTGCGCCAATTTTATTTTTCTAAAAATTTTCGGTTATGTCGCCCACTTTGTGGGTGGACAGTGGTTGGTAAACTGTTATATGGTAGGTATAAGATATTGCTGCTTGAGTCTTAGTGACTAAGCATAGTCTTTTACTAGTTAACAGTGGTTCTGTTTGGTATTAATCCTTTTACCGCCAGGTCCGTACAGCGTACAGACCTACAGATCTTCTTGCAGCTGGCCAGGTCCGTACGCTGTATGTACCTCATTCCTCCTTGTGTTATTAGCAAGTGACCATCACTTTATATCAGAATTGTTCAGCACACTCTGCTGAACAAATACCTTAGCTCTGATCAGCGGATGACAATCTGCTGATCAGATCTATAACCCCAAAAATGTGCCCCCCCTCCCTGCTACACTGACATTACTCCCTGCTGTATCCTAACGTACACTTCTTCCCCATCTAACTAATCCCTACAATACCTCTGTACACTTTCCCCCACACCGACCCTGACCCCCCTCCCTGTGAAACGATCCTCCCCTGCAGCTTGTGCCTTCCCTCCTCTGCCCTTCTGCCAGCTTGTATGCTGCAGGGGGGGCATAATGGGCAAAAAAAAACATATATAACCCCCCTGCCACTGTTCTGACCCCTCCCCCCCATAGTGCTCCGCATTTCCGATCTCTCGGGACCCCACCCTGCACTGCAGCCGGCTGTCTTTCCCTTCCTGCCTCCCGCCAACTGCAGCTCCTGCTCATGAGGAATCTTAGATCGCTGGCTGTCAGGATGGAGAGCGAGGGGCTGCTAAACATGTGTTAAATTTGATTTAAACCCAATAAAGGGGCCATGGCCTAATTGTTTCCTTGTTGTGTGTTTATTTCATTTTTTAGGTATGTTCTTATGATATGATAGGTGTTAGTGGGATGTACAATCCTATAAAAATTCGGAAGTGATGTAATGTGTTGTAGTGTATTTATATTGTATTTTCAGATTAAAACTGTACTAATTAAATTAAAATTGTATGTGGTATCGTACGAGAACATTTTTTGTGTTTGTCCCTTCGGATACAGTCATTTCGGACAAACTAACGTGATCAGCTCTCGAAAGCTATTTACTAACTAGTAACTATCAGATTATCATACGATTGCTTTGTAAGCAGAATTTTTCCATCTGATTTTCTGATCTTGTGTACTAGGCATTACTTTTAAAATACTTTCTGTTTCTGCAGATAAGCAATTATCTTCTATAGAGGGCTTGGACACAATGACACAAAAACATTTTTTCCTAGTTTAATGCTTAAATAGTAAATAATGAAGTGAAAAAAGACCACCAGGTGTAGGTGTCACGTACCTGATCCGAAGCCGGAGTGTAGAGAGGGCTCCCCCTTGCGGCTAGGTGCAGAGCACCCCTGGGAGTGGAACAGGGAGTGCTGTGCCCGAAGTAGCACGGGTTGCCGGTTGGGATGACCTGATGGAAGCAGGAACAAACTGGTTGTGAAGTCCCAAGCAGGTCTGGAACACTTTGGCAAGCCAGGCAGTCTCAAGGCGGAAACAGGAACAAGCTGGGTAAAGAGCCAAGCCGAGGTCAAGAGCCAAGCCGAGGTCAAGTACTGGAGAAGGCAACGGGAATCCAAGAGCAAGCCAAGATGTCAGGAGCCAGGAGATCAAGAAAAGCAGGGTCAAGCAGTCTGGGTCGGCATAATTAACAGGCAAAAAATTTGGGGGAGCATACCCATGTATTTCCAAAGCTGCTGCAGCTATGAACCAAAAGACATGTATATTAAAAAAGAATAGCGCGCAAATGCAAAAGAAATTACTACCAAATCTGAAGAGAGTCCATAAATAAAAATGGGGGTTTGGTCCCACCATATGGCCATATTGTGCTCAAGCCCACTACTGCGTCAAAGTACCCCATTATCAGTGGGTCCTACACTATCCATGAAAAAGAGATGAATCCAGCCTTTCTAACCCTTGGAGATAATACTCCTTGCTGGGAAAGATGTGCAAATGCACTACAGGGGACTCCTCCTATATCCACTTGATGGTGGACACTGATTGAGTACAGGTGTGTGTGGGGGGTGGGGAGGGCTGCTCAACCTCGGTAGTCTGGTCAGACCGAATACATAATAAACAGGCAAAAAATTTGGGGGAGCATACCCATGTATTTCCAAAGCTGCTGCAGCTATGAACCAAAAGACATGTATATTAAAAAAGAATAGCGCGCAAATGCAAAAGAAATTACTACCAAATCTGAAGAGAGTCCATAAATAAAAATGGGGGTTTGGTCCCACCATATGGCCATATCGTGCTCAAGCCCACTACTGCGTCAAAGTACCCCATCATCAGTGGGTCCTACACTATCCATGAAAAAGAGATGAATCCAGCCTTTCTAACCCTTGGAGATAATACTCCTTGCTGGGAAAGATGTGCAAATGCACTACAGGGGACTCCTCCTATATCCACTTGATGGTGGACACTGATTGAGTACAGGTGTGTGTGGGGGGTGGGGAGGGCTGCTCAACCTCGGTAGTCTGGTCAGACCGAATACATAATAAACAGGCAAAAAATTTGGGGGAGCATACCCATGTATTTCCAAAGCTGCTGCAGCTATGAACCAAAAGACATGTATATTAAAAAAGAATAGCGCGCAAATGCAAAAGAAATTACTACCAAATCTGAAGAGAGTCCATAAATAAAAATGGGGGTTTTTTGCTCCCCCAAATTTTTTGCCTGTTTATTATGTATTCGGTCTGACCAGACTCCCGAGGTTGAGCAGCCCTCCCCACCCCCCACATACACCTGTACTCAATCAGTGTCCACCATCAAGTGGATATAGGAGGAGTCCCCTGTAGTGCATTTGCACATCTTTCCCAGCAAGGAGTATTATCTCCAAGGGTTAGAAAGGCTGGATTCATCTCTTTTTCATGGATAGTGTAGGACCCACTGATAATGGGGTACTTTGACGCAGTAGTGGGCTTGAGCACGATATGGCCATATGGTGGGACCAAACCCCCATTTTTATTTATGGACTCTCTTCAGATTTGGTAGTAATTTCTTTTGCATTTGCGCGCTATTCTTTTTTAATATACATGTCCTTTGGTTCATAGCTGCAGCAGCTTTGGAAATACATGGGTATGCTCCCCCAAATTATTTGCCTGTTTATTATGTATTCGGTCTGACCAGACTACCGAGGTTGAGCAGCCCTCCCCACCCCCCACACACACCTGTACTCAATCAGTGTCCACCATCAAGTGGATATAGGAGGAGTCCCCTGTAGTGCATTTGCACATCTTTCCCAGCAAGGAGTATTATCTCCAAGGGTTAGAAAGGCTGGATTCATCTCTTTTTCATGGATAGTGTAGGACCCACTGATAATGGGGTACTTTGACGCAGTAGTGGGCTTGAGCACGATATGGCCATATGGTGGGACCAAACCCCCATTTTTATTTATGGACTCTCTTCAGATTTGGTAGTAAGTCCGGGTCGGCAACAGGGGGTCAAGATCAGCAGGTTTACAAGGCACAGGTAACACAGGAGGCTGTTGATCATCCAGCAGCTAGTTACTGTGGCTGCTGGCTTTAAATAGGCCGTTTGGCGCCAAGCGCCATTACGCACGGCGCACGCACATTCCCGACTGTGTTTGCCCGGATTTGGGCGTGCATGCGCATTCCCGCCAATGCGCGAATTCCCTGATTGGCCAGGATGTTGGTAGTACTCTAACAGTAGGCTTTTGACTAGTGGCTAGGTCCAGCATACATATGAACATAAAATTACTGCCGTGCAGTGAAGTGATTCTGGGCCAAATTTAGGAAGCAGAAAGCAAAGTGAACCTGTGTGTACTTCAAACATCCAATCATGTTCAGGGTGGTATGGTGATGGGATCCTCAGGCACCCCAGACGAGGATGCCAAAGTTTGCCCCTCCATCCTTTTTAATTTGAGCAAAGCAAACAAACAAAAACAGTTTTATTAAAAAAGGAAGAGACTAAATGAGTTGTTAAAGTAAAGTGTAAAGGGTTAACTCAAAATGTTATTACAAATTTTAGGGTTAATAAAAACTAACTGGGGTTAACTGGTTGTTTACAAATTGTATTCTAGTCTATTTGTCTCTTTATATAGAAATCAGAATCATTTTTCTGGTATGAAGCATTTTTTTATATAATTGGTGTATTTAAAATTGTTTGATAGAATAGATTAGAATTGTTTAGATATCCAGCACTTTACGTGTGTCCAACCGCGATCACTGCAGGTACGTACAGGCACAAATGGCCACGGCCTCTGACAGCCAGTCATTGCAGCGTACCACACCCAGCTGTCAATCCCAGCTACAAGAATCACTTGATTCCAACTGCTGGGATTCCCAGCATCCCCAAACCCCCATGCAAAGGTTGCCTTACACACTTCTTCACTTGGGGTGTCTCCACCTGGGGAGAGGGTAGTGTTAGATGTACTGACAAATTAACAAATTTTGATTGGACCTGACAAATGCTTTTTAAGCATTTTCCGCATTTTTTCCCCGTTTTTGAAATAAAGGTCTATAAATGAATAAAAGCTAACCATTTTAAGCATCCCCATCAGTGGTAAATTATTTGTGCCAGTCCCTCCAACTGACACTTTTGATGGACAACTTGGTCTGTTAGAGGAATTGGACAAATAACAGACTTATTGCCTGGATGACCAGGTGAAAATAAGAGTAGCTTTCATTAATAAATTAATGCAGGGTGAACTACACAGGAGAATGGGGCTCATTTCTGCTCACTTCACACTATAGTGAATCGGGGCCAGGATCACTTCTGTTCATGCTTTAATAATTTAGGCATCATCATGAGAGATCTCCAGAAAACATGTATGAGAAGAACAGTGGGAGACAAGTTTAAAGTGCTAATCACCTCCAGGATGAAAATGTTATCTTATGAGTGAAGTAGAGAGTGTGTAGACAGTATCAATTATGCTCAAGTTTTAGGAGAGCCGCATCTGGGAAAGATAGCATGAGTGTGATTTAAACTTCTTCACTTCCCTCCTGCTGTCTTTTCCAGAGATATTTCTCAGGTACTTTCTTTAACGTAATAAAAAAACATAATTTTACCAAAAAAATTCTGGTGTCCAATATATTTGAGTGGACATAAAGGGTAACTCTACTTTTTTTTTGCTAAAAATATAGCAATATACAATTGCTACACAAACCATGTTGTAATTTATTGCTAATAAAATGTACCATTCCTTTTTAATCTGCAGCTGCTGTACATTTTCTGTAAATCCAATGTAATATGGCCACCCAAGAATTGTCATTTATGCTTGTGTGATTGGCTCCTGGTAGTCTGCACTAAGAAGTCAAACTTTAGGCATCCCCTGCTATCAGATTTTCAGTTTCGGTGAGATACTCCCCAATGGTTTATACCTGTAAAGGAATGCAGACCCTGTAGCTTTTCCCATTAGAACACTGACAGTGCACCAAGTCATTATAATGAACCAGACCCTCCCATTTAGAATCTGCAAAGGACATGGTGAAACAAACTGCTATTTCTTCAAATGGACAAAGGTAGTAGTAGGAATCTGCTACAGCTTGTTAAAATCCCTGCAATTTACATTCATCGTCCAAAGAGGATGTTTTTTTTTTAACAAAAGTGGAATTACTTTTTAGCAATGTTGTTAGCCCCTTAGCTGCCCACTGTGTATTAATTCCTGACAATGGAGCATAAGCATAGAAGAAACAATAATTTTCACACCATAACTTTGTTCCAGTCATCAATGTCAGCACCCTTTCACTATTTTTCATTTACACAGACATTTATTTTGCATAGACATGCCTTTAACTGACACATTTTCATAATGACTTTAAACATCACTCTAAGAACAATAGATGGAATCCTTTCATACTGTTTTCATATATGATTTGTCTAGAAAACTTGCTTTTCAAGTTCTTTATATACTGTACTTGTCATTAATGTAAGCAACCCCACTGTTCAGAATACCTTTTAAAATACCAGGTGTGTCACTGCTAGAAATTTGTGAAAAACAAGTGTACTTTTCATTTCCCTTGAAAAGATAGAGTACATAGTATTTGTAGCAATTACCTCCATTTAAGGGAATACACTTGGCAGATTTGACCTACTGTGCTGCTATAGTTCAAAGCAGGGGTCAAGTCCTGGGAAAAAAGTATGGGAACTCACCCAAGCACCCCCACCTTAAAAAAAAGGGAACAACGTTCCTGCTGTGGAAAAAGTACAGGACTTGAGCCCTGGTTCAAAGTATGTTATTATGTATGATTACGGATCTGTCTAGGGGATGATATCAGACAAAGTATTAATTGCTTTAATTCACCGTCATTCATGGGAGCCAGGGATCTGGTCCTCTTTTCTCCACAGTTAGAATGTGACCGGCATTCCAACACCATTCTCATAAGATCTTACTTTAACCAGTTCTGGATCGGATGGATTTGCCCCCTTTAATGACCAGGCCATTTTTTGCGATTCAGCACTGCGTTACTTTAACGGAAAATTGTGCGGCCGTGTGACACTGTACCAAAATAAAATTGATGTCCTTTCTTACCCATAAATAGAGCTTTCTTTTGGTGGTACTTGATCACAGCTGCAATTTTTATTTTTTGCGCTCTAAACAAAAATGCGACAATTTGGAAAAAAAACAATATTTTTCACATTCTGCTATATATAACATTCCCCAAAAAAAAAATTAAAAATTACAATTTTTCATCTTCTTAGGCCAATTTTATATTCTGCTACATATTTCTGGTAAAAAAAAAAAAAATCGCAATAAGCGTATTTTGATTGGTTTGCGCAAAAGTTATCACGTCTACAAACTATGTAATTTTCATTTATTTATTTATTTTTACTAGTAATGACAGCGATCTGCGATTTTTAGTGGCACTGCGACATTGCGGCGGATAGATCGGACCCCTAACTGACATGTCTTACACTTTTGGCGTACCAGTGACATTACTACAGTAATCAGTGCTAAAAATATGCACTGTTACTGTAATAATGAGACTGGAAGGGAAGGGGTTAACCTAGGGGTGATCAAATGGTTCATTGTGAGCCTAGGAGAGTATTTTCCAACTGTATGGGGGTGAGCTTGTGAAATGATCATAGAGACCTGTGATCCTATATAGAAGGATCACAGGCGCTCTGTGATTGTTTCAGAGAGAAGAACGGTCAGCTGTGTTTACAACAGCTGACCGCTGTTCTCTCTCAGCGGGGAGTGATCTGGGCCTGCTTGCCCCCACAGCACCACTCCCGTGGCGGACGTACCCCTATGTAGTTTCATGCAGCCGTAAAACTGCGGTGGGCGGTCGGCAGGTGGTTAAAGAGTAACTCCACTTTTGTTGAGAAAAACACATTCCCCTCTGCAGGGCCGCTGATAGGGGGGGACCACCAGCCCTCTTGTAGGGGGCCCGAGCACACAGGGGGGCCCACACAGAGAGGGGGATCAGTGATGGACAACAAATACAGAATTCTTCCTCCAGCACCTGAATCTGATCTGTCCCTCTCCCTGCTATCAGCTTTTATTTGTTGAGAAAGAAACAGTCGTCCCTCACTAATCCCCCTCCCTGTGTGGGCCCCTCCCAGCACTTATCTCTGCTCAGGAGTTTATTTGTAAATTGTAACTTTGTTTCTCTCTCTCTGTCTCTCTGATCACTGAGCTCCAACTGCCCAGCCTGTATATTTTTCTCATCTCATCTTCTTTTTTATTTAACATCGTTTTTTTTTTTAGATTTAGCAGGAATTATGCGAGTTATGTTATATTTGTGTCTGATAATAGTGATTTTGTTGTAATTTTAGCTAAATATATCTTTAATATTTTCTTGGGGGGGGGGGGCCCTGCCAGGTAGTCTATACGGGGCCTCGTGATTTCTAACAGCAGCCCTGCCCCTCTGGGTGATCTACGTACACTGCAGGTATTTTAACAAACTTTGTTGCAGATTCCTACCTTTTGTTATTCTTATAAGAAGATATAACTGTTAGTTTGTCTGTGTCCATGAGCATAGTAAATCTGTATGGGAGTGGTTTTATAACTATTAATCACCTGCTGCCCCTGCAGGGCTCTAATGTGGAAAGTTGCAGGGTCTGCACTGCTTTTGACGTGATTTCCCTTTGAGAGTATCTCCCCAAAATGTACATTTTTGTTGCAGGGGATGCTCAAAATCTGAATTGTATCTTGGTGCAGACTTCTGGGAAAATCAGTGAGCCAATCACGCAAGCAGAAAATTACATTTCTGGGGGGCATTCTGTACACCAACTGTGTACAGAACACCTCCAGGTAGCCATATTGCATTACATTTTACAGAAGCTTACAGCACTGCAGATTGAAAAGGAAAGGTCATTTTTAATAATAGTCAAATACAATATGACTTGTATTGCAGCCAGTGTTTAAGCTTCAGACATGTGAAAATACTTTAGCAGAGAAAGTGTCTCTTAGTACCCTGTGGACTCTAGAAAAAGAAAACTGGGGTTCAGAAGACACATCTTCTTCACAGCCTTCCAAAGATGAAGTGGATTTGTCTGTAAGAGAAATTAATGAACTCAACAAGAACAGGGTCAAACATTGAATCTGGCCTTCTGTGGGAACCTCAGGTGAAGCAAGGTGACCATGTTCAGAAGAAGCTACTGTATCAACATTGAATTGCCCAAAGCCTTGTTACCAGTGAACAGAGACTCTCGTCTGCCTTCTGACACACCTTGGTGGAAATCTCACGTCTGCTCCTTTTGCCAGGCCTGAACTCCAGGGCAAAATGGGCCCATATGTAAATGCAAACTGTTTAATGGTATTTTTTTATAAGTTGATGTTGTGTCATATTTACTTGGTCCCTGTTGATTCTTTGGGGACCAAAGACTTTTGTTGGGGGAATGTGTAGCCCTAGGTCTACAACGCTCCTGCCCATTCCTGCAGAGACCGGGCTGTCAATTCTGCTGCTGTTGATGCCCACACTGTTTCTATTCCACTCCCTGACCATCTATGAGCGGAGAAGTGGCAGTGTGGGAAGAGAGGACATGTCAGTTACCTTGGTGGAGGCCGAAGTGCTGAGAGGGCTTCCCTTGCAGCTCGGTGCGGATCACCCCTGGTGGTGAAACAGGAGATGACACGTCCCAAGGAGCACTGGATGCGGATGGATCCCGGATGGATGGATGGATGGATGGTGATTAGGACCGCTTCCAGGAGATCTATAGATGCTCAGAGAAAAGAGACAAGGTTAATGCCAGGCCGAGGGTCATACACAGTGAATCAGTCCGAGGAAATGGAGGTACAGAGGGGTAAGACAAGGAGAGAATCCGTGGAATCCAGGCCGATGTAGGTACACAGAATATCCAGCAGAGGTATGGTTCAGGCAAAGAGTCGTCAGGCAAGCCGAGGTCAAACAAGGAGAAGTGCAGATGGGTCAAGGAGCAAGCCGGGTCAAAAGCAGGAACGCAGATAAACAAACAGGACACAGGTACTAGAGCTGATGATAAACCAGCACTGAAGCACAGCCAGAGAGTGCTTTATATAGGGCCAGGGCTGGGGAGATGGGCATGGTGACACACCTGATCTGCCTCCAGCGTTCTATTGTTGCTGAATGGCAATTCCTTTCCTGACAGTGCCCCCCCCCGAGGGGCAGCCTCTGGATGCCCTACGACCACACTTTCCCGGAAACTTGTTGTGAAACTCTCTCAGGAGTTTAGGAGCATGTATGTTGCCTAATGGTTCCCAAGAATTGTCTTCCGGCGGGTATCCTTTCCATTTGATTAGATATTGAGTGCGATTGCCTTTCTGTCGACAATCTAGGATGGTCTCAACCTCGAATTCAGTCTCCCCTTCTACCGAAACTGGCGGAGGTGGTAACTCTTCTCTTCCAGGGTAGGGGCTTGGTATCGCCGGTTTAAGCAGCGAAGCATGAAACACCGGATGGATCTTAAGAGAGCCAGGCAGGATTAACTCAAAGGCTACAGGATTCACTATTCTTTTGACCTCAAAAGGACCGATGAATCGGGGCCCCAACTTCTTGGATGGGCAAGACAATCTTAGATTAACTGACGAAAGCCAAACCTTGTCTCCCACCTTGTATGCTCGGTTCTCCTTCCGTTTGAGATCACAGAACTTTTTATAGGCCTGTTGTGCCTTCAGAATATTGTCCCGTAACAACTGGAGATTAGCTGCAATGGCCGCTAGCCGATCATGGACTGCGGGAACCGTAATTTCCTGATCCAGATTGGGCAAAAAGGAAGGATGGAAGCCATAATTAGCCCAAAATGGGGTTTGGTTGGTTGCGGAGTGCACAGAATTATTATAGGCGAACTCCGCGCATGGAAGCAGGGAGGTCCAGTTGTCCTGAGCACTGGTGCAGAAGCATCGGAGGTACTGTTCCAGGGTTTGATTTGTTCTTTCAGTTTGCCCGTTGCTTTGTGGATGATAAGCAGATGACAGGGAAACTTCAACCGCCAAAGATTTACAGAGCTCCTTCCAGAACCTAGAGGTAAATTGAACGCCTCGATCCGAGACTATATTGTTCGGAAGTCCATGAAGCCTGACCACCTCTTTGATAAATATATTGGCTGTCTCCAAGGCAGAAGGGGTACCCATCATTGGTAGGAAGTGAGCCATTTTAGTGAGTCGGTCTACGACCACTAAGATGGTGGTAAACCCTTCTGAGGGTGGAAGCTCGACTATAAAGTCCATAGATAGACCCTTCCAGGGTAGTTCCGGAATTGGCAATGGTCTTAACAGTCCCCATGACTTTACTTTTGCCCCCTTGTTGCGTTGACAGGTGATGCAGGAATCTACATATGTTTTGCAGTCCTGGTGTAATTTAGGCCACCAAAAGTGGCGTTGAATGAGTTCGAAGGTTTTCCTTACCCCAAAATGCCCTGCAAGTTTGTGGTCATGCAAGGTCTTGAGAACCATCAATCTCACTTGTACCATCCTGTCGGCTCAAAAAGTTTTGAGCCGACAGGATGGTATTGGGCTCTGTTGTATCGGGAGTGTCTGGAAACATCCGGGACAGGGCATCCGCTTTTCCATTCTTAGACCCTGGCCTGTAGGTAATGTGGAAATTGAAGCGGGAGAAAAATAAGGCCCACCTGGCTTGCCGAGGTCTCAACCGTTTGGCGGCCCTCAGATATTCGAGATTCTTGTGGTCCGTGAATATCATAATAGGGTGCACTGCCCCTTCCAACAGGTACCTCCATTCCTCCAGGGCAGATTTAATGGCTAGAAGTTCTCGATCCCCCACATCATAATTCCTCTCAGGAGGTGACATCTTCCGAGAGAAAAATGCTACTGGGTGTAGTAAGGCCTTTGTGCCTTGTCGCTGGGACAGAATAGCCCCCGTGGCTACTTCTGAGGCATCTACCTCGAGAATGTAGGGTAAAGCTGGATCTGGATGTTGAAGAATCGGAGCGGTCACGAACAGGCTCTTTAATTTATCAAAGGCTAACTGGGCCTCTGGTGACCAGCGGAAACGGATCTGCTGACGTGTTAGCTGGGTGATGGGTGTGACAATTGTTGAGAAGCCTTTTACGAATCTTCTGTAGAAGTTAGCGAAGCCCACAAATCGCTGAACTCCTTTCTTATCCGTGGGGGCTGGCCACTCCAAAATTGCCTTCACCTTCTGAGGATCCATCGAGACGCCCTCTGTTGAAATGATAAGCCCCAGAAACTGAATAGATCCTCTCTCAAATTCACACTTCTCCAGTTTCACGTAGAGCCCATGTTTCCTCAGGGTGGTTAGAACTTCTTTAACATGAATCCGATGAAGTTCTAGAGAGGGGGAGAAGATCAGAATGTCATCTAGGTAAACAATTAAGAAGTTATCCAGAAATTCACGGAAAATGTCATTTACCAGATGTTGGAAAGTGGCCGGGGCATTGCACAGCCCGAATGGCATGACCAAATATTCATAGTGGCCAAAACGGGTTCTAAATGCAGTTTTCCACTCATCCCCCTCTCGGATGCGGATAAGATTGTATGCCCCTCGGAGGTCTAGTTTAGTAAAGACTCGAGCATTCCGGAAGCGCTGGAACAATTCTGGAATTAGCGGGAGAGGGTAGCGGTTTTTAATGGTAACTTTGTTGAGTTCCCGGTAATCAACACAAGGTCTTAACGTACCGTCCTTCTTCTCCACAAAAAATATTCCAGCGCCAGCTGGGGAGGATGAGGGCCTGATGAACCCCTTTTTCAGATTCTCATCGACATAGGACCGGAGAGTTTCAAATTCCTTTTCGGATAGGGGGAAGATCCTTCCAAAAGGGATCTCAGCCCCTGGGTGAAGCTCAATGGGGCAGTCGTAGGGCCTGTGAGGGGGTAGAACATCAGCTTTCTTTTTGTCGAAAACATCCTTAAAGTCCCGGTAAGCTGCAGGAATGTCTTCGGAGGAATCTGAGGCCGGCTGGACGGCTAGGCAAGTGGCAGGAGCTTGGGATTCAGAAGGGAAGCAATGATCCAGGCAGTATTTGGATGAGAAGGAAATCCTCTTCTTAATCCAATCAATCTGAGGATTGTGGGCTTGGAGCCATGGTAGGCCTAGGATGACCGGGAATAAGGGAGAGGACAGGACATCGAAGCGGAGGAGCTCTTGATGACCCGAGTCCGTGGTAGTAAGGACCGGGGAGGTCTCCCTGGTCACGGGTCCGGAACTAGGCAGGGATCCGTCGGCCAGGAAAACTTGAAGCTGTTGCTCCTTGGCTTGCAGGGGTACCCCTAGCTTCGCAGCTAGTGTACAATCCAGGAAGCAACTGCAAGCTCCGGAATCAATAATTGCCGTGAGCTGGATCCTCTCTTCTGCTACCTGTAGGGAGACAGGAAGGATAAGGTGAGCAGGGGATGGCTCAGAGACCTGACAGTTCGGGACAGACCGTGAACAGCACTTACTAGGCCTCACAGGGCAATTGCGGAGGAAGTGGCCGGAAGCTCCGCAGTATAGACAGAGGTTCGCCTGGCGACGGCGTTGTCTCTCTTCGGGGGTCAAGGAGGAACGAATGAGCCCAATTTGCATAGGTTCCC
The DNA here is from genome assembly GCF_965119305.1 of Pelophylax lessonae. Lineage (NCBI taxonomy): Eukaryota > Metazoa > Chordata > Amphibia > Anura > Ranidae > Pelophylax > Pelophylax lessonae. The sequence continues at coordinate 112,139,148 of NC_138771.1, forward strand.
CGTCTGCCGGGGCATTGACAGCTGGTCCTGGTAGAGGAGAGGCCATAAATGGGACCTTTGGCATGACCCACGTGGCTCGAGACCCTTGAAGGCGTTCTGAGCGTCGCTCCCGCAGACGCCTATCCATTTGGATGGCAAGAGCGATTAGATCCTCTAAGGATGCAGGTGTTTCTACCCGAGCCAGCTCATCTTTTAAAGCTTCCGAGAGGCCATGACGGTACTGGTATTTTAATGCTGCCTCGTTCCAGTCCGTGTCGGCTGCCCATCTACGGAAGTCTACCGTATAGTCCTCGGCCGGGCATTTGTTTTGCTGGAGGGCATGCAGGGCCGATTCTGCTGAGACCGTACGCTGGGGATCCTCGTATAATTGGGCCATAGCCTCAAAGAAAGAGTTTGTGGAATTCAGGATTGGACTCTTCTGTTCCAAGAGATTGTGTGCCCAAGTCTGAGGTTCTTCGGCCAGTAGGGAAATTATGAATCCCACCTTGACGGACTCAGAGGAAAAGGTCCTAGGTTGAAGGGCTAGGTATAATAAACAAGCATTCTTGAAGGCCCTGAATTTCCTACGCTCCCCACGGAAGCGTTCCGGCGTGGGCACCCGTGGTTCCGGGGGCGGAGCTGAAGCCGAATGGCCGGAGCTAGCTTGGTCCGGTTGGGCCGGAGCCGGCAGCGAGCTAGTGGATGGCTGATTCGGATCAGGTGGAGGAGAAGGGCCGGCCATGTTGAGTACTCGACCCTCTAGCTGGAAGTACCCATCTTGTAGCCTTTGCACAGCTTGGGTCAGGGCTGAAACCTGCTGGCATAGGGCCTCGAGCTGGGTAGCACCTCTGTCGGCCTCTGACATGGCTGGTTTATGCTGTCAGTTACCTTGGTGGAGGCCGAAGTGCTGAGAGGGCTTCCCTCGCAGCTCGGTGCGGATCACCCCTGGTGGTGAAACAGGAGATGACACGTCCCAAGGAGCACTGGATGCGGATGGATCCCGGATGGATGGATGGATGGATGGTGATTAGGACCGCTTCCAGGAGATCTATAGATGCTCAGAGAAAAGAGACAAGGTTAATGCCAGGCCGAGGGTCATACACAGTGAATCAGTCCGAGGAAATGGAGGTACAGAGGGGTAAGACAAGGAGAGAATCCGTGGAATCCAGGCCGATGTAGGTACACAGAATATCCAGCAGAGGTATGGTTCAGGCAAAGAGTCGTCAGGCAAGCCGAGGTCAAACAAGGAGAAGTGCAGATGGGTCAAGGAGCAAGCCGGGTCAAAAGCAGGAACGCAGATAAACAAACAGGACACAGGTACTAGAGCTGATGATAAACCAGCACTGAAGCACAGCCAGAGAGTGCTTTATATAGGGCCAGGGCTGGGGAGATGGGTGTGGTGACACACCTGATCTGCCTCCAGCGTTCTATTGTTGCTGAATGGCTATTCCTTTACTGACAGGACAGAAGACACTTTGATGGGGCTGCATTTGCAGCCACAGTTGCTGGTAATTACTGGGGATGTAGTCCCCAGGAGACAGTTATTTATCAAGCCATGGACTGGATGGGGATACAAGTCTCAGGAGGATAGAGATCTGCAGGAGGAGGAAAAAGGGTAACTAGAGCCTGTGCTGGCATATCTGCATTGAGGCACAGCTGCCTGAGAGACACCAGCAAACTGGATGAAAGGGGGGTCACTGGTTCTGTAAGAGATTACCATTACTGGGTCCCGGGTTTTGCCAATGTCACCAGTTCCTGAAACTAGAATGTGGGAGGAGGCTTAATTACAGATTGTGGTGAGAGGCCGGGTGCCACAGCTTTGTTATCCAGTTTACAGACTGTGTGGTGGTGAGAAGGCCATGGGCCACAACTTCCTTGCCCAGGAAAAAAAAAAAAAACGAACAGCATGCTGCATTTTTTGCCTGTAAATATATCAGAACGCACTGCAAACACATGTAAATGTAAATCAGTAAATAATTTAAAAAATGACTAAAAACACACTGCCTAAATGAATCACAAATTTAAATGTAAATCTTCTCAGGGATTGTGATGTAAATGAGCCCTTACATGCACTTGTAATGTGTTTGCACTGCATTTGCCTTCCGTTGGCAGTGCGTTTGTTGTGCGTTTTCTAGGTATTATCTATGATTTTTTTTGTTTTTTTTTGCATTTACATGCTTTTGGGGTGTGCTCATTCACGCACGTTATGGTATGTTTACATGCAAAACAATACAGCATGCTATACTTTTTTAAACACACCTGAAAATAGTTTAAAGGCAAAAGTAATATCTACAGGAGGTTCTAGGGTTCTCCTAATACACGACACCGTATTTCTATCCAATGTAGTTAGTGACCTGTGTGACCGTATCACCTGATGTTTTTCACACTGAAGAGAAAGCAGCTGTCGATGCATTTATGGGAAATGAAACATTTCTCAACAGTCAAGATAAACCACAATAAATAAACCACAGATTACGGGGCAGTAAATTTCGTACTATGCCTAATTTTGAAATAGGGATGATGCAGACTAAGACAGTGGTAAACCCCCTGCAGACGCAGTTCTTCAAGAAAAATCCAGTGACATGGTTCTAAAAGATGGACACTTTATTGCTGCATAGCCATGTCTTGGTGGGGTGTGTCATGATTCTATTTAGTAGAAAAGTTCAGCTTCTCTTATTTTGTGGCTGGAACAGGAGGGCTGTGAGCCATATTTCTGTACTGCTGTGATCACCTGATCATCAATCAGTCTGGTTGGAAGCTTTATTTTCTCTCACTTGCCACTTGAGACTTGGCAGACTGAACATCTGTGACCTGCACTATCTTTGTGACTTCTAATTTTATGTCTGTGTTTGGTTGACTCCCATTGCCAGTTTTAATGCACCCTAGGACCAGTTTACTTGTCTGTGGTGCGTTAATGTGTGTTATGTTTTGCATTCATGTGTGTCATGTTAAAGCAGCCCATTCAAAATTAAGGAGCTGCCAATGCACTGACGAACCTAAAATTGCACATGTAACACAACACATAGCAATGCACTACTGTGAATTGCGGCACACTGCAACACAGGTGCATTGCCATACATAAGCCTCATTCACATGGACTTTTTTGTCCAGGCTGCAGATCCCTGCGGCAATAATTAGGCATCATTCATACTTGTGCGACTTGTCATGTGACTATGGACACATAAAGTCATATGACAAGTCGCAGCCCATTTATTTCAATGGAAGCTATTCAAATCAATGCAACCTAAAGTTGCAGCAACTTTGAAAAGGTTCCTGTACTACTTTGATGCAACTTGAGTGCCATAGACTGTAATGTAAAGTCTCAAATGTGGTGTGAAAGTCACATCTTCATGTTATCAATGCGACAATTGTGCAACAGTCAAAGCTATAGCCAACAGAAAAAGTCACCTCCAAGTCACACCCTTTCAAAGTTGCAATCTCAATGGGATTTGCATGACTTTGGAGTCACACATGTGTGAATGGAGCCTTAGCAAATTCTTGCTGCTGGAATGATAGGAAGTTCCAGATGACTGTGGTTGCTCAGTCTGTTCAACACAAAGCCACTACCAATGCCAGGAAAAAGCAGGTGTATAAACATGCTTTTAGTAGCTTTTTTTATTGGCGTTAATGCACATTTAGCCACTTTAGCTTTTTGCAGCGTTTTTCTGCCTCTATTCAAAATCAATGGTTGCCTATGAGCCGTTTTCGAAACGGCTTTAAGCTCATTGATTTGAATGGAAGTCGCATCCAAGTCGGATCAAGTTGATCCGACTTGTGGCGTGACTTGTGCTCTGAGGATCTTGAGGGGGAACTCCACGCCAAAAAGGAAAAAAAAACGGCATGGGGGTCTCCTCCCAGGGTTTCAAACCTGGCCCTTCAGGTCTGGTATGGATTTTAAAGAGAACCCCACGCAAAAAACGTTGCTTTGGGGTGGGGGGTTGCAGAGCCCCCCTGCTCCACAGCACCCACCCCCCTCTATGTTGAGGGCGTGTGGCCTGGTATGTGTGGCCTGGCATGGTCCAGGAGGGGGTGTGGCCGCTCATCCCCTCCCCTTTCCTGACCTGCCGGGCTGCATGCTCGGATAAGGGTCTGGTATGGATTTTGTGGGGGACCCCCAGGCCGTTTTTTTTTTTTTTTTGCATGAGGTTCCCCTCAAAATCCATTTCCAGACCCTAAGGGCCTGGTTTGGAACCTGGGGGGGACCCCAGTGCCATTTTTTTTCCCATTTTGTCGTGGAGTTCCCCCTCAAGATCCTCAGAGCGCAAGTTGCACCACAAGCGAGATCATCCTCATCTGACTTGGATGCGACTTCCATTCAAATCAATAGGCTCCCATAGCAAAACCATTGATTTTCACATAAAAAAAAAAAAAAAACGTATGACGTGGCTTAACGCTGTATAAGCAACGTTAAGCAGCCTTTAGCAGTGTCAGACATTTTACAGCTGTAACGCCGGTCCTCAGAACGCTGGCACTGGGTTTTTTTGCAGCTTGAAAATGCCTATGCCACTTACATCTTCAAAACGTCTGTGTGTGCATAAGGCCATAAGATAACATGGAGGGAGCGTTTTTAAGCTGCAAAAAAAAAAAAAGTCTGAAGCTCCTAAAAGCAGCTGCAAAAACACCCTGTGTGCATGAGGCCAAAGACAGGCTGATGGAGCCACGGCTATCCACCGCTATTAACGTTTATCAGCACATCCAGCCCTTCAGTTACTTGTGGTTAGGGACAGATGATTGACCTTAGATACAATCTGTCTGCATCCAGGGCTGATCATATGAATCTGGCTGCAGGTAACTACCTAATATGTGGATACATGCAGAGAGAGGTGGACAGCTGTGGCGCCTGTCAGCCTGCAATTGACATCCAGAACCACCTGTGATTTTAACCACAGAAATCTTCTGATTCTTGCTGAAGTATTCTACAGTCCAGACAAAAAAAGTCAGTGGGTAAAAGGCATTAGTGCATTGGGATGGCATTCAAAATGAATGGCAATACAATGCATCCTAAACGTGTGTAGCACTTCTCCCTTGGGAGCTGCTGGTTACGGGTTCCCCTGGGTTACCATTAGCAACAGCATGAAAGTTTGAAATTTTTCCCAAGTGTTTAAGCTCAGTCAGAAAACAGTCCGGTAGCTTTGGTTTTTTGTGTTTTTATTTAGAACTTGGATAGGAGAAGGGAATGAGTGGGATACTCCAACTTTATATACTATGCACAATGCTGGGACGACTTGAAAATGCTGAGCAACGCTGAGTAACGCTGAGTAATGCCAGTCATGGCTAGGCCACGGCTTCAGTTTGTCACAAGCTGTGACGCAGGACTGAATGATCTTTCTGAGGTAAACTGTATCCTGAAGTAAACTGGACTGTACTGCAGAACAACTTCTGGGCCCTTCCTGGCACCCCCTTTGTTCCTAATCTTCAGGGTCAACTACACGGCACCTCCTTTACTGACACACTCCATGTGTGAGTTAGCTCCTTGATCCCCTGACCTCTCTGGAGTGGTCCCCTCTCCTAGGCAGACACTTAGGCAGATCTCCTGGTACTCACGATACTGTTTTTCCCAAGATGATTCTGCCAGCAGCTCCACTGGTCAGCACTCTGGATCCTCTGCAGCTCAGCTCCACACCTGGTTCACTAGGCCGACCGCCTAAGACCACCTTCCTCATACGCAACAGGAGGAGAGACAGCCGTCCACCTCCTCCTGGGACTCTGCTTCCCGTCACATGTTCCCTTCGGATTTATTGCCAATCCCAGCATGCATTGCAGCAATGCCCACCCACTGAGACAGTCATAAACCCTGGTGTGCTACTGGCTAGGTTTCCTCCACTGTCCAACAACCTCCCTCATTGCATACCAGTTGGGACACTCTCTTAGACCCAGTAAATCACACCTGGAAACATGTGACAGGCAAAACTAACAGATCAAGCTCCCCTGATAAGCAGCAGGAGCAAAAAGATGCTTTTACCTAGCCCCTGTCTAGGAGGGTGCTACACGTGTTACTGCACTCTGGGGTACTGTGCATGGGAATGCTCTCACTACTGCAACCTGGAAATGAGAATGGGTTCTTAGGGCTCATTCACACCCCACAGAGCGTATTATTGCACACATAGCACTCATGGTGTGAACGCATGTCAAAATGCACTGCAAATAAAACACAACATGTTCTGTTTTTTTTTTTTATTTAGCACACACCAACACAGTAGTGTGAACTAAATTCTTAAGACAACTTTCCTGTTCTTGTGTTAACTCCTGTGTTAGGTAACCCTTTCCAATGCAGCCCAACACTGCTGGTGTGAACGAGACCTTAAAGTGATTGTAAATGATCACCTTGTAAAACAACTGACCCAATTTTGTATAGATATAAAAATACATTATAAATACCTTTTCCCCTTTTTATATGTGATCACATTCCCTCTGTTCTCAGCTTCATAAGAGCTGGGGGGAGGAGAAGCAGCAGTGCACTGAACTTCTTAATGAATGGCTGTGCGTGGGGTGGGTTGGGTGTCAGGACAAATCTGAAAATTGGAGGATCGCACACTAAGTAACTGGGAGAGCACACTGGGGAACTGACCATGGTGTGTTCTCCTGCTTAGTGTGGTCAGTTTATAATAGGAAAGCAAAGGAACTGACAGTAAGACCAGGGATTTCACATAAAGAAGGCAATACATAAGAGAACAGGATACTTTCTCATACAAGTACATGGTACAGCAGCCACATATGAGGAATATTTGGTTTTGGGTCAACAAACTCTTTATGCTGGGTATACAGTGGGTTGAACAAAAAATAAATTGACAGATCCCTTCATCCTGGCAAGCAATGTGGATGTGAGAAACTTCTCTGCCGCATTGTTGTATTTTGACAGACGGGGGTTCCCCCTGTCAGAATACATTGATCTGTGCTGCAGCTATTGGCTGCATGTGCTGATCGAATGCTGGTTTTCCGGCAGGACCCTTCGGCAGAAGCCAGTCTGAAGATTGGCTTCTGCTGAACAGACGGATACACACATACTGAAATTTGGCCCGTTCCTGCTGAACCATCCGAACTTCAAAATGTATTCCCAGCTTTACGCTATCTTCACAAAGACATTTCTGCTCTGTCTCTCCCTGCCACGTTATATGTGAGAAGAGTACAGATACAAAGAGATGCGTTGTTCTCTATGCAGTAATGTATCTGCTGTCCCCTCTGTGCTATCATTAGGCCTGGTTCACACTAGAGCATGTGATTTCATCTGATTTCCAATGTGACTGTGTAATGCAACTGCAGTACAACCGGGTGCATTTTCATGTCTTTTTGACACAATTTTCACATTGCTGTGATTTCTGGAAGAGGAGAATAGTTGGGGAAAAAGGATGATCCATGGACATGTCTGTTTCACATAACCGATAAATGTTTAAAGCAATATAGAAACACGATAAAACCAAACCTGTTAAATGCAGCAAAGGGGGTAATACCAAAAAAAAAAATGGTTAGACGCAGAAAGCCCCACCCTTAGAGCTTGGTGCAAGAGAATTGTACATATATATAACATGAAGTATCTGGGTAGTAGAGAGGAGGAACAAGTAGACAGTTTCCCAAATAAATGGAGAAAATTGGCAGATTTCAAAAAGGCCAATAATTATATAGAAATTTGGGCGGAATAGGGGGGCGACTAAAGACTGAAGGGTTTGGTAAACATAAATGGAGACGTAGGAGAAGGAGCACAACAAAGGGATAAAGAGACAAAAAAGAAAGCGGGAGGGTAGGGGTGATGGGTTATAAGGGGAAATAGTTTTTTTTTTTTTTATATTTGCTCGTATACATTAAATTGAAAATGAATAAAATTTATATAAAAAAAATAAATAAAATAAAATAGTTGGGAAAAAAAACGTTTGTATATGCGTTTGCATTGAAGTCTGAGGGGCAAAAAAATAACACTGCATTACACCAAAGTAGCACAGGACTCTTCCCCCAAAGTCGCATGGCATTTGCATTGCATTGATGTGAACAAGCACCATTGAAATTAATTTAATTTCATACAATTCTGTGCAACCCAAGTCATATCTCAAATCACACCAGTGTGAACCAAGGCCTAAATACTTATGAAAACAATGCTTTAAGGTAAAAAGGAAAAAAACTTTATCCTTTAAAACCACTTTAAACAGTATTATTTTAATGGAAATGTGTAAATATCAGAATTCGAGCCGATATCAACCTCTTGCAGTCCCTTTATTGCAGACCAATTGGGGGAGAGAGAAGCAGCACAAGGAGCAAATTAGTTGTGCTAAAGTGCAAGAGGCATGTTAATAAGAGCAGAGTGGTAGAAAGATGCTTCTCCTTTCATGGTTTAGTCACAGGCTGGGGGCTGGGAGTAAGGCAAGAGTAGACCTGCAGTTATATTACTGCAGTGGAGATACAGGTCTCCTGTCCTGCCAGACAGTACTGTGCTATGTGGAAGAACAGTGTAAATCCGAAGATTAGATGAATAGAAATACAAACCTTTTGGCAGGTAAAATAGCTCTCATTTATGTATTTCATCTTTTTATTACAGTGCTTGCCTGGAGTTCAACCTTAGGCCCCTTTCACAAGGGCCAGATACGGTTTTGATGGATGGATCCCCTGTTGAGCTGTGCGGAGCTGCTGGATGACAGGTCCATGTCCACTCCACTTATGCAGAGCAGGCATGGACACAGCCTGCTCTGCTCTATGGCCACCCAGGTGTAAACAGACTGGCTGTCCATTTACATCTGACTGCCCTTCGATCTGATTCAGCCAGCCACAGCTGAGTTTGCAATATGGTACACAAATATACGGCCACTCGGCTCCAAGGCCCACCCGCTGAGAGGCCACATCTTTGTGTACTGTTGGCGTGAAGGGGTTAAATTTGTTTAAACACCAGGAGGCAGGAGAGAGGGTGAGTTTACTCACCCCAGGATGAAGGCCCAGGCATAGAATGTCAGCAGCTTTCCTCTACTGGCTGGCGGCTGCTGGCTTCAAACTTCCTGCCCACACATCCCAGGGGCGGACACAGGAGGAGAGGGGCGGGAGGAGCAGATGAGCTCTCTCCTCTCCTGTCCATGCGAAGGAGGGGGTGACTGTCAGCCTTGGCTCTGAGGCTGAGTTGTGTTTGAAAGAGACACTCAGCTCAGCCGTGCAGCCAACCAGAGAAGCCACAGGCATGGCCGCATAGCGAGAGGTGAGCGGCGGCCATGGTCTGTGTTAGCGCTATCTGGACCGCGGTCACCGCTTACCTCCCGCTGTGCGGCCTGGTCATCAATAAACCACAGACCAGGTGGCCCAGGCCCACCGGGCAAATTCCGGGTCTGCCCTATGGCCAGTCCGGGCCTGGTCTCAAGTGTAAATGCATTTTTAAAAAAAAAAATAAAAAAAAAAAACAAAAAACATTTTTAAGTAAGTTTACGATTTTGTGTTGGGCCGCTTTCATAGCCGCCTAGGGACACATGTGGGCTTGGGCTGCAGGTTGTACACCTCTGCTATAAAGTATTACTTTACTGACAGCTCTGAGTCTGCTGGTGCTGCTGACATCACGTTTAGGATTGAATGTTAACGCTGCTAAATAATATGGCTAAAATTAATTATATGCACAAACAGTATAACGTTATGGGTAGATTTATGTTGAAATTAATGGCGACGGGGTCTCTTTAAGTATATGTATTATCGACTGCATGATTTTATATGAGGTCTGTGTAGACTTGTTTCCAGCCATGGCGTTCAGCTGCAGTAGTGATTTCTGGTTGCACGCTATGAAAGCAGAGACAAATAATTAATCATGATCACTTCCACGGTGACGCAGTTATGTGCTGGTAGCTGCAGCTCTCTGCTACCGCATTGTTCATTGAGAAGATTCAGTTGTCAGCAGTCGTCAGTAATTTTGTGCTTCATACACCCGATGCCAACAATGCTCAGAAATTGCAGCAGGAAGAGGTTTTTTCTTTTCTTTTTTTTTTGCTCAGTTCGATGACAGCTTTATACATAATGTGTAGTAGATTAAATGCCCTTACCCATACATAAAAACATTGTGGTAAATGTGAGAGAGCTTTTACTTCGCACATGTGTCAGTTGCTTCAGACTGGTAACATTACTTATTTATATTTGGTCACAACTGATGCATTGCGTATAATGGTTATGGACGGTCTATTTTTATTATCTTTTTGCATTGATAATGGTCAGTTGTGATTAGGAAGGTTTATTTTATACATTTACTACATTAGTCCACCATCCCTAGACCTCCTAAGGACTCTTTCACACGGGCAGCCAGGGGCCAGTTTAACAACACCCCTTCCATCCCTTGGCCACCCACCCAAATTTTAGCATCACAACCTAACAGGGCGATACACATGTCATGGCTATGATGCTTTGAAGCCACAGCATTTTCATCTTGGGCTGCAGAGTTTAACAGGTGGCATCCGTCAAATCTTGCCAATTGAGATCAATGGGTCTGCAATGCAACCATGAACCAAACACTTGGCTACCAGTTGCAGCACGGTTCCACATTGTAAAACTGCTGTTTAGCAATTAAAAAAAAAAAAAAACAGGTGTCCAGAGGCGTCAGTAGTAACTTCTGAAAGCTTGCTAGCTGCTGCTATATATTGCTTTGAAAAGCTATTCACTATGGATCACTTTAAGCAGGTGGTAAGTATTACTGCCAGTGTGAAATAGCACTAAGACCGCATTCACACTGAAGCGGCACGTCTTGTGCACTACTTCGGGGACGACCTGTGAAGTCCCATGCACCGCGACTTTGGCGCGACTTGCATGGACTTCATATAATGAATGTCTAATGTCTATGCAAGTCGCTCCGAAGGTCGCCCCGAAGTAGTACAGGACCCTTTTTCTAAGTCGGAGCCACTTGTGTCGCTCCTATTAGAAGGGGTCCTGTAGCAGTCAATGGACCGCGAGGGACCGTGACTTGTCTGGGTGACAAGTCGCCTAACAAGTCGCGGTAGTGTGAATGGAGCCTAAGGGTCCTTTCACATGGACTCTACTGCTCCATTCATCAGATCCTTTATTGCATTTGACCAGAATCGGGCTTAGAGAGGCCTATAGATGATCCAGTGGGGACATGCCCCCCTCAACCTGCCCTGTCCTTTCGTGGGGAAAAGTCCTTTCACTAATTATGCTGCTTGTAACACAATCTGAGAATGGAGGAGAGTCTGATCAGTAACAGGATTCTCTCTCCTATTCACAAATCATGTTCCAGGCAGTATACAAAACAAAATGAAAGCACTAAATAAATGCCCTCACCCAGCGCTCTTTAAATAAACTCCTAAAAACAAATAATAATCAAGCTGCTACTATAAAATATAAATAAAAACCAAAAGATGCCCATAAATTGAAAAACACACAGCATTAGCAACACTTTAAAACCTATCATAAAGGTCCATACACTTCTACCTAGTATAGTCCATATAAAATGTCCTTATGAACACCAGGTGAGAATAAGGGTGATAGGCGTTTAGATAAAGGTATTAATATTGTGAATAACTGTCACCGCACCTCGTGGAATACCGCTCCCTTTGGATATCAACCAGAGCTCTAATTAGACACACTTTGAAATGGATCTCTCTCTCTCTCTCATCTTGCGCTCCTTCAATCCAAACAGGTTTATGAGCTCTCACTCTAGGCTCAATCTAGAGTCCTCTGGCAAGCCCTCACCTAATCGAGAGTCATGTAGAGAGGGAACACTCACATAGCGTAATTCTATATAAACACTTTATTTCCAGAAAAAAAAACCTTTACATAGTTGCGCTTACACAAAAATGGTCATGAAATGCATTCACATGTAATCAACCAGATATGCGTCTCTCATCACCATACGTCTCACCATCCAGCGGTGATCTCTGGTAGAGGTGCACTCTGTGATACTGTTAGCCACGTGGTCACGCCCTTACACGTTTCGTCATTGACTTAGTCAGAGTGTGTGGCCACCCGGCCACTTTTACACTATGTGAGTGTTCCCTCTCTGCATGACATGTTATTTTGGGCTTGCCTGAGGAATCTAGATTGAGCCAGATTAAAACCTCATAGGCCTGTCTGAATTGAGTGAGGGATGAAAGAGAGATCCATTTCAAAGTGTGTCTAATTAGAGCTCTGGTTAATAGCCAAAGGAAGCGGTATTCCACGAGGTGCGGTGATGGTTATTCACAATATTAATACCTTCATCTAAATGCCTACCACCCTTATTCTCACCTGGAGTTCATAAGGACATTTTATATGAACTATACTATTTAGAAGTTGATGGACCTTTATAATAGGGTTTTAAAGCACTGCTAATGCTGTATGTTTTTCAATTTATGGGCATCTTTTGGTGTTACAGGCAGTGTAATCAATAAAATAACTTTTCTCCATGGAGTAGAGGGCAGGAAGGGTGTGTCCCCATTGGATCAATTTTAGTGCAGTAGAACCCGAAGACCCATAGCTGTAACCCCCACAATGCCAGAAATTCAGCAACAGGATAAGGACAGGGCAGTCCTGTGATGAAGATGTCTACTGAATCCAGGAGCCTGCACATCATGAGACATATTTCATTACAGGTAATCAGGGCTTTTTTTCTCAGAAAAAAGGTGCAGGAACTCAACCACGACCCCCCTCAAAACCCCCTCCCAAAACTGGTCAAAATTTCACTAACAGTGGGAGGGTCTTAAGGGGGAATCAAATACCAGGAGTGAATTATTTACAGAGTGCAGAGTTTGGCAGGGTTACACACAGAGTGCAGAGTTCAGGAGTGTGCTAAATACATAGTGCAGAGTTCAGGGGTGTGCTGCATACAGAGTTCAGGGGTGGGCTACACAAAGAGTGCAGGGTTCAGCCTCCTTCCACAGCTGCTTAGTTCTGCATCCCAATCCACATCTCATTTTTATCCCTCTTCTTCTCTAGTACCTCCCCTCACACTGTAGATGGTGTCACCTCTCTCACTTGCAGGGAGATCATCCAGTGGGGATGTCATCATTCGCACTGCACCCCAGGCCCCGGCATCTCCTTTGTCCTCATACTGCACTTGGAAAACACAGGAAGCCAGACCTCTGTGTTTATGAGTGATAGTGGTGAGCAGGGAGCAGAGGGCCTGAGCCAAAGGTGGTGGAACAAGTTCCAGCTGAAAGAAAGCCCTGCAGGTAAGTAATGCACTTAACCTGTAAATAAAAAAAATGTTTTCCGCTAAACTTTAGCTCAAACAATATAAACAACAAAACTTTGCTGGAAGTTGCTCTCACTTGCAGATGAAATGAGCACAAGTACATTATGAATAGTCCTGTCAACTCCTGCTGTTACTGTGTTGCAAGTAGATACATTAGCCACAGAAGTGCTGTGAACTGGTACTGATGGTTGCATTTGGCAGATAGAAACAGTGGTGCAAAAACAGAAAAGTACACTCACTACTCTGATGATCTGTGTAGCCTCCTGATTCTGCACGGACGGTCAAAGAGCCTATAAGAACTCACTGCACAACAAAGGATATTTATGCCCAGAGGAGATAGACAATTGAGGAGCCATGCTGATGTAATTAGCAGCTAGGTGGGGGGGTTCTAAGTTATTTGGGGCTAGAGAGGGTGGAATAGCGTACATTATAGTAGAAATGCAGTTGTCCAGTAAGTAGACTAAAAAGATGCAAGAAGTGCTAAATAAAAGCACAGTAAAAATAGCAACCAGTCAAAATGCATGTGTTAATGGGCTGAGCTCAGGAACATAAATTCTGACTGTTGCTCTGGGTTACAGAGCTTTGAATCTGGGACCGGGCTTGCTCTGTGCAAAACCATTGCCCAAAGCAGGTAAGTGTAAAAATGTTTTTTATTTTTAAAATAAAAAAATCTGAAGCTTTAGTGCCAGCTTAAAACCTGAGATATGAAATCTGAACAAAGCATATCCCTCTATAGTGTGTACTTGTTTCAATAAAGAGTAAGCATTAAGTATACCTTCTGTCTGTTGCTTTGTTCCTCTGCTATCAGCATGAGTCATTTCTGACAAGTTTTCCTGACACCAAGAGAAAAATGGTGACGCCATGCTGAAAATGGGAATGATGCCAATTAATACAAACATAAACTTATGATGTAAAGCGGACTTTTAATTGCTAAATACTCCACAGAGGACTGAATAAAGAAACAAAAACAGTGCAAAGAAGTCCCGCTTTAGTCTAAACTCTTAAGACTCTGCCTTAACGGTGCCTTAAGGGAGAGTCTCTAGAGCACTGCTGTATTCTGGCCTAGGCCGACAAGGCCTAGGCCTAGGGCGGCACTTTGCGGGGGGCGGCAAAAAAGCCGCCCCCCCCCGCATAAGAAAAACCCCCGATCCGTTCTGTGAGACTTGTCTGCAGTGATCAAGTCACCTTGTGTGCCGAGTACCGCCGCCTTGTCTGCTCATGTCAGCTGGTCCTTGCCTGCCTCCCGCTGCCTCCCACACACACACACACAGTCCCCGTCAGTGAAGGGGTGTACATACTTGCCAGGGAGGGAGGGACTGGCATTCCCATGGAGCAGCCAAATCGGCTGCACTTCAATCGGGGGGCGGAGCCTAATGCTCCGCCTACCCTCCTCCGTGCGGCATGGGCTACATGTGGTGGAGCTGTATGACTGAACGCTCTCTGTTTGGCCATTGAATTAGCAGCTCAATTGCAAACAGGACTCTTTCTATGGATCGACAGCACCCAGCAGAACACTTGCAGTATTTTGGAGGGATATGCCTGACTGGCAGGCATAGCTCAGGTGCATACTTTGTCATGTGGGGAGGTGAACCCAATTTCTGACACATGCAGTCACCGACAAGGATTGTGTGAGAGCTGAGACTCCAATACTTTGCTTGAGGTAGGAAGATGCAGTGAAGGTGTAATCATTTGTGAATTAACTTATCTGACCAGGCAAAAATATTGAATACTTGTATCTGTATATCCATGGTGGTCACTTTTGCTATTACTTATCTGTGCAATAGGTCTGCAGAACTGGATTTTATTATATTGGAAATGAAAGAGCGTGCATCCTGGCATTTTTTAGCAGAAGACACTTTTTAATGTTTTTTTTTTTTAACACGTTTGATTATGTTCACACAAAATCAAGTCACCAGGTGGATTGTAGGCTGAAATTGCCTGTTCTGGGAAGCCTACAAGGAGCCACACTGGCTGGCACACTAAATAAACAGTACTCTCAGACACCTTTCTCAGCATTTTGATCTTTGAGTAGAATTGAAAAATGTTTTTAGTCTAGGCCAGAAACCTTGTACAGTTTTCAAGTACAATTAGATGTGTGGCTGCTTTAGATACATTTGCTCTGTCACCTATTGTGTACATGTACCGCAGAACTAGTAATCTTAAAATACAGACATATTCACCTTTTTAGGCCCCTTTCACACTTGGAGTCCGTCAGCAGACTCCGTTTTTTTTCAGTGGAAGGATCAATCCGCTGATCCCCACTGAGCAGGTAGATGGCAGCTCTGTCTCCGCACTCCAGACTGCAGGCCGCCGACCACACTTAATAGAACTTGCCTAATGATCGCCAATGCTAATAAGTGTGGCACTGCAGCCTAATGCTCCGCCTACCCTCCACCGCCCCCAGGTATGGCAGCCATCATGTACCCTTCACTGCCACCAGGTATGGCAGACATCATGTACCCTCCCCCGCCCCCAGGTATGGCAGCCATCATGTACCCTCCACCGCCCCCAGGTATGGCAGCCATCATGTACCCTCCACCGCCCCCAGGTATGGCAGACATCATGTACCCTCCACCGCCCCCAGGTATGGCAGACATCATGTACCCTCTACCGCCCCCAGGTATGGCAGACATCATGTACCCTTCTACCGCCCCCAGGTATGGCAGACATCATGTACCCTCCACCGCCCCCAGGTATGGCAGACATCATGTACCCTCTACCGCCCCCAGGTATGGCAGCCATCATGTACCCTCCACCGCCCCCAGGTATGGCAGCCATCATGTACCCTCCACCGCCCCCAGGTATGGCAGACATCATGTACCCTCCTCCGCCCCCCAGGTATGGCAGCCATCATGTACCCTCCTCCGCCTCCAGGTATGGCAGCCATCATGTCAATATAATTTAATTTCTTTACACATCCTTGTCCTTGAGCGAGAATACTGAATTCCATCATATACAAATAAGACTCTTAATTGTATATAATGGCAATAATATTTTGGACCTGCTCACCTCCATATGTACTATCACAATATGTCACGGGATTAGTAAGATTACTCCTTTCTTTCAAGATATTTGGACTTGTGTTTTCTACCACTGATTATTTCATTTATTTGTATAATGACTCTGGACTTCCTAGTCATTATACAAATAAGTAAAAACATCCTATGACTACATGCTGCACTGCTGGGCACTGATGAGGCTGAACTTATGGGAACTGATAGACTGTGGTTGTGGTCTGTGGTTTACAGATGAAAGGGCGGGTCATAAACGGGAAAGGGTGTGGCCTTTACAGGAAGGGGTGGGTCATATTTAAATTAGGGGGTGCCCACGTTTGGTTAGGCCTAGGGCAGCACAAAACCTAAATACACCACTGCTCTTGAGCAATGGTTCTTAACCTTGTTGGAGTTACTGAACCCCACCAGTTTCATATGGGCATTCACCGAACCCTTCTTAATTGGAAAAATAAAATATTTTTTTCAAATTCAAAACACAGGTATATATTAAGGTATATATTTATACATAGGTGCACAAAATGAACTAAACCATTAAAGAACAAAACCATTAAAAACATGGGGTGTCAGGAGGGCACACACTGGGGTTGGGAGGGCATACCATGGGGTGTCGGGAGAGCATACCATGGGTTGTCAGGAGGGCACACACTGGGGTTGGGAGGGCATACCATGGGGTGTCAGGAGGGCACACACTGGGGGGGAGGTGTTGGGAGGGCATACCATGGGGTATCAGGAGGGCACACACTGGGGGGGGAAGGTGTTGGGAGGGCATACCATGGGGTATCAGGAGGGCACACACTGGGGGAGTTGGGAGGACATACCATGGGGTGTCAGGAGGGCACACACTGGGGGGGGGAGGTGTTGGGAGGGCATACCATGGGGTATCAGGAGGGCACACCCTGGGGGAGTTGGGAGGACATACCATGGGGTGTCAGGAGGGAACACACTGAGGGGGAGTTGTTGGGAGGGCATACCATGGGGTATCAGGAGGGCACACACTGGGGGAGTTGGGAGGACATACCATGGGGTGTCAGGAGGGAACACACTGGGGGGGAGGTGTTGGGAGGGCATACCATGGGGTATCAGGAGGGCACACACCAGAGGGCATTCACAATGCTTTATTGAGCTAAATGAAAAGGACATGTATTTTCATTTGTCAGCTAACAGCACCTCTATGCTAAGCTGCAGTAACTCAGCAGACGTAGCATAGAGGTGCTTGTAAACTAATCCACCATGTACAGCTAGCTGAGCCTACCTCCAGGAACATTCACTCGGCTCCCTCTGCTCAGCTGCTCACACTTCCCTCTTCCAGGCGGGCGCGATCTCCATGGTCAGGTACATCCCCATCCCGCCCACTCAAGCAGCCATCAGGAGATAGGCTGGAAACCTGCTGGGGGAGTTACAGGGGGCAGAGCGTCAAGTGTCTATGTGTAATGGCTTTGATTTGTCCCGACCGCAGCTCTGATTTCCCGGGGTGTGCTCGGCCTCACAATCAGTAATATTTTCTCGGGGGGAGCAATTGCCCTGTTGCCCCCCCCCCTGCCGAACCCACGAGACTGACTCACCGAACCCCTGGGGTTCGATCGAACCCAGGTTAAGAACCACTGCTCTAGAGTTTAGACTAAAGTGGGACTTCTGTGCACTGTTTGTCATTTTTTAAAATATGGACTCTGCACAGTCTTTTCTTTGTTCTACACTGTTTTTGTTTTTGTTTCTTTATTCAGTCATCTGCAGAGGATTTAGCATTTAAAAGTCCGCTTTACATCATAAGCTTAGGTTTGTATTAATTGGCATCATTCCTATTTTCAAAATGGCGTTATTCGATGGAGTTCCGTGGTTCAGACCAAGGCGGGGCTTCTGTGCACTGTCTATAAATACCGTGGAGTCAGCACACCGCCCGCACCCCAGGAAGACGTCATATATGACGTAACGCGCCAGGTCATGGCGTGCTGATGTCACCAGCGTTACCCGGAAGGACGGGCAGAGCGTTAAGCCGGCCAGCTTACATTCCTTTTAGCCCTTTTAATCTGCTTTGTGTAAGTGGATTACTTTTTTATATCTTAATAAATGTAAAAACTGTTTTACACTATGGAGCCCCTTTTATTTTTACATACAGTAGCTGTTTGATGACCTCTGGAGCTGTGAGTGCGGAACCAGCGTTGACATATAGGTGGATCTTACCGCCCTCCCTCTTGCCAGTGGGTTCTCTCCCGGGAATTCTCCTGCATTCCTTCTTGTCGGAAGTCCTGTAGAGCTTTATGGACATCGGTGTATCTTGATCCCCTTAGTGGCTGTTTGGCTCCATTACCTGTGCTATCTGGTAAGCAGACTTGCATGTGGTGGTGGATTGGTGCACAGGCGGTGGAGGACAACACATCACGTGTCCATTATTTCAAGCATTGTTTGATACACTTTATCTATATTCACCATTCACAAGTTGGGACTTTTTCTTCAGTTATTCACGTGACTGTTTTTATCATTATATTCATCATTGATTATCTTGACTTTCTTTAGTCACTTTACACATGTAAGAGAATAATGTGACAGGGGAGGATCTCCAACTGATTGACAGCCTCAGTGATTTTGCTGTGAGCTATGTGAAAGGGGGTTTCCCTTTCCTCCAATCATATCAGAATAGAGGTACTCACCGAGGCCGAGATGCCGAGAGCGGTTCGCTGTTGCGACTAAGCACACTCCGCCCCTCTGGAGGTGATACAGAGGGTGGATGGCACAAAGAGGCACAAGCTACCAGCAGGCAGGGTAGAGCTTGCGTGGAGGTCCTGTAGAGCTGGAGCAGAGACTGATCAGGATCCAGCAGTAAAAGTCCGGAGCAGGCTGAGGGTCAAACACAGGTAAGCAGACAATCCAGGTCACAGGCTGAGGGTCAAGGCACTGGAGATAGGAGACAAGACTAGGTCACAAGCAGAAGGTCAAGGCACAGGAGACTGAAGGTAAATCCGGGTCGCAGGCAGAGGGTCAAACACAGGTAAGCAAAAGCAAGTCCGTAAAACAAGCCAAGGTCGGGTCCAGGAGAAGAGCAGAGTAGGTCAGGGTCAATCCGGGTCACAGCAGGTAAACGATCACACAGGAAACAGGAACTCAGGTACAGGAAGCTGAAAGACAAACCAGCAATTCCTCTGAGCACTTGCTCAGCTTTTATAGGCAGCCAGGAAGTCATGTGGTGCTTGTCATGTGACGACCAGTCTGCAGCTGAAGGTTTCTCTGACAGTGCCCCCCCCCGAGGGGCGGCCTCTGGACGCCCAAACTGGACATCAACTCCGGGTGATTCACATGAAAAGCTTGGATCAAGCGAGGGGCGTGTATGTTTCTTGAGGGTTCCCAAGAGTTGTTTTCAGGTGGGTACCCCTTCCACTTGATTAGGTATTGGAGAAGTCTACCCCTCTTCCTGCAGTTCAGTATGGCTTCAACCTCAAATTCATTTTCTCCATCCACCTGGACCGGTGGAGGAGGCGGCTCCTCTCTTCCCGGGAAGGGGCTAGGAATCACTGGTTTCAGTAAGGATGCATGAAAGACAGAATGAATCCTGTAAGAGCTGGGTAAGGCCAATTCAAAGGCCACAGGGTTAACCATCCTCTTGATTTTGAACGGCCCTATGAACTTTGGGCCCAACTTCCATGAGGGAAAAGGTAATTTGAGGTTAGCTGAAGATAACCAAACTTCCTCACCGACCTTGAAAACCGGGTTCTCCTTCCTTCCTTGTTGTAGTACTTCTTATAGTCATCCTGGGCCTTTTGCATGGTTTCCTGAATCCTTTGAAAGTTCTGTTGGATGGAGGCTATGCGATCTTGGACAGCAGGAACAGATAATTCAGGGGTAGCGTTTGGAAGGAAAGAAGGGTGAAACCCAAAGTTAGACCAGAAGGGCGTTTGGTTGGTGGCTGAATGAACTGAATTATTATACGCGAACTCCGCGTAGGGTAGCAGAGAGGACCAGTCATCCTGGGAGCCAGAAGATAAACAGCGGAGATACTGCTCCAGAGTTTGGTTCGTTCTCTCTGTCTGGCCATTGCTTTGAGGGTGATACGCAGAGGAGAGACAGACCTTTATTTGTAGTGCTTTACAAAGTTCTTTCCAAAATTTGGATGTGAACTGAACCCCTCTGTCAGAAACAACACTGTCGGGTACTCCATGTAGCCTTATTATTTCTTTGATAAAAATGTTAGCTGTCTCCAAAGCAGAGGGGGTGCCCACCATGGGCAAGAAGTGTGCCATTTTGGAAAGGCGGTCGACAACAACCAGAATGGAGGTGAAACCTTCCGAGGGAGGAAGATCAACAATGAAGTCCATAGAAACTTCAGCCCATGGGCGTTCTGGAATGGGTAAAGGTCTAAGTAATCCCCAAGATTTGGTGTTAGCCACTTTACTGCGCTGGGAAAAAAAGAGAGGACATACTTTTTACAGTCCTGCCTCCAACCAGGCCACCAAAAAGAACGGGCGACCAATTCCAAAGTCTTTTGAGTCCCAAAGTGACCAGCCAGTTTATGGTCATGAAGCAACTTTAACGTCATGGGTCTAGCCTCCGGTGGGACAAAAATTCTTCCTTGGGACCAGAACAAGTCATCTCGTTTCTCCAAGGAGGATATTTCTGGGTCAGTACAATGACTGGATGCCCACTTGATGGTGGTCATAAGATCAGTGTCTGTGAGCAGAAGGAAGTTTTGTGGAGATAAGATGGTGCTAGGTTCCGTTGACTGGGGAGATTCAGGGAACATCCGGGAGAGTGCGTCTGCTTTCCCATTCTTAAGGCCAGGTCTATAAGAGATATGAAAGTTGAACCTAGAAAAGAAGAGGGCCCACCGGGCTTGCCTGGGTCTTAAGCGTTTGGCTGTCCTGAGGTATTCTAGGTTTTTATGATCGGTGAAGATCATGATGGAATGGGAAGCACCCTCCAACAGATATCTCCACTCCTCCAGAGCGAACTTGATGGCCAACAGCTCCCGGTCTCCCACATCATAATTCCTTTCCGGGGAACTTAGTTTCCGAGATGCGAAAGCTACAGGATGGAGGAGAGCCTTGGGGCCCTGTCTCTGGGAGAGGATGGCTCCAGTGGCGGTTTCCGAGGCGTCTACCTCCAACACAAATGGCAGGGCTGGATCCGGATGCCGTAGGATTGGTGCAGAGGTGAACAGGGCTTTGAGCTTGGTAAAAGCTTCCTGGGCCTCTTGGGACCACTGAAAACGACTGTGTTGGCGGGTTAGTTGGGTGATGGGTGCAACAATGGATGAGAAGCCAACGATAAACCTCCGGTAAAAATTAGCGAATCCGATAAACCGCTGTACCCCCTTTTTGTCTACTGGAGCCGGCCACTCCTGAATTGCCTTGACCTTCTGTGGATCCATTGCGACCCCGTTGGTAGAAATGATAAAGCCTAGGAATTGCACAACAGATTTTTCGAATTCGCATTTCTCTGCTTTAAGGTACAATTTGTGTCTCCTGAGAATTGCAAGGACTGTCTTTACATGAACCCGGTGTAGCTCAATGGTGGCAGAAAAAATAAGAATGTCGTCCAGGTAAACAACTAGGAAATTGTCCAGATATTCTCGAAAAATGTCGTTTACCAGGTGCTGAAATGTGGCCGGGGCGTTACACAACCCAAAGGGCATTACCAAATATTCATAATGTCCAAACCTGGACCTGAAGGCAGTCTTCCATTCGTCTCCAGGCCTGATTCGGATGAGGTTATAGGCACCTCGCAGATCCAACTTGGAGAAAATTCGGGCAGACCGGAAACGCTGAAACAACTCTGGGATAAGTGGAAGAGGATAGAGATTTTTTATTGTTATTTTGTTCAGTTCTCTATAGTCTATGCATGGTCTTAGGGAACCATCTTTCTTTTCCACAAAGAAGATGCCGGCTCCGGCCGGTGAAGATGATGGACGAATGAAACCCTTATCCAAGTTCTCATCAATATACGTTTTAAGAGCCGCTAGTTCAGTCTCTGATAGTGGAAAGATGCGGCCAAAGGGTATTTCAGAACCAGGTAGCAAATCAATGGGGCAGTCGTAAGACCGATGAGGTGGTAGGCAATCAGCTTTTTGTTTATCGAAGACATCTCTAAATTCAAGATATACCGGAGGGACATGCTGGAGATTGTCAGGTGTAGGTGCTACGGTTAAACAGGCGGCTGGAGCTGGAGGAAGGCAATGCTGGGAACAGTAGGGAGAGGAGAAGGAGACTTTCTTCTTGTTCCAATTGATGTCAGGTTCATGTGCCTGTAGCCAGGGGAGCCCCAAAATGATGGGGAACATGGGGGAGAAGATGATGTCAAAGCTTAGAAGCTCCTGGTGGCCGGAGTCCGTGGTGACAAGGATGGGCCTTGTCTGTTGTGTGACAAATCCAGAGCGAGGGAGAGACCCATCAGCCAGGTAGACTTGGAGGCCTTGTTCTTTGGTTTGCAGTGGAATGTGTAGTTTTTGGGCCAGTGAAGTGTCTAGAAAACAACTACAGGCTCCGGAATCAATAATTGCTGGTAGATGAACTTCCTTTTCCATTAGCTGTAAGGAGACAGAGAGGGTGACATAAGTCTGGGATAAACCAGGGTTCTGAAAGTTCATGAAAAACTGCGAGCATGACTTACTGGGTCTCACGGGGCAGGTACGCAGAAAATGTCCAGTTCCCCCACAGTACAGACAGAGATTGGCCTGTCGCCGTCGTTGCTTCTCTTCAGGGGTAAGAGGAGCACGGACCAATCCAAGCTGCATGGGCTCAGCCTCTGGAGCAGAGGTGACAGGAGTCACTGGAAAGGATGGGTGAACGGGAGAAGGTTTAGGGAGCATCCAACTAGGTCGGGGACCCTGGGAGCGCTCAGAGCGCCGCTCGCGCATGCGCCTGTCTAGCTTGGTAGCGGATTGGATTAAATCCTCCAAAGTGGCAGGGGTTTCAATCCTGGCCAACTCATCTTTCAAAGCTTCTGACAGCCCCTGGCGGTACTGGTATTTAAGAGCGGGTTCGTTCCACCCTGTGTCAGCTAACCATTTTCGAAATTCAGCAGTGTAGTCCTCCACTGGTCTCTTTCCTTGAGACAGGGAGTGTAGCACGGCTTCTGCAGTAGCGGTGCGTTGGGGGTCGTCATATAGTTGAGACATACTTTCAAAGAAAAGGTCCAAAGAATTCAGAAGAGAGCTCCTCTGTTCCATCAGGCTGTGGGCCCAGGCCTGCGACTCTTCGGTCAACAGGGAGATGACAAATCCCACCTTAACTACTTCGGATGAAAAAGTCCTGGGCTGAAGGGCTAAGTACAAGGAGCATGCCTTTTTGAAGGCCCGGAACTTTTTGCGATCGCCTGAAAAACGCTCCGGTGTGGGAACCCTGGGCTCAGGGGTAGCCATGATCACTGTGGGGCTTGATGCAACTTGAGAAGAGGAGGCTCCGCTGGTGGGCGCAGGGGCTGTGGCTGTTGATGCAGGTGACCCTGAAAGTTGCTGGAGACGACCGTCAATCTGGGCATAGCCTTCCTGCAATTTCTGGACTGCATCAGTGAGGGTTGTGACCTGCTGGCACAGGATCTCAAGAGGAGAACGCGCTCTGTCGGCCTCTGACATGGCTGGTTTGTACTATCAGAATAGAGGTACTCACCGAGGCCGAGATGCCGAGAGCGGTTCGCTGTTGCGACTAAGCGCACTCCGCCCCTCTGGAGGCGATACAGAGGGTGGATGGCACAAAGAGGCACAAGCTACCAGCAGGCAGGGTAGAGCTTGCGTGGAGGTCCTGTAGAGCTGGAGCAGAGACTGATCAGGATCCAGCAGTAAAAGTCCGGAGCAGGCTGAGGGTCAAACACAGGTAAGCAGACAATCCAGGTCACAGGCTGAGGGTCAAGGCACTGGAGATAGGAGACAAGACTAGGTCACAAGCAGAAGGTCAAGGCACAGGAGACTGAAGGTAAATCCGGGTCGCAGGCAGAGGGTCAAACACAGGTAAGCAAAAGCAAGTCCGTAAAACAAGCCAAGGTCGGGTCCAGGAGAAGAGCAGAGTAGGTCAGGGTCAATCCGGGTCACAGCAGGTAAACGATCACACAGGAAACAGGAACTCAGGTACAGGAAGCTGAAAGACAAACCAGCAATTCCTCTGAGCACTTGCTCAGCTTTTATAGGCAGCCAGGAAGTCATGTGGAAGTCATGTGGTGCTTGTCATGTGACGACCAGTCTGCAGCTGAAGGTTTCTCTGACAAATCAGCTCTCAGACCTCTCCTCACTGAGCTCTGAAGAGTGTTACTTTAGCTTTCTGCCCCCTTTTTTCTGACAGCTCAGATAAGCTTTATACATTCTGGTCATTGAACGGATGTAGAGAAGACTTCTGATAAACAGGTACAACTTATTCAGCAGGATTTGTTTCATTGTACACAGCCAATCAGCATGAATCATTTGCTGGGACTTACTGACAGGCTCCCCCTGTGTACAATCATAATGAGTGCCGGTGTTCTATCAGAATAGCAAACCCATCAGATGAGCGAACAGAAGTGACGTTCCGTCAGCTGCGCATGCGTTCCACCGCTACCAAGTTTGCTAATCTGACAAAACACCTGCAGTCAGAAGGTGGTAGCGGACATCTTACTATACCTAGCTACATCTTGAATTTAAGAGTAATTTTAGCAATAAACTGAGCGTGTATAGATAAATAAGTATAGTATATTGACATCTGTGATGCTGGTTTGATGTTACATTTTGAAAGAAGCTAGACGCCTGCAGTAGGAAGGTAGCGGAGGCCATATTGGTAAACGCCGCACTGCTCAGTGCTAAACCTTAAGGCTTTCAAAACATCCAAATAGCATCACAGATGTTAATAAACTATATTTATTTATATACCCTCACTTTATTGCTAACATTACTCTGAAATTCAAGACGTAGCTGGGTATAGTAAGATGTCCGCTGCACCCTTCTGACTGCAGGTGTTCTGTTAGCTTAGCAAACCTGGCAGCGGTGGATGCTTGCGCAGCGGTGGATGCTTGCGCAGCTGAAGGAATGTCACTCCTGTTTGATAATCTGATGGTTCGCTATTCTGATAGAACACCAGCCGGGGGGACGCTCTTGCGCATGCTCTAACCCCGGCAGTAGGCAGCGATGCAAAGGTACCTCTCTTTGCATACTTCGGCTGCCCGTCAGCAGTACAATGCTGGCTGTCGGGAAGTAGTTAAGCTAACAACATTTTTACAAATACAGAAAATACCAAATGATTTTGATAGTGTCCTTGTCATTTTCTGTGAACTGCACTATAGAATACCTTCTTCCTAGGTTTTTTATGTAATCTACCAATTGCCCTGCCCCCCAGGTAATAGAAATAAAATGATACAGGTATGTTTGTAGTCCATATCAGGAGAACAGCCTAGGGTGACAACCAGAGGTGGGCTTAGGCCTGTTTTGGCCAGGATCCGAACCTAAGCATGCAAGCCTAGCAGGAAGCTGTCATCTGTACGGCCAGTCATCTGCAGCTGTGGAATTCCCTGAGCCAAAGTCACATGTATACATGCGACTGCAGGCGGGAATGCCTTGGCCCATACAGGTGACTGTTTCCTGGCAGGCATATACATACATGTACTGTAGGTTCGGATTCCGATCTGAGTATGCCCAAGCTTATCACTAGTGACAACCATGGCTCCCTCCATAAATACAATGGAGGAGTGACATAACCCCCCGGGGGGGGGGGGGGGGTTCAGGAAGTGTGGTATTTTCAGGATTACCAGTTGAAATAAACGGATCCCCATCTGCCTGTTTTTAGAAGATAGTATCGGATGTCGGCAGGTGTCAACAGATACATGTGTGTTGATATCTACCTCTCCATAGAGGAGACTAGAAGGTCTGATCGGACCCACCTAAAAAGCTGACAGGTGATCAGTCTGTCCATGTGAAAGGACCCTGAAGTAAAAGGAGCTTGCAAAAAGAAAACAAATGCAGCAACCACACCGGGGACTAGTAAACTGCAGGATATTACATGTTTGTATTTTGTTTAGATATGCTTTAAGCAATGTGCAAGGTGCAATAATCCACAGCAACATGTTAGAAATGACAGGTGAAATCTGGTTGCTATGTGTTAAAGAACTTTGCATAACATCCTTGCCAGTCACTGCCTTATTAAACAATTATAAAGCCTCCATATGGCTGCCATTACAATTTGCAAATCTGTCAGCCTGGCACATCTGAAAATCCATTTTACTAACATTTCAGCTTCCTAATCATGACATTACGTGGCTTTTTTTTTGGGTTGTCAAAAACAGTTTGGAATCACTGAGTGTATAAACACATAGTATGCTAGAAATTAAGATAATGAGTAAATGACGGTCTCACCCCCTGTTCCCTGGGCCTCTGAGCACAACAAAAGCAGCAGTGTCTTTGGCTAGTGGCCCTATAGAGAAGATTACTGTGAATCTGTTGGAGCTGAAGGGAGAGGACAGTAGCACAGTATGGCAGCTGTGGAATGAATTTGTGATGGAGTCAGACCCCACCTGGCTTTTCAACTGTTTCTGTGTCACTACGAGTTAGCTGTTCAGTGCCATCATCAAAAGATAAATAATCAACATGCTGACTAAGCTTATTCAGCTGGGCCACATTCATGATACTTCCCCCTTAACGCCATGGCGGCGACATGTTCACATGTATTTTCATATAAACATTCAACATTTACAATCTCAACAAATCACCAGTTTATACAATGCTAACAGCACCATTTTCATTTGGTTTTGCAGAAAAAGCCAAGACATAACTGCAGCCTGTTCTATTGTTATTTTGTTTTACATTTCCCTGCTCGTTGGACTCCTAGGTATACAGCAGTGTTTTCTGTCCTTCCAGATGAAAACTTCCCTCTTCTGACAGACCCCCTGCTTCCCCTCATATGCAGCTGCAGAATCCCTGTATTCTGGATATATACATTTACTTCCAGTGGTATCCTTTGTGGTATCAGCTCTTGATCTCTCCACCCATAGCTGTGCTGTTTAACCACTTCAATGCAGGCCACTTTCACCCCCTTCCTGCCCAAGCCAATTTTCAGCTTTCAGCGCTGTGACACTTTGGATGACAATTGTACGGTCATGCTTTACTGTACCCAAATTAAATTTTTATAATTTCTTTCACACAAATAGAGCTTTCTTTTGGTGGTATTTATTCACCACTGGGTTTTTTATTTTTTACTAAAAAAAGTTTTTCTTATTTTCTGTCAGTAAATTTTGTAAATAAGTAATTTTTTCTTCTTAACTGATGTGCGCTGATGAGTCGGCACTGATGGGCACTGATAGGCTGCACTGATGGGCGCTGATGAGGTGGCACTTATGGGCACTGATGAGGAGGCACTAATATGCCGCACTGATAGGTGGCACTGATGGACACTGATAGGTGGCACTGACAGGCAGCACTGATGGGCACTGACAGGCGGCACTGATGGGCAATGATGGGTGGCACTGACGGGTGGCACTGATGGACAATGATGGGCATCACTAATGGGTTGCACAGATGAGCAGGCACTGATGGGCACTGGCTGGCAGCACTATGGGTACTGATTGTGGACACTGTGGGCACTGATTGTGGGCACTGATGGGCATTGGTTGGGGTGACTTATGGGCACTGTTTTTACGTTACTGTAATCAGGGCACTGATGATCAGTGCCCTGATTACCTGTCCTTGACTCCCCTTTGAGGAGGAACTGCTGATCGGCTCTCCTCGCCACACAGTCTGACAGTGTGAGGCGAGGAGCGCCGATAAACGGCACTTCCTCATTTACATGTGACCGGCTTTGATTGGACACAGCCAATCACATAGGTAAAGAGCCACGTCATTGGCTCTTTACCAAGATCTGGGTCGTGCCATGTCCTAGTAACATGGTGCGGCCACGGTCACCATTCAGCGCGCCCCTGTGGACACGTGAGAGCAGCCGTTCTGGGGCGCTGTCATATGACATCCTCCCAGAATGAGAGCCGCACTGCCCTGCCATCATTTGACGGTGGGCGGGCGGCAAGTGGTTAAGAAATGTAAAGCTGGCTTCGCATGGTTAAGGCCCGTACACACGATCAGAAAATCATACATAAAATTCGAAGCGATCATAATAATAATAAAGATAATCTGATCGTTAGAACACAGCTTTCATCGTAAATTTTCCGAAGGGACAAACACAAACATTTTCTCGTACCTTTACAGATTGTACGACTTTTGATTAAAAAGTACAGTTTTCATCCCAACATACAATACAAATACAATACAACACATGACATTACTTCTGAATTTATATTTTTTTTTTTTGAAAACTTTTCTAACCTCTTCATTTTCGATCTGGAGACCAGCATGCAAAAACAAAAAACAATCGATAATTTGTCTGAAAGTCTCATCGTGTGTAATGGGCTTTAGATTTTTATTTGAAAGTTTGTAGGAAAATTGGTCATCAAAACATTCTTTCTTACCTCCATTGGGTCCACTAAATTTGTTCAAAAGCCCTTTCATCCAGATCTGTGATTTGGAATAGAATCCCAGACATATTACACAGGTTTCATTTTATTATGAATGATTTTTTCCAAAAGATTTATATCACAGATCACATATATCACATATCACAGTTAGAATTTAATTTATTCCTGAGAAAAAAGTTTTCACCTTCTTCTTCCTGCTTCTTCAGGTTTTGTCATCATCATGGTTGAAAACAAACATCAATTTGTTCTAAAAATGAAAGTTCTCAAATTAAATTCTACTGGTGTATGAATTCCTCTTCACCTGAAGTCACTTCCGTTGAAACCATGTTATAGTATTCAATGGGAGATAATTATAAAGCAAATTAGCATCACAATTAGATGCAATTTAGGCTACCTTATATTTGGCAAAATATATGCAACACCTGCATCTAGAATTCCACAAAGAAACCCCAGATTTCCAGGTGTGAGTCCACCCTACATCCAGAAAAATAGCAGTAGTAGTCAGGAGCACTAAAAATCCTTAAGGGATACCGGAGGATGCCTACTTTGCAGCCATCAGGCCCCTTTCCTTTTTGGGTTCCATGACAGGTATACTTTAAAGCAGGAGACTCCGAGCTTTCTAAACAAAGGCCATATCATTGATATTCAAGGAAGGAATAGTGACCCCCCCCCCCATTGTTGGTGTGAGTGGGACCCCATTGTTGGTGTCAGTCCTTAGGACTCAGAGGGGTTGGACTGTGGCCAGTGGGAGTAGAAATGTCTCAGGAGTAAACAGTGCCTTAGGCTTTAAAAAACTAGGAGAGAGAATAAAAAACCAAAAGGCCCAATATCTCAATCACCCTGCGCTGGTGGGAGGATGTGGATGTGCTAAACTATATAGATCACTATAGTATATTAGCAATATCTAGCAGCTGCCTTAATGTACATAAATTGATAAATAGGATGTGAATAGCCTCAAAGTCAATAGACAAGGAAGTACCACATAAGGAGCGCTTAAAGGAATGCATACATAAACTTACATGTGCAAAATCACAAAAGTGAGGTGAGAAAGATGTGCTAGAAGTATGCACAACAGTCCATCTGACAGCTCCAAAGGAATGGCTAGTCACCACGAAGTGAAATAGATATGGATGACAAACTTCCACCACACCGCGTGACCCCTTAGGCAGTCAACACTCACCAAATGCTTGAAAACAATAAGCCTTCAAAGGAAACATGGACCCAGGATCGCTCCACCGAATGCTAGACACTAGCAGGTGTCCAAAAGAATCACACTCGAGAATGGCTCAATGTTAGCTGGAATACTCGAACCGGCATCACATGTGTGCATAAAGGAAAAAACGCTCATAGGGCAGTAGTCCTCAATAATCTTTATTGCTAAAATGAGCCCATCCCCCTCACATCAAACTCACATGTTAAGTACAGAGACTAGGCATATAAACGAGTCGAGATGACCAGATGTATTGCGGACAAAATGTCACCAATGCCGTACCGTCCCCGGCAATGAATCCTGAATCGGGTCCCGGCAGCTTTGAGCACGCTATCACCCCAACCACTACGTGCTGTCAGCGAGGCGGAATTTTCCGAACGCTGACTGGAGCGACAAAGTTATCCGAACTGGTCCCTGGGATATCGTAGCGGAGCAGAGCGGAGCGAGGCGAACGAGGGAGCCTGAGCGTCTCCGGGTGCAGCTGCCGGGACCCGATTCAGGATTCATTGCCGGGGACGGTACGGCATTGGTGAGATTTTGGCCGCAATACATCTGGTCATCTCGACTCGTTTATATGCCTAGTCTCTGTACTTAACATGTAAGTTTGATGTGAGGGGGATGGGCTCATTTTAGCAATAAAGATTATTGAGGACTACTGCCCTATGAGCGTTTTTTCCTTTATGCACACATGTGATGCCGGTTCGAGTATTCCAGCTAACATTGAGCCATTCTCGAGTGTGATTCTTTTGGACACCTGCTAGTGTCTAGCATTCGGTGGAGCAATCCTGGGTCCATGTTTCCTTTGAAGGCTTATTGTTTTCAAGCATTTGGTGAGTGTTGACTGCCTAAGGGGTCACGCGGTGTGGTGGAAGTTTGTCATCCATATCTATTTCACTTCGTGGTGACTAGCCATTCCTTTGGAGCTGTCAGATGGACTGTTGTGCATACTTCTAGCACATCTTTCTCACCTCACTTTTGTGATTTTGCACATATAAGTTTATGTATGCATTCCTTTAAGCGCTGCTTATGTGGTACTTCCTTGTCTATTGACTTTGAGGCTATTCACATCCTATTTATCAGTGCCGAAGGCTTGGTGGTCAGTGGGAGAAAAAAAATTACATAGCGCCTGTGGTCAGTGGGAGGAGAAATAGTTCCCTGTCATTGATATTAATGGGAGGAACTGTGCTATCATTAGCATCAGTGGGCGGAATTATGCCCCATTGTTGGTGTCAACCCCTTGTTCAGAATATTTTATTAAAAAAACAGGTATTTATATACAGTGCATTGCGAAGGTATTCGGCCCCCTTGAACTTTTCGACCTTTTGCCACATTTTAGGCTTAAATATAAAGATATAAAACTGTAATTTTTTTTGAAGAATCAACAACAAGTGGGACACAATCATGAAGTGGAACGAAATTTATTGGATATTTCAAACTTTTTTAACAAATAAAAAACTGAAAAATTGGGCGTGCAAAATTATTCAGCCCCCTTAAGTTAATACTTTGTAGCGCCACCTTTTGCTGCGATTACAGCTGTAAGTCACTTGGGGTATGTCTCTATCAGTTTTGCACATTGGGAGACTGAAATGTTTGCCCATTCCTCCTTGCAAAACAGCTCAAGCTCAGTGAGGTTGGATGGAGAGCGTTTGTGAACAGCAGTTTTCAGTTCTTTCCACAGATTCTCGATTGGATTCAGGTCTGGACTTTGACTTGGCCATTCTAACACCTGGATATGTTTATTTGTGAACCATTCCATTGTAGATTTTGCTTTATGTTTTGGATCATTGTCTTGTTGGAAGACAAATCTCCGTCCCAGTCTCAGGTCTTTTGCAGACTCCATCAGGTTTTCTTCCAGAATGGTCCTGTATTTGGCTCCATCCACCTTCCCATCAATTTTAACCATCTTCCCTGTCCCTGCTGAAGAAAATCAGGCCCAAACCATGATGCTGCCACCACCATGTTTGACAGTGGGGATGGTGTGGGGTAGATGGCAGCTCTTCACCCACCAGTGTATACAGCTCGGGTTCCAGCTCAGTCCTAAGCAGAGTGCAGACACAGCACAGTGGGGATGGTGTGTTCAGGGTGATGAGCTGTGTTGCTTTTACGCCAAACATAACGTTTTGCATTGTTGCCAAAAAGTTCGATTTTGGTTTCATCTGACCAAAGCACCTTCTTCCACATGTTTGGCGTGTCTCCCAGGTGGCTTGTGGCAAACTTTAAACAACACCTTTTATGGATATCTTTAAGAAATGGCTTTCTTCTTGGCACTCTTCCATAAAGGCCAGATTTGTGCAGTATACGACTGATTGTTGTTCTATGGACAGAGTCTCCCACCTCAGCTGTAGATCTCTGCAGTTCATTCAGAGTGATCATGGGCCTCTTGGCTGCATCTCTGATCAGTCTTCTCCTTGTATGAGCTGAAAGTTTAGAGGGACGGCCAGGTCTTCGTAGATTTGCAGTGGTCTGATACTCCTTCCATTTCAATATTATCGCTTGCACAGTGCTCCTTGGGATGTTTAAAGCTTGGGAAATCTTTTTGTATCTAAATACGGCTTTAAACTTCTCCACAACAGTATCTCGGACCTGCCTGGTGTGTTCCTTGTTCTTCATGATGCTCTCTGCGCTTTAAACGAACCCCTGAGACTATCACAGTGCAGGTGCATTCATACGGAGACTTGATTACACACAGGTGGATTCTATTTATCATCATTAGTCATTTGAGTCAACATTGGATCATTAAGAGATCCTCACTGAACTTCTGGAGAGAGTTTGCTGCACTGAAAGTAAAGGGGCTGAATAATTTGCACGCCCAATTTTTCAGTTTTTTATTTGTTAACAAAGTTTGAAATGTCCAATAAATTTTGTTCCACTTCATGATTGTGTCCCACTTGTTGTTGATTCTTCAAAAAAAATTACAGTTTTATATCTTTATGTTTGAAGCCTGAAATGTGGCAAAAGTTCGAAAAGTTCAAGGGGGCCGAATACTTTCGCAATGCACTGTAAATAACAGAAGTGTATTTTTCATATCCCTTGAAAAATTAGAGTACAATTTTTGTACCTCCATTCGAGGGAATACACTTGTCAGACGTGACCTGCTGAGCTGCAAAGTACAGTATTTCTTATGTATGATTAAAGATTTGTCTAGGGCAGGTGCCGCTTTGATCTTTGTAAACAAAGGGACAGTTTAATGTCCTCAGACTATAGTGGGGCTGGACTATGGCCACTGAGTGTAGAAAATGCCCCGGTATCAACAATGCCCCATCATTGGCATCAGTGGGAGGAAAGGTGCTCCATTGTTAGATTCAGTGGGAAAGACAGTGCCCCTCGTTGGTGTCAATGTAAGGAATAGTGCCCCATCACTGGAATTAGCAGGATGAAGAGTGCTCCGTCATTGGCATCATTGTGAGGAATAGTGCCCCATCGTTGGTGTCAGTATAAGGAATAGTGCCCCATCAATTCGTATTAGAGGAAGGAATAGTATCCCATTGTTGACGGCAGTGGGAGGAATTATGCCTCACTGTTGGTGTCAGTGGGAGGAAATTTGCCCCTAGAGCTGGATAAAGGCAAGCAAAGTGCCACATCTGGCCCATGGGCCACAGTTTGGAGACCATTACTTTAAAGTTAAAGTAGAACTTCTGTCAATATTTATTGAATTGGCACCTAACATACAATAATAACATCCAAAAAATACACCTTCATTATTTTTCTAACGCAGATGCACAATAGCACATTACTGTGCATTATTTGCAGGTGCATTGGAGGTACATCAGTGAATTTGGGTGGCATCTAAAATAATGCACTAATGTGTTTAAGGGGTGTTACTATAACATATGGATTACCGTAACACAGGGATTCCCAAACTATGGCCCTCCAGTTGTTCAGGAACTACAATTCCCATCATGTCTACTCATGTACAGTATGTGAATGTCAGAGTTTTACAATGCCTCATGGGATGTGTAGTTCTGCAACAGCTGAAGGGCCGTAGTTTGGGAATCCCTGCCGTAACAAATAGATGTGAAGATGGTCTTCATGGTGGAAACTTGGCTTTTCAATAAAAGTCTAGATTTGCTTGTCATATCATTACATTTTAAATACGTACACCTTTGTATCTACTGATTGTTTTGACATTCCATTTTCATTGAAGGTAACCTCTGCTGATGCATTGCTTCATTGTATGCTCAGTTTGATTTGACCAAGGTTAAGAGCACATGTGTATAAATTGATCTAAAACAATCAGCAGGGTTCTGCTCAAAAGAATAGTTAACCTTCATAATACATCTTATAAACAGACCTACAATAGAACAGCTGCTTTGTATTACAGTACAGTGTATTCAGAGACCTCAATACTGATTAAAAATATAGAATTACCTTGGAATACTCTGTGAACTCTATCTCAACACTTCACTGTGTCTGCACCAGAGACTAATAACTCAATATAATAAGACACAACTGTACCAGAAGAATGTAAATGCTGAAAAGAGCAAACAAAATGTCAAATGTCACATTAATAACAATTTGCATCTTATTTATAATGAAATCCAAGACAGTCAGAGAAATTTGCATGCTCCTTTTCAGCTCATGCAGGAGGAGAATAACAAAAACATTGTTCAGCTGCTACTGTGTCACCATCTGCAATAGAGCCTCTATTTACCCACCCACGGCCTTGGTCACACATGTACTGGCCTCCAATCACAGTCCCACTCAACTGTGGACTTATGTAAGACGGGAAATGAAAAACATCCAAGACTGAAGGTTGGCATACTGCAACAAATTGTGTTCCTAAATAATGCACTGTATTCAGCAAATTATACTGAAATTTTAGAGGAGACCAGCATGACAAATAATGCTCTGACTGATGATATGTGTTATAAGCTAAAAACTATGAGACCATTAGTCTGCACTCAAAAAACTCCAAAACTTTAAAAAAAAACTCTGTGTATATATATATCCACATTCAGCACACAGTTACATTTGCTAAAGGATGTTTTAGTTTGTTGAATTTTAACTGCTGTTATATAGATGCTAATTTTATTTTATTATATTTTAAATTTTTTAACCTTATCAAACTCCGTATGTGATAACATTTGGCAGGTACTCTTTATAGGGACATCAGGGGGCCTATTAGATCCCCAATGTCCCTCCTGCCCGCTGCTTCAGTGAACCGCGAACAGACTGTGCTTGACCAGCTGATTACCCAGCTTTGCAGCTGAGATTTTGGCAGCTCTGAACCTGCAAGTTCTCAGAGCTGAGAACTTCCAGGTCCACATTTTGCAGAGCTTATGTGATTAATAATGCTAAATAGAAGCTACTATGTTAATAGTATTATACAAACCAAAGCCAAATAAAAAATAAATAAATTAAAGAGAACAAATGGAAGCACTGTGGGTTTTTTTGTGCTTAGAGCCAAATTTCTGGCTCCTAACCCACAGCTGATGCCCTGACACCATAGCCACAGTTAATGAACAGGCTCTCCTAGGTATAATATTGACACAGGCTTATAAGCTTCACCACCTGTATCACCTACTATGTTTTAGGAGTTTTATCATTGTGCAAATAGAAACTGGAATGTGCTATTAGGGTCTTTATGATTTGTGTACAGAGCTAGCATTGGCCTGTATGAGAACATGCAAAGAAAGAGAGAAAAGAGAGGCCTGCCTGTTATTCGAGCTGCAGAAAATGACTTCAGCTGGTGTACCCTGCGTAACCTGAGTTGTGCTGTTGGATTTATCCTAAAGTGTCCAAAGGTGACAAGAAAAAAATAAAATTAAAAAAAGTAAACGCACATTGTAAGGCCAACTTTATTTTTTGGCTTTCTATCAACTAGTGGTATTTGGCACATTAATGTGCATTGTGCTAAGGAAGCCTTTTCTTTTAGAATGGGATGTCATCGCATGTCAGGAAAAATTGATCCATAAGTACTTTGCATATAAGTGCTGCAGGTAAACTGCACCTTTTTATCACTTGTTACCACAATGCATATGTGTGAAGAATACTAAATGTCATGATTTGGTGGTGCCCTGGGCACAGGTCTGTGAGTACCTTAAGGTAATATCTGGCAACTTATATGTCAACATGTAGGCAGGTGCAGCCCACTTTCCCCACTGTAGGTGGCTTACAACCATAGCGACATTGCAGAGGGAGAGGAAGTCAAATGGAACTTGGTTCCTGTATGGTTTCCTGGGTCACTGGAGCAGCGATCTGGTTGGATGCTGGTCGCCCATATGACTCTGGTTGCCATATTAGGTGTAGAAGAGTCCATTTAAGGTTTCTGGCCCCTGGGTTTGGCTCGCATTCCAGTGCTTGGGTAGTGTAGGGAAAGGTCACTCGTCTGTCAGAGACAGTAATCGAGGTAGGGAAAGGTTCCAGATGAGGAGGAAAAGTGTAGGGATTCACCACGCTTCTAAAAACCTCCCCACTTGGGCTTGGACCCGCATTCTGTCCCTCAAGACAGACGCTGTCAGTTCGGCTGAGACCTGCTCCGCTACATGCTGTTGTCATCTGTGAGTGTTTTGATGTTGTGCCTCCATTCACCGGGCTTGTTGGGGAACTGTGATACCTTGACTTCAATACAAGTTTTTCAACTGCATCCGAACTGTGTGTTATTGCTGTCACACCATATTGCACCCACCCACAAACATCTACGTCACATTTTACACAAGGTACAGGACTATACGACTGATGTATTTCAGTCTATGGTCATGTGATGATGCCTAGAACATGTGGCAAGAGTAAAAATAAATAAATAAATGATAATCGGTTAATAAGGACACATTCACCCTTGCAATTAGGGCTATAGTGCAAAATCCAGTGGCAAGAATTAAAAACTAGATAAAAACAGGTATATACTGCGCTAGATCAAAGAAAAATAGTGTTTTGATATTACCAGCTGCTGGCATAAGAAAGTTGTTGTACCTCAACCCAGTAGAATGAAAACAAGAGTATGCAGCGCTTGGTGGAAAACACAAAAAAATGAGCAATCTATATTAGATACATAGGGCCTAATTCATAGTACGGCGAATTGGCGTTTCGGCGGGATTTTGCGAACCGGCGATTATTTAAGTCTGAAATTGGCATTCAAAGAACGGCGGGCGGAAAATAGCGCCTAGTGTGAGATTCATTAAGATGCAAGATGGTCAGAGCGCGACTTAAAACCACGCCAGCTAAAAGCTCGACTAAAGTTTAGCCAAATTTTCCCCTGTACCCCCAAAAATCCCAAATCACTGTGGAAGGTGTGGAAGTCAATTTGGAGATGACTTGCGTTTAAAAAATGTCAAAAACTGACTTAGAAAGAGAGATATCTGCGAAAGTGTAGAAAGGTTAAACAGCTCCTCCAGCCTCGAGCTGCGAACGCGCGAATGTGCGCATGCGCAACGCCAAATAGGCTCCAAAAATTTCGCCAGCGCGATTTTGGGTCAAATTTTTTTTGAATACCGCTTGGAAATCCGCTGTCTCGCCCATAGAAAATGGCAAAAACCGGCGGAATTGGAAAAACATGCACACTTCCAACAAGGGATCCCTTAGTAAACACCATCACATTCCATACACCTTTCCTGCTAACTCAGAAATCATAGCAGTCAAATCTACAGTGTTTATATAGAACCTCCACATTATCGGGAAAAACCCACAAAATATTACATTGGGGAATTGGTCGTCAGATATAAAAAAAATAGATGTAAAACATATTTCAAAGAAAGATTATTAGCATTTCACACATATCAAGGAAATGTCACAATTTTGACAATATTTTATGTGTTTCCAAAGAATTTTTTTAGAAATATATTGCAAATACTACATTTTCTTCCATATGGGTATGGCCAAGTGTTACCATTTTAATACACATTTAACTGAAGGTATATATATATATATATATATATATCTCATACTTGGCTAATTAGCAAAGTATGCCCAACAAACAAATAGAGCTTTAGCTCACGATATTGCTACATATTGACTGGCATCTTTTGTATTTTGTTCATGTCTTTAGATTAAAAGTTTGCTGATACACATGCCTTTTTCAAACATGAACAAAATTATTGATGTCAACATTTGGAGAATTGGAGATATCCAAGTGTTGCCCATACAGAGGGCTCCTTCCGGATTCGAACTTACAAACCTACAGCAGGAAGGCAGACTCCCTAATCATTGTGCTATTTCTCAGTGAGCGTTGGGTGTTTTCCTCATGCCGGCAAAATGCTCACATGGGAACAGGGGCCATTGAACTGAATAGGATTGGATTTTTTGCCTGTTTTGGGAGTTGATCCTTGAGCTGGACAAATCCCCCTCAAACGCCCCCAAACGGGCTACGTTCACATGTAGGTGTTTGTGGTCTGTTTTTGGGGCTTTTTTAGGTGATTTCATATAACAATGCCTGCCCAAAAAATGCATGTCAAAACGCCTGTGAAAACGCCAGCCAAAACGCACATAAGAACTGCCTGATATAATTGCCACGCCAAATTTAGGGATGTTCATGAGTGATGAGTCAGATTGTTGGCTTACATATCTGTTCAATCGTCACAATCTCACTTCCCAAATCCCAAAAGGTGTGTTTCAATTGTTTCCCTAAATATATATTTCTCTCTCTCTCTCGCTCTCTCATGTAATTGTATATATATGTATGTATTCCTGTATCTAAACATTCTAAATAATGACTAGCAAACTTGAAGAGAGAATTTTATCAATTCACATATACTATACACACCTACATACATACATACATGGATTTGGGCAGTTTAGGTCTCTCTCCTCCTCCTCATTTCTATTTCCCTTGTTTTGGCAACTGAGCATGCTCCAAAACACACAGGACACACACAGTTAATTTTTGGACTGGGCGTTACCATTCTGGGTGTGTGTTTGCTTGGATTATATATAGCTCACTCAGACATCAGGAAAGATTTGACCTACGAAGAGGTCCAAAATATTTGTGTGTCACATGCTTTATGGTTCACATTTGTGGCCCTTTGTTATTTATGGAGGTGAGATTTGGCTGTGTTGTGTGTTGACTCTCTGTAAGTATTTATTGCTGTTAACATAATTCTGTCAATCTGCACATGCATCTGTTGATTATGGGCTCTTTGTCGATGTATATGGTCTAAATGTTGTACAAAGGTTGTTTTTGTTTGAAAAATACAAATCTGTGGCTTCAATGGGATACTGTGGAGACTGTGCCAAAAATATGTCATGTGAAATGTTTGAGCTGTGTATTTGTGTATTAAACAGCATGTTTACAATCTTTTTTACAAATGTCTTCATGTGTCTAAATAAAGTTTTCTGGTGTCCACAAATGTATGTATTTGTATTTCTTTTTCTAAGTTAAATATGCTTAATG
Organism: Pelophylax lessonae; assembly: GCF_965119305.1. Taxonomy (NCBI): domain Eukaryota; kingdom Metazoa; phylum Chordata; class Amphibia; order Anura; family Ranidae; genus Pelophylax; species Pelophylax lessonae. The sequence continues at coordinate 112,178,204 of NC_138771.1, forward strand.
GTTGTGTATGGTGACTATTCGCGAATTCGCGAATATACAAACCCACATTCTCACATTTATACATGAAACCGGAAATGAAACTTTTGGTGCGTGCACACGTTTCCGGAAATTGTCCCGGCCCTTATCGCAATCATGGCTCCTGCGCTCTACACGTCCGAAATTGTGGCATTTGTGTGTAAGGTAAGGAGGGGGTGTGAATGTGCGGGATGGGGGATGGTGGGTGGGTCGCTTATCTAGCGGGTGTGCAAGAAACTTTGGTCTGCTGATCTGCGCATGCACTTTCTGCCTATTAGACGTGATCTAGAAGCTTCCTGTTATAGAAACTTCCTAGATGTGAACCTGTTCCCTATATATATATATATATATATATATATATATATATATATATATATATATATATATATATATATATATATATATATATATATATATATATTTTATGTATATGTGTGTATATATATATATATATATATATATATATATATATATATATATATATATATATATATATATATATTTATATATGTATGTGTATATATATATACACACAAAATATATATTATAGAAAATATATATATTCGAGACAATATATATACTATGTATATATTATATACATTATATACAATATATACATTATAGAATATGTTATATACCATATATTAGTGTATATAATAGGGAACAGGTTCACATCTCTGATCTTTCTATATAGATATAGATAGGCATACCCTGCTTTAAGTACACTCACTTTATATACAATCGTGAGTAAGGACACAGCTTGTTCAGCTTGCCATGACACTGCTCACAAACCATAAGTGACAGGGATAACAAACTTAGGGAGCAACGAGAGGGTACCCAGGACTACACCATATCCATTTTGTGGCTGGGCAGCTTGCCTAGGTAATCTATCATGTCATAGTCCTGGATCCCCTTAACATGCTCCCACATGGTTTCGGAGTAAGGCTATGTCAATGTGGCCAAAATTTACAATGGAGCTGGTGTATTTTCATGCATTGAGAAAAGAAAAAAGGGATTGCTTCACTTTAAGTACATTTTCAGTTTACATACATGCCCTGGTCCCATTGTGTACTTAAAGTGGGCTATGCCTGTATATAGATAGATTTGATTAGTTTCAACGTTTACACAAAATGAAACACAATTATCTGTGACAGATTGCTCTGACGCTTTGGAATCTGTCTAGATAAAGACAAATGTATTGACCCTTTTCATATATGCAAGATTAGAAACATTATTATATTCCCTAAATGCATAATGCCAAAAATTATTGCCTTACATACATCCATACACACTGCAAGCTCGGCCCCATTTGTCTTGTCTGACACTCTTACCATCATAAGCTGGATCTGCACACAGCAGCTAATTGGTTCACCTGAGATGGAATCAGTGATCCCAAAAATCTGGAATGGTCATGTCTTCAAAGGATTGCCTTGAACAAATCACCTCTAAAAGAAACACATGAGTGTATAATCACTTTTCTTAATGGATCACATTCCCAACACACCCATCTCACACTGCCATATGATAATGAATGGGGGTGTCCATTGCAAGTTAAATACACCCCCAGATCACATTGCTTTGTTAATTTACAGATCTAACTGGAATTTGATGGCACTGCTGTGAACCACTATGCCATCAAATTCTGCTGGGGACCTTTAAAAAGGATTATGTGTGATTGTGCGGATAATTATGCCACCTTAAATTCGCATCTCCCACATACCATGTGCAACTCTTGCAGGAATTGCGAATCAAGGATAATTCAGCACAGCATAATGAACAGACACATTGAGGAGTGTAGGAGCACAGCGTCAGATTCCCCAATCACACTATGGGGTTTTAACTCCTCCATAATTTTGCCACTTTGGAAACCAAGTGCTTACTTTATGTATACTTTTTAGACGGAACTCCAATTTCTAATAGGGTGATATCATTGCATGAGATTTCCCCTCACTTCCTGTCTTAGTGTCACCAAGACAGGAAGTGAGGGGAATATCACTGTGGGGAAATAGCTTGCAATTGTTGCCTTATAATGTCCATAGTATATATAAAAGGAAAGAATTGCTGGCTATATCCCCACGGGAGATTCCCTCATTTCCTGTCGTGGTGACACCAAGACAGGAAGTGAGGGGAAATCTCATGCAATGATATAACACTGTTACATGTTCTAGTTATGTAGCAAACTTAAGAATATACAAAGCAAACCTCTTTTTTTTTCCATTTTGGCAAAATCATGGATTAATTACAAAACTATCTTTGTTTGTCCCGTGGCTTGCAGGAAAAACATTTTGCCTTGATTCCACCATCAACACAGACAGGGGAAACCCTCCTGCGGAGCCATTGTGTTCACCCGGTGCTGCCCCTGCCAGGAAAACACAGTGATTATTGCTAGTGGCTAAGAGATGCTAGCGATAAGTGTGTGTAAAATCTGACAGACTGGTTGTACGTTGTCCTCCAGGTGATCGAGCAATCCACTTGGGTACCTTCAGCCTGGCCATACATAGTTTAAATCTGCATCTCAAATGAAGCAATCCCATTTACATATAACACTCCATAAAGGAGAATTGAGGGGCTTATCAGGTCTGCGTCAAAAATTAACAGCCACACCCAATCAGACAGCTCATGTTAAAAGGGACCTGAAAAGCAATCTGCATGGCTTGCTTTTCCAAGCATTGGCTAGTTTAGTGAGCCTGGACTAATAACAGTCACTGTAATGCTACCCATACTGCTGTCCTTTTAACATGGTGACAAAAGTTGATACCTATGCTACATGTGTTTAAAGTTACTTTCACCCTGCTAAATGGACAGCAATAAGGTTGTAAATACAGTGACTGCCTGTCCCCCCCTGATGGCGGCCCTGGGTGTGTCATGAAAGGCCAATTGAGAAAATGGCTATATCATGTAGAGGAAATCACCAGTGTGGGGCAACCTATGTCATGGAGGTAGATTTGGACATCGATGTATATGTATCACCAGAAATGGAATTCTTTGTTCTACAATATCTCAAAGACGACCTAGCATGTTATTTGAAGACTGTACTATTTTGGACATACTTGGACTCAAACATACACTGCTCTTTCCACAGCTCCTCCTCCTCTGGGGGTATGATAAGGTGAACATGCATCTTCACCAAAAGCACAAGATGATGTGTCGTGTCCGGATGAGGCTGCAGCGGAGATTTCAGTTCCAGGCTGATATGGTGGATCTGCAGCGGGCCTGGAGTGATGCCAAAAGGCGCTCACCCAGTGTCAGAGAAACCTTCAGCTGCAGACTGGTCATCACATGACAAGCACCACATGACTTCCACATGACTTCCTGGCTGCCTATAAAAGCTGAGCAAGTGCTCAGAGGAATTGCTGGTTTGTCTTTCAGCTTCCTGTACCTGAGTTCCTGTTTCCTGTGTGATCGTTTACCTGCTGTGACCCGGATTGACCCTGACCTGCTCTGCTCTTCTCCTGGACCCGACCTTGGCTTGTTTTACGGACTTTGCTTTTGCTTACCTGTGTTTGACCCTCTGCCTGCGACCCGGATTTACCTTCAGTCTCCTGTGCCTTGACCCTCTGCTTGTGACCAAGTCTTGTCTCCTATCTCCAGTGCCTTGACCCTCAGCCTGTGACCTGGATTGTCTGCTTACCTGTGTTTGACCCTCAGCCTGCTCCGGACTTTTACTGCTGGATCCTGATCAGTCTCTGCTCCAGCTCTACAGGACCTCCACGCAAGCTCTACCCTGCCTGCTGGTAGCTTGTGCCTCTTTGTGCCATCCACCCTCTGTATCACCTCCAGAGGGGCGGAGTGCGCTTAGTCGCAACAGCGAACCGCTCTCGGCATCTCGGCCTCGGTGAGTACCTCTATTCTGATAGTACAAACCAGCCATGTCAGAGGCCGACAGAGCGCGTTCTCCTCTTGAGATCCTGTGCCAGCAGGTCACAACCCTCACTGATGCAGTCCAGAAACTGCAGGAAGGCTATGCCCAGATTGACGGTCGTCTCCAGCAACTTTCAGGGTCATCTGCATCAACAGCCGCAGCCCCTGCGCCCACCAGCGGAGCCTCCTCTTCTCAAGTTGCATCAAGCCCCACAGTGATCATGGCTACCCCTGAGCCCAGGGTTCCCACACCGGAGCGTTTTTCAGGCGATCGCAAAAAGTTCCGGGCCTTCAAAAATGCATGCTCCTTGTACTTAGCCCTTCAGCCCAGGACTTTTTCATCCGAAGTAGTTAAGGTGGGATTTGTCATCTCCCTGTTGACCGAAGAGCCGCAGGCCTGGGCCCACAGCCTGATGGAACAGAGGAGCTCTCTTCTGAACTCTTTGGACCTTTTCTTTGAAAGTATGTCTCAACTATATGATGACCCCCAACGCACCGCTACTGCAGAAGCCGTGCTACACTCCCTGTCCCAAGGAAAGAGACCAGTGGAGGACTACACTGCTGAATTTCGAAAATGGTCAGCTGACACAGGGTGGAACGAACCCGCTCTTAAATACCAGTACCGCCAGGGGCTGTCAGAAGCTTTGAAAGACGAGTTGGCCAGGATTGAAACCCCTGCCACTTTGGAGGATTTAATCCAATCCGCTACCAAGCTAGACAGGCGCATGCGCGAGCGGCGCTCTGAGCGCTCTCAGGGTCCCCGACCTAGTTGGATGCTCCCTAAACCTTCTCCCGTTCACCCATCCTTTCCAGTGACTCCTGTCACCTCTGCTCCAGAGGCTGAGCCCATGCAGCTTGGATTGGTCCGTGCTCCTCTTACCCCTGAAGAGAAACAACGACGGCGACAGGCCAATCTCTGTCTGTACTGTGGGGGAACTGGACATTTTCTGCGTACTTGCCCCGTGAGACCCAGTAAGTCACGCTCGCAGTTTTTTATGAACTTTCAGAACCCTGGTTTATCCCAGACTTATGTCACCCTCTCTGTCTCCTTACAGCTAATGGAAAAGGAAGTTCATCTACCAGCAATTATTGATTCCGGAGCCTGTAGTTGTTTTCTAGACACTTCACTGGCCCAAAAACTGCACATTCCCCTGCAAACCAAAGAACAAGGCCTCCAAGTCTACCTGGCTGATGGGTCTCTCCCTCGCTCTGGATTTGTCACACAACAGACAAGGCCCATCCTTGTCACCACGGACTCCGGCCACCAGGAGCTTCTAAGCTTTGACATCATCTTCTCCCCCATGTTCCCCATCATTTTGGGGCTCCCCTGGCTACAGGCACATGAACCTGACATCAATTGGAACAAGAAGAAAGTCTCCTTTTCCTCTCCCTACTGTTCCCAGCATTGCCTTCCTCCAGCTCCAGCCGCCTGTTTAACTGTAGCACCTACACCTGACAATCTCCAGCACGTCCCTCCGGTATATCTTGAATTTAGAGATGTCTTCGATAAACAAAAAGCTGATTGCCTACCACCTCATCGGTCTTACGACTGCCCCATTGATTTGCTACCTGGTTCTGAAATACCCTTTGGCCGTATCTTTCCACTATCGGAGACTGAACTAGCGGCTCTTAAAACGTATATTGATGAGAACTTGGATAAGGGTTTCATTCGTCCATCATCTTCACCGGCCGGAGCCGGCATCTTCTTTGTGGAAAAGAAAGATGGTTCCCTAAGACCATGCATAGACTATAGAGAACTGAACAAAATAACGATAAAAAATCGCTATCCTCTTCCACTTATCCCAGAGTTGTTTCAGCGTTTCCGTTCTGCCCGAATCTTCTCCAAGTTGGATCTGCGAGGTGCCTATAACCTCATCCGAATCAGGCCTGGAGACGAATGGAAGACTGCCTTCAGGTCCAGGTTTGGACATTATGAATATTTGGTAATGCCCTTTGGGTTGTGTAACGCCCCGGCCACATTTCAGCACCTGGTAAACGACATCTTTCGAGAATATCTGGACAATTTCCTAGTTGTTTACCTGGACGACATTCTTATTTTTTCTGCCACCATTGAGCTACACCGGGTTCATGTAAAGACAGTCCTTGCAATTCTCAGGAGACACAAATTGTACCTTAAAGCAGAGAAATGCGAATTCGAAAAATCTGTTGTGCAATTCCTAGGCTTTATCATTTCTACCAACGGGGTCGCAATGGATCCACAGAAGGTCAAGGCAATTCAGGAGTGGCCGGCTCCAGTAGACAAAAAGGGGGTACAGCGGTTTATCGGATTCGCTAATTTTTACCGGAGGTTTATCGTTGGCTTCTCATCCATTGTTGCACCCATCACCCAACTAACCCGCCAACATAGTCGTTTTCAGTGGTCCCAAGAGGCCCAGGAAGCTTTTACCAAGCTCAAAGCCCTGTTCACCTCTGCACCAATCCTACGGCATCCGGATCCAGCCCTGCCATTTGTGTTGGAGGTAGACGCCTCGGAAACCGCCACTGGAGCCATCCTCTCCCAGAGACAGGGCCCCAAGGCTCTCCTCCATCCTGTAGCTTTTGCATCTCGGAAACTAAGTTCCCCGGAAAGGAATTATGATGTGGGAGACCGGGAGCTGTTGGCCATCAAGTTCGCTCTGGAGGAGTGGAGATATCTGTTGGAGGGTGCTTCCCATTCCATCATGATCTTCACCGATCATAAAAACCTAGAATACCTCAGGACAGCCAAACGCTTAAGACCCAGGCAAGCCCGGTGGGCCCTCTTCTTTTCTAGGTTCAACTTTCATATCTCTTATAGACCTGGCCTCAAGAATGGGAAAGCAGACGCACTCTCCCGGATGTTCCCTGAATCTCCCCAGTCAACGGAACCTAGCACCATCTTATCTCCACAAAACTTCCTTCTGCTCACAGACACTGATCTTATGACCACCATCAAGTTGGCATCCAGCCATTGTACTGACCCAGAAATATCCTCCTTGGAGAAACGAGATGACTTGTTCTGGTCCCAAGGAAGAATTTTTGTCCCACCGGAGGCTAGACCCATGACGTTAAAGTTGCTTCACGACCATAAACTGGCTGGTCACTTTGGGACTCAAAAGACTTTGGAATTGGTTGCCCGTTCTTTTTGGTGGCCTGGTTGGAGGCAGGACTGTAAAGAGTATGTCCTCTCTTGTATTTCTTGCCAGCGCAGTAAAGTGGCTAACACCAAATCTTGGGGATTACTTAGACCTTTACCCATTCCAGAACGCCCATGGGCTGAAGTTTCTATGGACTTCATTGTTGATCTTCCTCCCTCGGAAGGTTTCACCTCCATTCTGGTTGTGGTCGACCGCCTTTCCAAAATGGCACACTTCTTGCCCATGGTGGGCACCCCCTCTGCTTTGGAGACAGCTAACATTTTTATCAAAGAAATAATAAGGCTACATGGAGTACCCGACAGTGTTGTTTCTGACAGAGGGGTTCAGTTCACCTCCAAATTTTGGAAAGAACTTTGTAAAGCACTACAAATAAAGGTCTGTCTCTCCTCTGCGTATCATCCTCAAAGCAATGGCCAGACAGAGAGAACGAACCAAACTCTGGAGCAGTATCTCCGCTGTTTCTCTTCTGGCTCTCAGGATGACTGGTCCTCTCTGCTACCCTACGCGGAGTTTGCGTATAATAATTCAGTTCATTCAGCCACCAACCAAACGCCCTTCTGGTCTAACTTTGGGTTTCACCCTTCTTTCCTTCCAAACGCTACCCCTGAATTATCTGTTCCTGCTGTCCAAGATCGCATAGCCTCCATCCAACAGAACTTTCAAAGGATTCAGGAAACCATGCAAAAGGCCCAGGATGACTATAAGAAGTACTACAACAGGGGAAGGAAGGAGAACCCGGTTTTCAAGGTCGGTGAGGAAGTTTGGTTATCTTCAGCTAACCTCAAATTACCTTTTCCCTCACGGAAGTTGGGCCCAAAGTTCATAGGGCCGTTCAAAATCAAGAGGATGGTTAACCCTGTGGCCTTTGAATTGGCCTTACCCAGCTCTTACAGGATTCATTCTGTCTTTCATGCATCCTTACTAAAACCAGTGATTCCTAGCCCCTTCCCGGGAAGAGAGGAGCCGCCTCCTCCACCGGTCCAGGTGGATGGAGAAAATGAATTTGAGGTTGAAGCCATACTGAACTGCAGGAAGAGGGGTAGACTTCTCCAATACCTAATCAAGTGGAAGGGGTACCCACCTGAAAACAACTCTTGGGAACCCTCAAGAAACATACACGCCCCTCGCTTGATCCGAGCTTTTCATGTGAATCACCCGGAGTTGATGTCCAGTTTGGGCGTCCAGAGGCCGCCCCTCGGGGGGGGGCACTGTCAGAGAAACCTTCAGCTGCAGACTGGTCATCACATGACAAGCACCACATGACTTCCACATGACTTCCTGGCTGCCTATAAAAGCTGAGCAAGTGCTCAGAGGAATTGCTGGTTTGTCTTTCAGCTTCCTGTACCTGAGTTCCTGTTTCCTGTGTGATCGTTTACCTGCTGTGACCCGGATTGACCCTGACCTGCTCTGCTCTTCTCCTGGACCCGACCTTGGCTTGTTTTACGGACTTTGCTTTTGCTTACCTGTGTTTGACCCTCTGCCTGCGACCCGGATTTACCTTCAGTCTCCTGTGCCTTGACCCTCTGCTTGTGACCAAGTCTTGTCTCCTATCTCCAGTGCCTTGACCCTCAGCCTGTGACCTGGATTGTCTGCTTACCTGTGTTTGACCCTCAGCCTGCTCCGGACTTTTACTGCTGGATCCTGATCAGTCTCTGCTCCAGCTCTACAGGACCTCCACGCAAGCTCTACCCTGCCTGCTGGTAGCTTGTGCCTCTTTGTGCCATCCACCCTCTGTATCACCTCCAGAGGGGCGGAGTGCGCTTAGTCGCAACAGCGAACCGCTCTCGGCATCTCGGCCTCGGTGAGTACCTCTATTCTGATACCCAGGCTCCTGCTAAAGGGTGTGGAGCAAATCTCCGGTAAGTAAAAATATACATTACATGTGACCAGATAGGTTACAATTTTTTGGGTAGGTGGACATGTGTTTAGCTATGCAACAACACTAATACCAACACCCCCCCCCCTCCCTCTCGCTCCTACCTTTCCTACCTCCATCAAGTGTCTCTTCACAACCTTTAATACTACTATGTACATTCGTATTTTTTATGTTTCTTTTTTTTCTTCTGCTTCTAGCCAAAGCGGACGGCCGGCACCCTCTTGTGCTTTTGGTGAAGAAGGGGAGGAGGAGGACGGCCACACTCCAATATGCCTTCAGAGACAGCGAGCCATTTGAGCAGCTGAAAATTGTGGATCGTAAGTAGAAAATAAAAATGGTAGAAATTTCAAATCTCTAATCACATTTTACAGAGCCCCCTTTACATCGGAGTCTCCAGACTTACTACACTGTAAGAGGGAAGTGTGAAGACTCTGATGTAAGGAGAGTTCTGGGAACCATTATTTGAGGGGGGAAGCTGGGGACTCTGGTGTAAAAGGGAACTCTGTGGTCCCCAAAGCTCCCCCCATACATCTGAGCTTACAGAGACCCTCTTACACTTCCCTTTCTCAGTCCACCACAGTCAAGGGCACAACAAGTCCCACTGCAGAAGGCTACCTGCTTGGACTTGTAATGCTCTCTGTAGGGGAATGAGGAACTACTGCCTGCTATGCTAAGACTTGTAGTGCCCTCTGTTAGGGACTAAGGATTCCTCAGTCCTCAACATTCTAGGGCACTATAAGTCTCAGCATAGTGGGCTGTCATACCTCAGTCCCTCACAGCTCGGGTCAAAAACAACACAGTTAAACATCTAAAGGACAACTCCAAACAAAAAACTACCAATAATGGACAGAGTCCATATGCTCTATAATGTCAAAGACCCGCTACCACTCACCTTCCACCTCCGGTGCTGTCATTGTGTAGGGCAAAGGGCTCCATCTACACCATGTTTGGCTTTCAGGTCAGATAGGCAGGACTTGCTCAGCTCCACTCTCTTCCCTGGCAATTGACTCTGGCGTCATTGTGGATCTTTCCTCCTCTAGAAAACACCCAGGGGCCCTCTCCTTGTCCCCCAGGCACCCAGGGCCTTCTTCTCCTCCTCCTCCACCAACCATTTTCAGACTCTTCCAAATTCCCTGGGGCTACTCAATCCCTTTGCATAGTGGACACCACAAATCTATGACCAGCCTGCAAAATATCAAGTCTGGGCCTGGTTACCTGTATGTTCCGGGTCCAGGGCGGAGCTCTCCTCCCAGAGCAACAACTGATGATAGCAGAGTGAGTTGACTGGCCAGTCACTTCCTACTGGTGCAGGTACACACCTACCGATTCCTCCACATCTTAGGATAACATGATCAGACGGCCAATCCCCAGTCAGAGAAGGAGGAGTAAGTGTCAGCGGACAACAGACACCTGGCAGACGCAGTGAAGGGACTGCAGCAAATTTTATATCCGAGGATTGAAAGCAATCTTTTACTTGGGAGATTTCCCTGACTGCGCCCTTCGAAATGTTGGTGCTCCGCCACTGGCCGCAAGGCCCCTGTAGGTGCGAGGCCTTAGGCGCCCGCTTAATTTGCATGGTGCCCTCCTGTTTTAAAACATGGTCAATGCATCTCATTGGTGTAAGTGCACTTCTATGTTCTGAATTGTAGGGGCATTGAGTATGGTGCTAGCATGATGAGAGGTTACTGCCTATTTGTGTCCATAAATAATATATAATGTTTTTCTTTTATTTTAGAAACCAGTGATCAGGATGTGGAGGCTCAGCCTTCTCAGGCCCACTGTAAGTAATGTGGATGTGCTGGTGTGTTGTGTATTAGGTCTAACTTGGAGGAATGATTGTTTGTTTTGTTTTCTTTTGTGGTTGATGTCGCTTCAGCAACAGAGGAGCCTCAGGCAGGGCCAAGTAGCCAGGATCTGGGGCAGGAGGACATTGGTGCCCAAGAAGAGGCCCATTTGACACCCAGTGATGAGGACCTGGGCTCTCCTCAAATGGGAAGTAAGTATTCTACATGTGTTTGTGTGTTCAATGTGTCCTGGGAAATATAAGGGCTGTAATATATATATTTTGCCATTGGGGTTATGTAGCAGCTGACATTGAGGATGTTTGTTGTGGAGGACTGGGGAAGAGGGGCCGCTGCTTACCCAGTCCAATGTAACTACTACCTTCAATGTTTCCCAACGACTTTCTGTGTGCCTTTATCAAATAGCTTTGGTTCAAGGATTGTATTTGTGTCTTTGTGTTTCTAGGAGATACGACGCCATCCCCCCATGAAGGGACACCATCCCCCCATGTAGGGTCTCCCCCATCCTCCACCACTCCAGGCTCCCCTGAACTAGTCTGTAAGTACCTAAAATTAGATTCTCACATGAATTGTGTGTGCTAGGATGATGTGTATCTAGGATAATCTAAGTTGGAGTCAAAGCAAGTGTAGTTTTGCTATATGTGACAGGAAGGTTGGTCATGAAACACTCTTGCTTAACCTTCATGTTTGAAAGGTGGTTTTGGGGAGCATTACAGGACATGTTATCTTTTGTAAGTTATCTCAAGCCACCCTATTCTAAATTGGTGTTAGTTTCTCTACATTGGAAATGGTGTGCTTTGTACTTGTAAATTTTTTGGGGACATTGTAATTTAATCATGTCCTGATTTAGTCAACACTGAAAATGTGTGTTTATCAATCTTTCATAAATACTCTTCCTCGGTAATGTACCACATTCCAGCTCTCAATTTGTGTTCTTTTTGTGCAGTTTCTCCAGAGCCAGCAACGCCATCCACTTCGGGGGCCCAAAAAAAAACTGATGATGGTAAGTTGTGTGCTTTTCCAGTAATGTGTCTACTTAGTAAGTGGAGAAATGGTAACTGTGTATGTCCCCGCTCAGGCTTCAAGTTGTTCTAAAGGCAGCAGGTTCTTTATGTGAATGCATTCTATGCATTAGTATTCCAAGTGATAGGTGTGCATATTCCCCCTAAGACTTACTGGGACCATTTTCTTACTGTCCAAAACTTTGCACAAATACTTGTCTGGAACAGACTCCCCCTCCTCCTTAACTGAGGTGACAGCATGCCAATATTGCCTCCTGATGCTGTCACTCCTAATCATTGAGACCATCGGAAGGGAGGGGCGCAAGGCTGGCTCACAGCCTAGTGCCTGAACAGGCACAGGGTGCTTGGCTTCATCTCATGTGCCTCCATAACAAGCTGCCTGCTGTGGGGTCAACCAACAGGAGGGAGGTGCCTAGAGGTGTGTACAGGGGCCATGTAAAAAGGAGGATTGTTATTTCTCTCGTCCCCAAAAACCTAGAGAGTGTAAGTCTAACCTGATTAGTTTTCCGCAGCCCTCCAAAAATGATATGTTTCCAACACTTAGAACAGGCAGGGCTGAGGCACCAAAAACATCAGAAAAACACAATCAGCACAAAAGCAGGGAGTACGTATCCTTAACGCTACAAGCTTCACCCAGAAGAATGACGCTTGCACTGTACAAATCTGCATCACCACCATATCAATGTCTAAATAAAACGTTCAGGGAAATGTGGAGGGGTAATGAGTGGGTGTTAGAGCGTTTTCATGACTGTGTAACCTACAGTTAGCGTGATTCGATTTTTAGATAAATTTTTTCTTCTCTCTTAACACAGCTGGGATGGCGGAAAATAAAACGGTGGAGCAGACACATGTACTCCGGCCACAACTGGCCCTCCGAATTCCAAAGGGTAAGTCTCTACTATGTGTCAGGTTCAATCTATAGACAGTAAGAGGAAGAGAGAACGCTACACAAACTCCAATGGTGATAGAGATAAATGTGTGCACATGTATCGTGTTGACCAATTGAACCCAAAACACCTTACATTCTTCTAAATGATTGCTTGTGTTGACATGAAGAAAAGCCTTTTACTTAGCTTTGGTGGAACTGCTACTAACATTCCAAGCCATCTTATGTAACCTTTTGAACAATTTGCTGTGAAAGTTTGAGTTTAAGGTTTACACCAGCAATTTAGCATATTTGCTTCAGAGTGTTGATAAAAGCCAACCAATAGACTCCTAAGCATATTTGTTGAGGCACATTAATTACAATCGTTGTTTGGATCATTTTGCATAAAACTAATTGTCATGTCTTTTTCTACCCAGGACACACCCACCTCACATGAGGTCCTTTTGGAATATGTTACATGGTGCATAGAACGAATTTTAGTTTTGGAACACACTTATGGGGCGGATCCAGACCCTCAGGAGCCATTTGTGAGGAATGTGTCACCCTTAAAAAGATTGTAGTTTTTATTTTTTAATTTGTTGTGTTAATTTTCCAATGTTTTTTAAATGTCACATTTCTACATTCTAAAAAAAAATATACCCAAAAAAGAAAAAAATTAAAAACCCTTTTTTTTTGGGACCCAAAAAAACAAAAAAAAACAAAAAAAGCCTTGTTTTTGGCAACCCAAAAAAATATAAAAAGTTAAAAAAACCCTTTTTTTGGGACCCAAAAAAACAAAAAAAAAACAAAAAAAGCCTTGTTTTTGGCAACCCAAAAAAATATAAAAAGTTAAAAAAACCCTTTTTTGTGGGACCCAAAAAAACAAAAAAAAACAAAAAAAGCCTTGTTTTTGGCAACCCAAAAAAATATAAAAAGTTAAAAAAACCCTTTTTTTTGGGACCCAAAAAAGCAAAAAAAAACAAAAAAAGCCTTGTTTTTGGCAACCCAAAAAAATATAAAAAGTTAAAAAAAACCTTTTTTTTGGGACCCAAAAAAACAAAAAAAAACAAAAAAAGCCTTGTTTTTGGCAACCCCAAAAAATATAAAAAGTTAAAAAAACCCTTTTTTTTGGGACCCAAAAAAACAAAAAAAAAACAAAAAAAGCCTTGTTTTTGGCAACCAAAAAAAAAAAATGTTTACAAAAAAGCCTTGTTGTTTTTGGTAACAAACTAAACCAAAAATGTTTACAAAAAAGCCTTGTTGTTTTTGGTAACAAACTAAACCAAAAATGTTTACAAAAAAGCCTTGTTGTTTTTAGTAACAAACTAAACCAAAAATGTTTACAAAAAAGCCTTGTTGTTTTTGGTAACAAACTAAACCAAAAATGTTTACAAAAAAGCCTTGTTGTTTTTGGTAACAAACTAAACCAAAAATGTTTACAAAAAAGCCTTGTTGTTTTTGGTAACAAACTAAACCAAAAATGTTTACAAAAAAGCCTTGTTGTTTTTGGTAACAAACTAAACCAAAAATGTTTACAAAAAAGCCTTGTTGTTTTTGGTAACAAACTAAACCAAAAATGTTTACAAAAAAGCCTTGTTGTTTTTGGTAACAAACTAAACCAAAAATGTTTACAAAAAAGACTTGTTTTTGGCAACGGAAAAAACCAAAAATGTTTACAAAAAAGACTTGTTTTAGTGAAAACCTCAAAAAAAATTTTGGAACACAAAATATGTTTATCTAAATAAAATTAAAGTATGTTGCTCTTTGCAACACAAATGTTACATTGGCAATTTAGTTCATTCTATTATATATTGTAATATATTTTTTGTACGCTACAGTTGGTAGACACCCACATGTGTTATTAAAAAATTTATTTTATTACCCAAGTTTTCTTTTTGGTGTACACATCGAATGTCTTTTGTGTTGTATTTGTTTAGTCGAGTGGTGTGGTCTGTAATTGTTAGTATGTTGGCTTTGGTTTATGTTAGCCTTGAGACTTGTTTTGAAGCTACATTTGAAGGGAGACCTTTTCTTGGGTCGTTATGTGAACATTGAGTTATCTAAATTTACATGAAATCATATGTTTGGAAATCGAGAAGCACGTGTGTATAAATGCCTACATTAACCAGGGCCATTACTTGGCCACCAACACTCCTAAAAAACCAAAGAGCAAACACAAACTAATCATTTTGCATAAAATTTTATTTCATCCCCAAAAAAAGCACTATAATAAATCATATTGTGCCACCCTCAAATTAAAAAAAAAAATGGCCCAACAAATTGGCCAATGTAACAATCATTAACAAAACTAAACCAAATTAAACAAAAAAACAAAAAATTAAGTTGGTGGTGGTGCCTGAAGCAGTGTGGTGAGCACTGTTAAGGTTCCTGCCATCAAATGGTGGGCCAATAGTTCCATCTGGTCTGGGGTTAGCTGTAGAGTTGTGGTCAAGTGGCCCATTAGGATCATATCTTGTGTCTGAGGCTGCTGATGATGCAGGGTGTTGAACCTTGGAAATGTCCCAGACAGAAGATGTTGTGCCAATAGTCTCATCTGCTCTGGGGTCAGCCTAAGAATTTGGGCAACGTGTGCCATTAACATGAGATGGGATCGTTGCTGCTCCAAGGCTATTTGATGCTGCTGGTGGTGCAAGGGTTGTGAAGATGTGTGGGGAGTGGTGGTTGATTGGTTGTTGTGGTCCACGGTGCGGGGGCAAACGACATGTCGCATTGGTGACAAAAAAGAAGAACGGCCTGGGGAGGAGTGAAGTGATAAAGGTGTGGAGGGAATGTAGTCAGGTGGAAGGGGTACTGTGGAACCAGTGCGCATTGAGGTTGTGCAGGAGGATTGCTCATTGAGGGGTGTGGGAGTCCGAACGGAGTGTGAAGTGCTAGGAGTGGCTACAGGAGGAATTGTCCCATCCCCAGCTGCCTGACAAGTGGCCAACACTGGCATTACCCTCCCACTACCACAACCTGCAGTGGCAGGTGAGTGAGATGTTTGGGAGGGCTCTGCCAATGGGGCATCTTCAGATCCAAACAGGCATTGGCGTGTGGCCAGCACCTGAGTGTCAACACTTTGCCGATCCCGTTGATGCTGGTCTGCTAAACTTACCAAGCTGTTACGCATATCCTGTTGAACCTGTAACATATCCTGGTGAACCTGTACCATTGTTGCTACAGATTCCTGTATGAGCCCGAGCAGACGTACTGCCTCAGTAGATTGCTGAGTACGCCTCCTTAACTCATTTTGCACCTGATACTCATCAAGCAGCCTCTCGGCTACATCCAGCATAGATGGACGAAGTTGGGTAGGTGACAATCCCTCTGCATCTAAGGCTACCTGAAAGCAGAAGAAATAGACCAAATCATTATCAAACATCATGACTAAATATTTCAGATTAGTTTGACAACTTAACACCCCAAGCAGAACGTTGAAAAGTTTGATGTGCTTCTAATGAGTACTTGTTCATTGTAAGATTATCCAAGCTAGCAACACTTCTGATAATGGGTACATATTATATTGGTAGGACTAATATGACAAAGGCAAAAAAGATTCAACATGAAGGTGTTCCCAATTAACCCTGGTGTGGTAGGTTGTTTATGCTTTTGGTAAATCTGTTACTACACCAATGACTTTATACATCTACGTATGTTGTCTAAAATCTTGCCATCAATCGGCTAGAGGACAACCCAACCAAACGATACCCATGAATTTGGACCTGGAAAATCAAAGACGGGCCGGACTTTAAAGATCCTGGATGTTTTTGGAACATTAGTGGCACACCAAATTATAACATAATTCCCTGATGTTCAAGATAGAACTCTTGTTGTGCTGGTGCATCGTCAGAATGTCATAGCACTAATTTAACACACACAATGTAAGCCACATCTAGTCCAAAATCAATGCTACCATTGAAATGTTACATGTGCACCTTGTTCCCTTATATCACATACCACAGCACTGGATGCAGAATCGTCGCCAGCTCCTGATCCAACTCCAGCCGCAACGTCAAGAGGGGCCTGATGTTTTTTTAAAAACAAAAGAAAAAAACATGTTTAGTACATAACCTTAGTCAGTAATGATTATGGCCAGATTGCCCTCCTAGCTTCATGAATGAAGCATTGAGGCCAAACATTCAAAAGTGCTTTCCTGGGCTCATAGGACACTTGCTAAACCCTCCCAAAGGTTAAGAAGGCTTGGTCTGCCTACTAATGACGGCACCCATTAATGCTGTCAACTGTGTTTTGCAGGGTAAACATCTAAAAGGCAACACTCTTTCATAATAAAAAACATGTGTGTTAATGGGGTTAATAAGATTCCAAAAAACATTATTTGGCTAGACATACCAACACCTTCCTCCAGGCCTAGCTGCACTGGGTGTGTTCCCTGCTGCGGATCTTCTGTAAAGGACATAGCAATATGGGCTATCTTGGAAAAAAAAAAACATCTACATTGTTTGGCACAGTATGATATTGGACCTACCAGGAGGAGGGTCAGCACTGATGTCAACACCTGTGAGTCCGTCTGGTTCGCCAAGCTGCATGGGCTGTGGAGGGGCTGAGATCCGTGCTACAGATGAACAAATTGCAGGTTGGGGAAAACAAAAAAAGGACAATTGGAAGGGCAAGTATCACATTCTATTAATGTCACACATAGGATAGTAGTTAATCTTTTCCAAACAACTCACACAATTGACATCCAAGATAATATCCTACCTCGGTGCAAAGCATCCGAATCTAAGTCCTCTCTGGTAAAGATGGTATCAGGTCCTATGATGTTCAAGAAAGGTAATTGATAATCCCAGAGAGAACTTCGTGCACGTTCATCCAGCCGACCTTGTCGGTCATAAAGACCCTCCGCAGCCCATGCAATTAGCTTCTTCCGAACGGACCCACAGATGTCGTTGACCTTCTTCCGCACACTGTCACGGTGGCGAGGTGCTTCACCCAGTGCATTTACAGCATCCCGGATTTCATCCCACAATCTGTTCTTCTCTGTTACTGAGTAAGACGCGGCCCTGGTCCCATGTATCGCCTGATATCTGGCCATATAGGCGTGGACCAGGGCACAGCACTGATTGTGGGTGAAACGGGGAAGCCGGGATAATGTGGACAAGCTGACTCTGGTGGACGGACCCGCTCCAGGACTACTGTCAGAAGAGCCAGCTTGTCCACTTGGTGTGTTACCACCTCCCCCGGCTTCCTCCTCCGGGATGGGGATGGTGGACTCCCTCATGGATACAGCTGGAGCCTCCCTCACACCAGAGCCAGACGATCTGCCCACCTTGCCCCCCCTGCCCCCCCTGCCCCCCCTGGCCACCCTGGCCACCCTGGCCACCCTGCCCCTTCTCATCCTTCCAGTGGGTGGGGCCATGGGAGCACGAGGTGGGCAGAGAATCTGGCTGTCCAGCAGCAGCAAAGAGCCCCAAACTCCTAAATCTGAAATGACAAAAGAGAAAACAGAAAAAACAGGATTTGCAGATTGCTCTTCATATACAGTATAATTAGTGAACAGTTACAGAACACACTTACCTAATGGCACAAACAGACTTGGTGGTGGTGGTGGTGGTGGTGGTAGTAGTGGGCAAAGAGCAGAAGAGGCTGCAAAGAAATGGAAAAAAAAAACACATAAGAAAACGCATATGGGTACAAATCACACGAGGCCCTCCAAACACTTACCTAATGGCACAAACACGGGGGTGGTGGTGGTGACAAAAAAAACAGAAGAGGCTGCAAAGAAATAGAAAAAAAAAAAACATAAGAAAACGCATATGGGTACAAATCACACGAGGCCCTCCAAACACTTACCTAATGGCACAAACACGGTGGTGGTGGTGGCAAAAAAAGCAGAAGAGGTTGCAAAGAAATGTAAAACAAAAAATAAGAAAACGCATATGGGTACAAATCACACGAGGCCCTCCAAACACTTACCTAATGGCACCAACACGGTGGTGGTGGTGGTGGTGGCAAAGAGCAGAAGAGGCTGCAAAGAAATAGAAAAAAAAAACACATAAGAAAACGCATATGGGTACAAATCACACGAGGCCCTCCAAACACTTACCTAATGGCACAAACACGGTGGTGGTGGTGGTGGCAAAAAAAGCAGAAGAGGTTGCAAAGAAATGTAAAACAAAAAATAAGAAAACGCATATGGGTACAAATCACACGAGGCCCTCCAAACACTTACCTAATGGCACAAACACGGTGGTGGTGGTGGTGGTGGCAAAGAGCAGAAGAGGCTGCAAAGAAATAGAAAAAAAAAACACATAAGAAAACGCATATGGGTACAAATCACACGAGGCCCTCCAAACACTTACCTAATGGCACCAACACGGTGGTGGTGGTGGTGGTGGCAAAGAGCAGAAGAGGCTGCAAAGAAATAGAAAAAAAAAACACATAAGAAAACGCATATGGGTACAAATCACACGAGGCCCTCCAAACACTTACCTAATGGCACAAACACGGTGGTGGTGGTGGTGGCAAAAAAAGCAGAAGAGGTTGCAAAGAAATGTAAAACAAAAAATAAGAAAACGCATATGGGTACAAATCACACGAGGCCCTCCAAACACTTACCTAATGGCACAAACACGGTGGTGGTGGTGGTGGTGGCAAAGAGCAGAAGAGGCTGCAAAGAAATAGAAAAAAAAAACACATAAGAAAACGCATATGGGTACAAATCACACGAGGCCCTCCAAACACTTACCTAATGGCACAAACACAGTGGTGGTGGTGGTGGTGGCAAAGAGCAGAAGAGGCTGCAAAGAAATGGAAAAAATACACATAAGAAAACGCATATGGGTACAAATCACACAAGGCCCTCCAAACACTTACCTAATGGCACAAACAGACTTGGTGGAGGGGGGGTGGTGTAATCCTTTATAGGCAAAAGGAGGCTGCAAACATTAAACATACATGAGAAATCGCATGACCTACATACGTGCACATAATAAATTACAGTTATCAGGAAAGCAAAAATGGTGTCTTTGGAAGCTGGGAAGGTAAGGGGGCAGGTTTAGATGCCAAATCTAGACTGCACACCTTTAACAAACATGAGAAAACACATGTCCAAACCACATGCACATGGGGCCAACTGCCAATGATTAAAAGACACTTGAGGGGTTCCCAAGCTATTGTGGGTTGGAGGGGATTCACCATAGACAACTTAAGCACACCCAAGATAAGTACAAATTCTCTCCTTCCTTTTTTTTGGGAGAGAGAGATACAATTGTCTTACCTCCAGATAATGTAGGTTGTGGGTCACAGGGTCTTGCTAGCACATAAGAAACATCGATCTATAACATCCAGCAGCCATATTGGCCATGTGCTCCTTTTATAGCTGGCTCACAGGTGTGATAATTAGCGGCCGTTTCTATATATATCTGCGCATTCGCGAATTTGCGCGTTCAAAATGGAGGACGATATCCCAGACGCATTAGATGGTGCAATGCTGGCATTTATCGGTGCCTTGTTTGAGGAGGCCCTAGCACAGGAGGCAGCAGAAGGTGGGGAAGCTGCAGCAGAAGGTGGGGAAGCTGCAGCAGCAGCAGCAGCACCTCCAGCAGCAGCACCTCCAGTCCGTGTGCCCTTACCTCGCCAGCCACGCATTTTTGCTCCAAGGATCTATTTGGACAAGCTGCGGGATTCTGATGTCAGGAGGAAGTTCCGGCTCGAGCGAGGAACTATTCTACACCTCTACCAGCTCATAGCAGAGAAAATTGACCCGGACACACAGCGCGGCCATGCGGTGCCCGGCATGGCCAGATTGCTGGCCACTTTGTATATTTTAGGGCGTGGCAGCTTCCAAGCCACTTCGGGAAGTATCATGGGCATTAGCCAGCCCACAGTTTCAAGGGTGTTCATGTTGGTCATTAATGCCATAGTCGATATAGTGCCCAATTTTATCCACTGGCCACAGAATGAAAATGAGTGGAATGAAGTCAAGTTGGGTTTCTACCTGCGGGCACACATGCCGCAAATCCTAGGGGCAATCGATGGCACCCACATAGCCATTAGGCCACCAAGGAGCCACGAAAGTGAGTACCGGAACCGCAAGCAGTACCACTCCGTGAACGTCCAATTAGTGTGTGACGCCAAACAGCGCATCATGAGTGTCAACACTGGTCACCCAGGGTCGTGCCATGATTCCAGTATGTTAAGAACCAGTACTCTGTACGAGGTGTTTGAAAGTGGACAAATGCCCGAAGGGTGGCTTATTGGTAAAGTATTTTGTCTTAACAACATAAACTGTAAGATTACATAGACATAGGAATAAGCTACATCGGTGTACACCCTGATTTAAGCAAAGCCTACCTAAAATGGATGTGTTAGGAGTTGTCAGGCTGTTCACACACAACCAGATCAGCAGCTTAGCAGCTCACAAAAGAAAGATTTGCAAAGTTGTCTTTGAGTCCAATGAAGGTGGTTAACCAATGTGTAAATGGTGTCCTCTAGCCACCCAAAGAAAACCTACAAATGATTCCAATGGTATTGCCATATCCCCAAAGTACTTTGCATAAGTGAGTCAATATTGGTTTCCTCACTCTAGTTGCAGATATATTCCAGAAGTAAGACCTAGGCTAATGTAATAGGAACAAAATAGGGGCCAAGTTGGAACTTGCAAGAGAAACCCACCACTTTGTGTGTCCTTTTTCCCATTTGTATTAGTGATTTAGGCAGTTAGACAGAGTTGAGATGTTTCATATGAGTTTTTGCAAACAGACGAGCAGGTTGTTTAGTAAAATGCCTAATTGTCTCCCATTTTGAGGAGTCATCTAAAGTCACATGATAGGAAGAACTAATGTATATTTTTCTTATTTTTCAGGGGATGCTGGTTACCCGCAGCTGACGTGGCTGATGGCTCCAATCAGGTACCCCCAGGGCCCAGCAGAGAGGAATTACAACAGGGCCTTGAGGAGAAGCCGGAGTATCATTGAGTTGACCATAGGTCTTCTCAAATCCCGGTTTCTCTGCTTGGCCCGGCCTGGGGGTGAACTCCTGTACTCTCCTACAAAGGCTTCCAAGATCATCCTGGCGTGCTGCGTGTTGCACAACATGTGCGTTGCCCGGGATGAATCTTGGGAGCTGACGGAGGAGAGGGAGCCAGAGGTCCGTCAGCCGGCGGCCCCCAGGCGGCGGAGCACCGCTGCCGGTATGGCCACCCGGAATACCCTGGTTGCTAGCCACTTTACATGTAAGTACTGTAACCGGTCAAGATAGGGCATGTGTATTAATTAGCTAGTTAGCAGAGGTGCCACTCACAGGGAGACAGAGGGTCATTATCATCTGCCAATGACACTTGCCATTGTAGATAAAGTGTAGTCAACATTGGTAAAATTGTGTTACTTGAGCAAAAACATGCACCTCTAACCATAAACATGTTGGTATTGTGAATAGTGTAAAGGGCTGAGAAGAGCTGGCAGGTGTTTATTTGTGTCTATGCCACCTGTGTAGTTATTGATAACATGAACGGCTGCTTGGTATCTTATGGTGTTGTAATTTTCCAGAACATCAACATCTTGGAATCATGGCACGTACCATGGGAAGCCTGTGGTGATGGGCTGTCTGGCGTCACAGGTGTGTATTCAAATGTTTACATTAATGATTTCTGGTTTGTGTAAGTTGGCATAAAATGTGTTATTTCACTCGTGATGTCGAAATTAAATGAAGTTCAGAATGAAGCAAACAGGCATTAAGATGTGATTTTCATAATGAAATGTCTTATCCTTTGTTTTATTTTTCCAGGAGTGGTACTGCTTGCGGGTGTAGGTGGTAGAAACCCACCTTGATGGACTCCACTCATCTTCTTTTGTGGTCAGTGGATATTTGGTAAGGCACATGGCCAATGACCAACATGAACACCCTGGAACTTCGAAAGTGGCTTGGAAGATGACCAGCAACCTTGCCATGCCTGTCCCCTATGAGCTGGTAGAGGTGCAGAATGGATTCTGAACTCTGCCTGAAGTTGTGGAAGACATCAGAATCCCGTAGCCATGGAGCAAAGATCGTGGTCTGGCGCTGTAAAGGCACACAGACTGGAGAGTGACAATATTATTTTGCTGCATCCCTCCTTCTGCTGTCATTCTCAAATAAATAAAGACTTTAGAATTGAACATGTGTTTTTTTGTTTTGTGTGGGTGCCTACAGACAAAAGGGCCATCCACACTGTAAGATTTAGAGAAAACTTTATCCTTCAGATTGACATTTTCTATGTAGTGCAAGGGCCTGCCTGATTGCATCCAAATTGAAAGTGTTGAGGTTTGAGCTTATATTATATGGTTTGGTTAAGTCTACAGGAAAAAGTCTAGACAAATTGTTAGTGTATGGCCCATTAAGCTGCCAAGGCCGGAGTTTTGCACTTTGCATGCTGCTTGTACTGGTGATGTGAGGGGTTGTAATGTAGAGTAGGGATGTGACAGTGTTGTGTTGAGGTGTGAGGCAAATGTAGTGTTGGACTATGAGGGTCTGTGTTGTTGAAATATGGAGAGAGTCCAATATCAGACACCTATGTTTATTGGTCAAGAAATTGTAAGAACCATGGTAAATATGAAAAGAATTGCATCTCGATAAAACTAGGACCACACTCATAAAATCAAAATTGTGTTGTTTCCATTGATGTGCTTGAAATTTGGGTAGGACACCCCCCCCCCCCCCCCAAATTCAAGATAGTTAAAAAAAACTGTTAAAAAAAATGAGAGTGAAAAGAGATCCCAAGTGTAGTGATGTGATTTGAACCCATGACGTTGTTAACTGCAGTGAAGTTGCAAAGCACTTAGCTATTGGGCAGAATAAAGCTGTATGGTGGAAAAAAAGGAGTGTGTTAAGGCTAAAAAGCACATATAGCTAAAGAACTAAACATTGTATGGAATGTGGGAAGAAGACCATGGTAAAATTGTGAGGTTTCATCTTGCCCTGAAGTAGGGTAGGGGTTTGGTCACTTGCCTTTGGTACTTTCAATCATAAGATCGATTCGACACACAGACAAGATCAAAAAAACACTTAAAATGGTGTAAGCTTGCAAGCGCTTCTGAGTGTAACATTATTTAGCAATATATATGATGTAATCCGTTACATTTTAGCAATATAAACAAACAAAGAAAATAAAAAAAGTAGGTGGAGATGGTAAGCCTCGAACCTACAGCAGAGGGAGATGAATTACAGACGTGTGATGTGTGCACTAATCCACTAGCCCACATCGCTATGTGAAACTGCTATAAGCACGAAGACATAAGTTTGCGAATTGGCGAAGCCGCGATCGTAAGTGAATCCCGCTGACGGCGGAATTCATTATTGCTGTTTCACTAGCCAATTCGCCGCAGCGCCAGTTAATTGATTTGAACGCGGCGAAACTGAAACACGTCATAGATGTTTGAAGCTGCAGTTTCTTTAAATCCGGCCCAATGTGTCACAATATATCAATGTACACTAGAAAAACAGTGAAAGAAGAGTCCGTGGAGAGGAAAAACGTCCAACAGGAAGCTCAGGTGGTGTGTTGAATAGATGTGACCTTCACCAAAACACCCAAAGTAATAGCCTCTTACCAGACTTATATGATCCCCATGACAGAGATCATATAGCGCTTGCAACAAGGGCTCATCACACTCCACAGCACTCCTCGATTCTTGTACATGTAAAGGATCACCTCCAGCAAAGAACTGCCTTAGTACCATCAAACAATATCCTCTCGTGGGGACATATAGTCATGTCACATGTAGGAAAAAGAGACCTCGCATGGTGTAATACGTTCAAGATATTACTTTTAATAAGAAGTAGATATTACACTCACATGTGAATCACGACATATAGGCATCAAGTTATGGTCTTGCGGGGATCTCCAGATGAAATGTGCGGTAGCTGCAGCCCGGTCTCCTGAGTGAAGTAACAGGACACTAAAGGGTGTGCATAAAGGGGACCGGTGATCGTCTGCTTTATGCACACCCTTTAGTGTCCTGTTACTTCACTCAGGAGACCGGGCTGCAGCTACCGCACATTTCATCTGGAGATCCCCGCAAGACCATAACTTGATGCCTATATGTCGTGATTCACATGTGAGTGTAATATCTACTTCTTATTAAAAGTAATATCTTGAACGTATTACACCATGCGAGGTCTCTTTTTCCTACATGTGACATGACTATATGTCCCCACGAGAGGATATTGTTTGATGGTACTAAGGCAGTTCTTTGCTGGAGGTGATCCTTTACATGTACAAGAATCGAGGAGTGCTGTGGAGTGTGATGAGCCCTTGTTGCAAGCGCTATATGATCTCTGTCATGGGGATCATATAAGTCTGGTAAGAGGCTATTACTTTGGGTGTTTTGGTGAAGGTCACATCTATTCAACACACCACCTGAGCTTCCTGTTGGACGTTTTTCCTCTCCACGGACTCTTCTTTCACTGTTTTTCTAGTGTACATTGATATATTGTGACACTATGTATCTAATATAGATTGCTCATTTTTTTGTGTTTTCCACCAAGCGCTGCATACTCTTGTTTTCAAGAATTAAAAACTTCCTGCAGCCAGAAGGACAGGTGTTTGTGAATAGCTGCAGTTGATCAGCCTATACAAAGCAATAACAGGCTGACAGCAACCGCAGCTCTCAGTGACTGTTCAGATATAAACATCTGTCCTTAGCTGCAGCTAATCACTGGATGTGCAAACACCAACTAACAGCTGCAGGCGCTGCAAGCCTATCATTGCTTTGTATAGGCTGATTGGCCCCTATATTTATCATTCTGGCCACAAGAAGCCTCTGATGCTTGCCACTGAAATTTGCACTATGGCCCTGTTTGCAAGTGTGAATAGGGCCCAAACCTGAACCTCAGGCAAACAGCTAAATCCACAAATAAAATACCCTACTGTATATGGGAGCTGTTTTACCAGTTAAAGGTATTCGTATTCCTGTTTATTAAGTACTGAGATTTACACATCCCAATTACACAGTTGATCCCTGGCTAGTGATGGATAGTGTTTAAGGGGCCTGGATAGGGTGGCTGTTCCTGTCAAGTTTGCTCTGGTCCCACCCTGCTCCTTCACATGGGATAGTCACATACCAGTCTTTAAGGAAAGAACTCCGCCATCTTGTGTCTTTCATTCTCCTGGCCTGAGGCCCACCTCTGCACATATTCCTGGCCTGAGGCCTGTTATCTGAAAAAAGAATGTCCAGTCCAAAAGCATTTTTTAAGCTTTACTGCATCAACTCAGGTTTAAATGACAATACATCTCCTTTATAGTACACAGTCACAGTGCAGAAGACTCTGTAAGGTACACAGTATCATTGCAATCAGTCATCTTCCTAGATGTTTCCAGTCAATCCCCACAGGTGTTCCCAAACATAGGTTGTTCCTCAAACTTAGGCCCTGAGGCCATCCTGAATCAAGTCAGCTTCAAATGAAGCTCAGGGGTGTCAAGGTTCCTCCACCTTCTCTCTGTGTGCCCATTTCTGGGCCTCTTAGCAGTTCAGCCCTGCAAAAGACCCTCTCGTTTTCTCCATAGGACACAGACCTACATGTTGTTGGTCAGGGGTGTCCTGTTCCCATACCCCAATCTATCAGGGCTCACCCATAGCTGGTAATAAAAGGGCATAGACTGTACCCAATACATCACCAAAAGAAGGACTAAAAATAAAGGGGAACTACACCTGCAAACAAGCGTGAGAGTTACAGTAAGGAATACAAGGAGAGTTGAGGTAAAGGTTAGGGTTATAGGAAAGGATAGTGTGATAGTTTTAGGATTACAAGAAGAGTTAGTCAGTGTTAGGGTTATAAGAAAGGATAGTATTAGGATTATAAGGAGAGTTAAGCAGTGTTAGGGTTATAGGAAGGGATAGTGTGATAGTTAGTGTTAGTATTATAAGAAGAGTTATTGAGTGTTAGGGTTATAGGGAGGGATAGTTTGATAGTTGTTAGTCAGAGGTGTTCTGGTTCCGATACCCAAATTATCTCACAGCTGGTATTAAAAGGGCACAGACTGTACCCACTTCATCACCAAAGGAGGGACAAATTTACAAATAAAGGGGCACTACACATGCCAACAAGCATGAGAGTTACTGTTAGGATTACAAGGAAAGTTGGAGTCAATGTTAGGGTTATAGGAAAGGATAGTGTGATAGTTAGTGTTAGGGTTATAAGGAGAGTTAGTCAGTTTTAGGGTTAAAGGGAGGGATAGTGTGATAGTTAGTGTTAGGGTTATTAGGAGAGTTAGTCAGTGTTAGGGTTGTAGGAAAGAATAGTGTGATAGTGTTAGGATTATACGGAGAGTTAGTCAGTGTTAGGGTTGTAGGGAGACATAGTGTGATAGTTTTAGGATTACAGGGAGAGTTAGTCAGTGTTAGGGTTGTAGGAAAGAATAGTGTGATAGTGTTAGGATTATACGGAGAGTTAGTCAGTGTTAGGGTTGTAGGGAGAGATAGTGTGATAGTTTTAGGATTACAAGGAGAGTTAGTCAGTGTTAGGGTTATAAGGAGAGATAGTGTGATAGTTTTAGGATTACAGGGAGAGTTAGTCAGTGTTAGGGTTATAGGGAAGGATGATGTGAGAGTTAAGATCTATTGACACCACATTACACTGTGTTACAACCCACATGTAGCGGCACAATGCATTAGACAGACAGTTCATAATAAATGTAAATGTATGTGAGTGTTCAATATCTGTGTTCCTTTTATAATTCTGAAGTTCTATACTGCATATGTTTTCACATTAAAAATGATAGTTTATCTAGTTCTACTTATAAATATAATTTCAGTTATTTTTATGACTTATGTTACCTAATTATTAACACCATATTTCAGGATACATCACATATCATTTTTTCCTTTCTCACTTACCATTCTTTGCCACACATGCAAAGATTTTATATGTCAGTGTAAACACTGAAAGCAAACCTGGACCTGTGCTTAGAGCAGGCAGACTCTGCAGTTTCAAACAGCACTACATTTTTTTTGTCTGTTTTTATAGTTTTCTAAAGCCTTGATTTGTGAGCTGATCTGCAGGACATTTATAAATCTTACAGATAAAAATAATGATGATAATTCCAAACTAAGCATAACAAGTAAGCTGAAAATAGCTGCTCAGTTCTCATGTTCAGAAGATGTAGATCTATTTGTTATTCTATCATTGCTGCAGACCATTCACAGAGCGTGGGGCATGGAACACATGCCTGTTATTGTCAAGGTTTTCCTGGAAAGTAAGTGAGACTTACTATTTTCCTGTTACAGGAAGATAACATTGAAGTGTTTTTTTTTGTTTGTTTTTTAATTTTAGAATGGGGTCTAGGGTCTAGCTTTCTAGAAAAGGCACGTCTGCAAATGAAAATATACTGTGGTTGCCATGATTTTATAGTACATTTTGCATTAACCTACTTAAAGTAAATGTTATTACAGATACACTTTTTTATACAAATTTCTTTATTCATTTCTTTATACTCGCTAATAAAAAAAAAAGTAAAAAAATATGAACAAAAAAAAAAAGTTTTAACCATATTAAAAGGTAATGCTACTTTTTGATTTTTTATATGTACTACTCGCAGTCAGTAGATGGCGAGGTCTGTGCTGCCACGCAGCTTTAACTGTCTAGCAGTTGTTATTACATGTTATGTTATGCTATGATATTGGTATCTTCCTAGCACCCCTGCTGTTTCTGGCTAGATGGTTTCTACCATCTCCATTTTCCTGCTGTAACTGCCATTTTGTTTAGTTGTTATGAGGAGACTGCAGAGTGTGGAAGCTGTGTAACTTCATTGTAAATTTACCTATGGAAAAGCCTCTATGTTTATGCCTTTGCTAACTTGAAGCATAAAGAAGCATTGGAGAACACCTCTGGAGTCTTTATTCATTGAGTAAACTATCTGTTAAAGCCATCATTCAACCTGCTGCACACACTTAGAGACTGGGGGTCTACAAGAAGGTCACAGGTACAATCGATGCTGAGACAGAACAGTAAATTTACAATTATCCATCACACAGTTATCTCTGCAGCTTCAGCAGTAAATTTCCAAGAAGTACTTGAAGTAAATTTAAAGGAATACACAGCTTCAGAGAATACATTTCCATGAAGAATCCATCACAGGTATCTCTGCAGCCTGCAGCTTCAGAACTGTGAGTACCACACTTGTCTGTGAGTCACCAGAAGCATTACTCTGCATATGAAACCAGCCACCTATTACGGCTTCATTACTGTTACAGCCTTCTGAGGTGATCCAGTTTGAACTAGTTCCAGTCCTAGCCACTATTGTAACAAAAAATACCTCAGCCCAGCCTGCTTACTAACAGAAGTTACTACTTACAGAGCTGAGCTCTGGCAGATTTCTAACAAGACACCAGAAATACAGTACTTATTATGTCTGACAGAGATCTCACAGAATTACCTGCATTTAGTCAAGATAAAGCAGACTCCTTACTTCATTCTGCTCGTCCTGTCAGAGCCCCTCATCCATCCTTGAAGGCATGGGAGGTTTATGAAGCAAGTAAGGAAGAAACATCTAGTAACTTGACTGCATTATGGGAAAAGACTTTAAGTTGTATAACAGCCACTAATGAAACTAGCAACAATTCTGAGCAATTGAACACTGCTCTCTCAAGGGTTAAGAAGGCATTTGAGAATTATAAAAGACTTTCTGAGAAGTACTATTCTCTATTGTCACATTCCAACATAGAGGAAGCTGCATTGGAATTAAAGGACTTTACTTCTAATGACCAGCAGAGGCATAGTACATATCTTGAAGCAAAGGCACAGATAGAAGGGAGATTGGCACAGATACATGAGACTACATCCTGTAACTCTGCTTCTTCCAGACACTCAGGAAAATCTTCTAGGTCTGCCCGCTCATATCATAAATCTTCTTCTAAGTCATTGCGGTCCTGCTCTATAAGGTCAATACTGAGCGACCAAATACTCAAAGCTCGCCAAAAGGTTGCAGTAGCCCAGGTTCAAGCCGCCTGCTCTGAAAAAGAAGCAGCCTTCAAGGCAGAAGCTAAATGCAAGGAAGCAAGAATACAAGCAGAAACAGAGGCTCAGCTAGAAATTCTTCAGAAGAATAGAGAAAAGGAAGTAGCTTTAGCAGAGTTATCTGTCTTGGAACAAGCCCTATTGGAAGAAGAAGGAGCAGCTTGTACCAGCTTAGCTGCTTGTCAAGACCCTGTTGAAAGGACCCTACAGTTTGTCCTAACTCAGAACCACGACAATACAGTCCCACCTACAGTTGGAGATTCTTCTCATAATCATCCAGCAAGTGGATCAGAAGGCAATGTGTTGCCAAAGCAAGCTGGTCAACTAGACGCACCTACTAACAGAGACCCTCCACAACTACCGCACGTCACAAAATCAAGTGAATCAACCTACGCAGCTCATGTGCCACCACAACCCTATGTGCATAGAGATTACAAGGGCACAGCAGAAGACTACAGAATGAACTCTATACCCCCTTTGATACAGCTCTCTTTGACTTCAAATGCTCAGAGACCTTCAGTCGACAGACCCTTACCTAAATTAAACCCATCTGCAACACCTTTCTCTCTACCTACCAGCCAACATCAGATACCAACCATGGTCCAAGACAGCGCACCATCAGTAGACCCTGTGGCTATAAAAACTGAAAGCACTGACATTGCAGAGTTCAGCAAATATATGATTCGACGAGAGTTGATTACAACTGGACTGTCTGGATTTGATGACCGCCCAGAAAACTACAGGAGTTGGAGATCTACATTTAAGGCGGTAACCAAGAACTTGGACATTGAACCTCAAGCAGAACTTGACTTACTAATAAAGTGGTTGGGGCGTCAATCTTCAGAACAAGTAAAGAGACTTAAATCTGTCTACATTTATAACTTTAAAGCAGGCCTTGATGCTGCCTGGGAACGTCTAGAACAAGACTATGGGAGCCCCGAAGTCATTGAATCTGCCTTATTCCAGAGACTAAACGACTTTCCTAAAATCTCTGTTAAGGACAATCATAAGCTTAGAGAGTTAGGTGACCTCCTTCATGAACTTGAAATTGCTAAGTTAGATCCTAGTTTACCAGGTCTTAGCTATTTAGACACTGCTCAGGGCGTAAATCCTATTGTAGCAAAGTTGCCTAATCATCTTCAGGGAAAGTGGACTAGTGTAGGATCAAAGTATAAGTATGAGCATTGTGTTTCCTTCCCTCCCTTTTCTTATTTTTCAGAGTTCGTGCGGAAGGTTGCAAGATCCAAGAATGACCCAAGCTTCTTCTATTCAGATACAACCACCATTCCTTTAAGTACTTCAAGGGGTATTGCCACCAACAGTAAATTCAAGGATTTAAGGCATCCTATTGCCGTGAGGAAGACCGCGATAGCATCCAACGTCTTAGCTACAGACATCAAAGCTAGCAATCTTAATCAACAGTGTCCTATTCATAATGCGCCACACTCTCTCTCCAAATGTCGTGCATTTAAGGACAAGCCTATTGAAGAACGCAAGTCATTTCTCAAAGAGCATAATATCTGTTTTAAGTGTTGTGCATCCTCCGATCATTTAGCTAGAGACTGTAAGATCGTCATCAGATGTTCTCTCTGCAACAGTGCCAAACATGTGGACGCTCTTCATTCAGACCTGTTCAAAAGGAAACCTTCACCCGGCAGCAACCCCAAGACTACATCAGATGATGGCGGGGAGAGAACTGAGCAATATGCCGACCCCGTAACCACAAGGTGTACAGAGGTATGTGGAGAAGGGATTCATAGCAAGTCTTGTAGCAAGATATGTCTTGTAAGAGTTTTTCCTGAAGGATGTCCACAAAAATCCATAAAAATGTATGCCATACTCGATGATCAGAGCAATCACTCATTGGCCAGTACAGAATTCTTTGACCTATTCAACATTCAAGGAGAGACCTGGTCTTATACCTTGCAGACATGTGCAGGAAAGGTCAATACTTCTGGAAGAAGAGCCCATGGCTTCGTAGTTGCATCAGAATATGAGGACACAGAGTTTCCTCTTCCAACTCTAATCGAATGTGATCAGCTACCGAACAACAGAGAAGAAATCCCCACACCAGAGGTTGCACGTCATCACCCTCATTTGAGTCACATTGCTAACTACATTCCACCACTTAACAAGGATGTTAAGATTTTGATTCTACTAGGGAGAGACATTCCTAGAGTTCATAAAATAAGAGAGTTATGTAACGGTCCAGATGATGCTCCTCAGGCCCAGAAACTCGATCTTGGATGGGTGATAATAGGAGAAGTCTGCTTAGACCAATCTCACAAGCTCTTGGATGTAGCTTCCTACAAAACTAATGTTACCTGTCAATTGATGAAATGTCCATCGCACTATTATGTGAAGGAAAGACTTGATTTTAAGAACGAAGTTCCATATCAAGCACTCCAAAGCATTAACTGCAAGCTCACTTCTCAAAAGGACTTTGGTGATTCAGTGTACCAGACTACTTGTGATGACAACAAGATTGCTCCTTCAGTCGAAGACAAGGAGCTCATTAAGATTACTAAGAAGAGTTCTTCAAGGACAATTCCAACAATTGGGTAGCTCCAGTACCCTTCCGAGTACCAAGGCTTACTCTCCCTAACAATCGAGAACAAGCTTTAACCAGATTTGCTGCACTGAAGAAAACTCTCCGTAACAAACCTGAGAAGCGAGAGCACTTTCTAGCATTCATGCAGAAGATTTTAGTGCCAGCAGTTGTCCTCACACAAACCATTTGGTTTTCAGAACCCAAGTTTTTAATGGACCAGTCTTCTACAAACTCAGAAGAAGATATCGATTTCTACCTGGAGGATCCAGATAATGATCCGGAAATCCGGCCTGAAGTTGTAGCATTGAGTTCCAACATCTGCTCAAGAAGAAATTTGGAGGATGAAGATGCCTCCACAGTTATGGGGGATGGAGCTGATGAATGGATGCAGGCCAAGACTCTGGTTAAGCCTCCGGACCAGCTGGAACTCAGCGAGGCTGAACTTAAGGAGGAATTCACTCGTATCCTGACTGCAAACAACCCTCATGCCCCCCAGAACATTGTGAGGTACAGTTTTAAGGAACGGGCCTACAAACCCATTAGCATCGTGGACCAGCTGACCGTACACTTCTCCCTGGATGGAAACATGTCACACAAAGACTCTAATGAAGCGCGGCGACAAGGGGCGAAGTTGGGAGTCATTGAAGAGACTCAGACCAACGACTCGACAGAGCCGGGAGACAAAGTTACAGATGGGAAGTCTGACGCTCAGGCTAGTGAAGAATGGACAGAAGGTGAGAAAATACCATCCAGGAACAAGAAGGAGAGAAAACTGACCAACCAGTTCAATTATAGCGAGAGAGCGTCCCAGAGCATTAACAAACCCCTGCGGGAGCGAGCTTCTCAGACAGAGCCACCTCCAAGGGCCACCTTCTCTGCCACTGCAAACCAGTGGAAATTCAACCCACCACACGCTTCACACATGGGCGGAGCATGGGAACGTATGATTGGGATGGCAAGGCGCATACTGGATTCTATGTTGCTTGATGTGAGTTCTTCACGTCTTACCCATGAAGTACTTACTACATTCCTTGCTGAGGCTGCAGCAATAATCAACTCAAGAACGCTGACAGCTGTATCCACAGACCCAGCATGTCCAACTGTTTTAACTCCAGCTGCATTATTGAGCCGGAAAATTGGACAGATCCCAGCGCCAAAGAGCATCTTTGATGAAAAGGACATATATAAACGTCAATGGAGATATGCTCAATACCTTGCAGATTGTTTCTGGGACAGATGGAGGAGGGAATACCTCACTCTTCTTCAAGGATGTAAAAAGTGGCAAACCCAGAAGCCTAACTTAAAGGAAGGGGACCTGGTTCTTCTAAAAGACAAGCAAACCAATCGGATCCAGTGGCCAGTTGGAGTTAATACAAAGGCCATTGCTAGTGATGATGGAAAGGTCCGAAGTGTGGAAGTCAGGATTGTAAAGGACAGGAGCCCAAAAACCTTCCTGAGACCAGTCACTGAGACAGTCCTAATTATGCCTGCTTCCAAAAATTCTGATTCAGTGTTATGTGAAGGAGTCACTTAGATCTCTAGCATAGTTAGCTTAGAGGAGAGGGCTACATAGCATTCTACTGTATGCAATGTTAATTGTATGTTTATGGAAAATAATTGTGTAGTGGTATCTCACGATACCAGGCGGGGAGTGTGCTGCCACGCAGCTTTAACTGTCTAGCAGTTGTTATTACATGTTATGTTATGCTATGATATTGGTATCTTCCTAGCACCCCTGCTGTTTCTGGCTAGATGGTTTCTCCCATCTCCATTTTCCTGCTGTAACTGCCATTTTGTTTAGTTGTTATGAGGAGACTGCAGAGTGTGGAAGCTGTGTAACTTCATTGTAAATTTACCTATGGAAAAGCCTCTATGTTTATGCCTTTGCTAACTTGAAGCATAAAGAAGCATTGGAGAACACCTCTGGAGTCTTTATTCATTGAGTAAACTATCTGTTAAAGCCATCATTCAACCTGCTGCACACACTTAGAGACTGGGGGTCTACAAGAAGGTCACAGGTACAATCGATGCTGAGACAGAACAAGGTCCAATCAGATTAATGAATGACCAAAAAAAAAAAAAGAGATTTTTGACTTACCGTAAAATCCATTTCTCTGATGCTTACTGATGGACACAGCTCTTCATCTTCATGACCTAGGGTCATGCCCCCTACAGGAGTAGGACTCTAGGCAGAGAAAAAAGCTTGAGCACGCCTATGGGGCAGTCCCTGGGGGTATACTCTTATTTCCTGCTATAAGTATTCAGTTTTGTAACAAGCAGTGTCAGAAGAAAATAAAAACAACTCCTAAGAGGGGCGGTTGCTGTGTCCATCAATGAACATCAGAGAAATTGATTTTACGGTAAGTCAGGAATCCCATTATCTCTTTCGTATATTGACAGACACAGCTATTCATCTTCATGACCATAGGGACGTCCCAAAGCAGTGTCAAACATGAGGGGTGGGAACAGCAGAAAACAAACTTCCCCAAGGCTAAACATAGCCAACCAGGTAACTTGGAGCTCAACTATTAACAACTGGAGCTCACCTGAAAAAACACCCTCAAAGAGGACAAGTCCTCTAAATAGCAGCCTGAAAAACTTTGCGGAGATGCCAACACATCCACTTTATACAGCTTTGTGAATGTGTGTACAGACCACCAGGTGGCCGCCTTGCAAACCTGCACCACTGATGACGGAAGGCTCAGGAGGCACTAAGCGCCCAAGTAGAGTATGCCCTGACAGGGAAAGAAGGAACCTGACCCTTAATAGAATAAGCCTGAACCACAGTCTGTCTGATCCATCTGGAAATGGTTGCAGAAGAAGCAGCCAGCCCCTTGCGAGGTCCATCTGTAAGGACAAATAATGAGTATGACTTCCGAATCGACTCCGTAGCTGCCAGGTACACCCTAATTGCCCAAACCACATCCAGGGAATGCAAGGCAACTTCCTTAGGATGCTTAGGCTTAGGACACAGGGAGGGCAACACAATGTCTTCATTCAGATGAAAATCAGAGAAGACCTTTGGAAGGAACGATGGACATGGCCGAAGAGCCACCTTATCCCTGTGAACCACTAGGTAAGGTGAACAACAAGACAGCGCCACCAGCTCAGACGCCACCAGCTCAGACACCCTGCGCGCAGAAGTAATAGCCACCAAAAAGGCCACCTTCTAGGACAACGTAAGCAGGGGAATCTCCCAAATATTTTCAAAGGGAGATTTCTGGACAACTGACAACACCAAATTGAGGTCCTACGGTGGCAATGGAGATCGCACCGGGGGGAACCAAGTGTCTCACTCCCTGGAGAAAGGTACACACCAAAGAGTGTGTGGCCAACGGACGTTGAAAGAAAATCGCCAAGGCCAAGACCTGGCCTTTGATGGTACTCAACGCCAGATGCTGCTCGACCACTCGCTGGAGGAAGGCCAAGATCCGAGTCACCGAAAAGGAGCGAGGGTGAACCCGTAGGGATTCAAACCATGCAATGTATGTCTTCCGAATAAGTTGGTAAATCTTCCTGGAAGTAGATTTTCTAGCTTTTAAAAGCGTAGGAATCACCGATTCAGACAACCCTCTATCCTTCAGCACCTGGCTTTCAACAGCCAAGCCATCAAAGCCAGAGACTGTAAAGCAGGATGGAAGATCAGTCCTTGGGACAGCAGATCTTCCCTGAGAGGAAGTCTCCAAGGAGCATCGGCGACCAGCCATACCAGATCAGTGTACCAAGACTGACAAGGCCAGTCTGGAGACACTAGAATGACTAGATTCCCTTCCGCCTCAATGCTGCGCAGGAGTCTCGGCAGAAGTTTGAGAGGAGGAAAGGCATATATCAGACGATACTGACTCCAGGGAGCCACTAAGGCGTCTGTGGCATCGGCTAGAGGATCCCGAGACCGTGCCACAAACCTCTGTACTTTTCTGTTAAGGCGAAAGGCCAACAGATCCACCTCAGGAGTCCCCCCTGGAGACACAACATCCTTATGTACCACCACCTAATATTTATATTTTTATGTAGAATATCTCTGAAATGATGTGGGATCTAACGTTAAAAACCACTTCATCTTACGAATATCTATTAGCCTGAATGATTTTTAGCTAGAAAATTTGATAAGGCCTCCTTAATCACTTATTAAGTCT
This sequence comes from Pelophylax lessonae, assembly GCF_965119305.1. NCBI lineage: Eukaryota > Metazoa > Chordata > Amphibia > Anura > Ranidae > Pelophylax > Pelophylax lessonae. Next base: position 112,214,413 of record NC_138771.1, read on the forward strand.
CTAATTACGTGAAATCTAACGTTAAACCATTTGATCCTACCAAATCTAACAAATAGCCTCTAAAATAGCTAACTGTTTGGTACATTTTTTGATAAGGGGGGGCTGATGATGAGTTAGCCTCCCCAGCACATAACTGTAATTATTGCTTCTTCTGTGTGAGATCTAACGCAAACAACAATTAATCCAACCTGATCTAACAAAGATCTAACATACTGCATAAGTTTTATTCAAAAATTTTGATTTGGGGGGGCTAACCCGGCTGGGGTACTGTCCTGGGCTGGCTGGCCCAAATCTTTTATTCACTGCATTTTACCTCTTTAATTCCTGGAAGCTCAACATCCTGTGTGAGCATTACCACAACTTTCTGCTTTCAGAAAGCTGTGCAGCTCCCTGCCGACCCCTCCCACCAGACATGATCTGGGTGCATTCCATGGAGACCTAGTGATGATGTCACTGGGTCTAAAATAAGGTTTGTAATGGAAACATAAAGTTTTTCATTTTATAACTTCATTAGCATGTAGTCCTTAGACTACCACTATTTTTGCTCAGCAGCAGTGGCGTCGGGAGGGGGGGGGGGTTTCTGACCAGGGCAATAGCCCAGAGTGGGCGCCCAAAAAACCCCGGGTGTCTTATTGCTTATTTAAAATTATTAGCCCTGAGTCCCAAGGCCTCGGGTTGGCCGGGAACTCGGGGCTACATACCTCAGCTATACAGCACATCTAGTGATTGATGGGCGATCCGGGGCGGCCGCAAGGGGAGTGATTGGAGCTGTCAAGTTTAAGCGTTGATGTTGAGTGTGGGCGGTGCCGGTATGCAGGGCTCCGCCCCGTTGTTCTGTGCATAGGCAAACAGCAGCTGGCCAGGAAGGAAGGTGGCAGGGGGTGGGACCAATTGTAACTACTGTATGTGCATCCACAGCTCTGTATAATAAACCTGAATTATACACTGCTGAGGGTCCACATACAGTAGTTACAATTGCCACCTTCCTCCCCGGCCAGCTGCTGTTTGTCTATGCACGGAACAAAGGGGCGGAACCCCGCATACCAGCCCTGCTCAAACCCCAACATCAGTGTTTCAACTTGACAGCTCCAATCACTCTTCTTGTGGCTGCACCGGATCGCCCACCAATCACTGGCTGTGCTGTATAAATGTTACACTGCTGCATGTCCTGCTATATGCTACACTCATTTATGTTCCATATGATGCCGCCATTCTTTCCTCAGCTCTTGTATGCTGCTAATCAAGATTTTAAGATAAGTGTGCTATATTTAACTAATTGGTGTCTTTGCAGTTTAACTAATTCCTGAACCTTGCACCCCGTACAACATTCCTGAACCTTGCACCCTGTACAACGCATTCCTGAACCTTCTACCCCATACAGGGCATTCCTGAACCTTGCACCCCATACAATGCATTCTTGAACCTTGCACTCCGTACAACGCATTCCTGAACCTTGCACTCCGTACAACGTATTCCTGAACCTTGCACTCTATGCAACGAATTCCTGAACCTTGCACCCCGTACAACGCATTCCTGAACTTTGCACACCAAACAATGCATTCCTGAACCTTGCACCCAGTACAACGCATTCCTGAACCTTGCACCCTGTACAACTCATTTCTGAACCTTGCATCCTGTACAAGCATTCCTGAACCTTGCAGCCTGTACAGTGCATTCCTGATTCTTGCACCCTGTACAACGCATTCTTGGACCTTGTACCCTGTACAACGCACTGCTGAATCTTGCACTCTGTATGTAACGCATTACTGAACCTTGCACCCTGTGCAAAGAATTCCTGAACCCTGCACTCTGTACAACTCATTCCTGAACTTTGCACTTTGTACACACAAATGCACAAATCCTTCCACACTTACACACTTAGCGTACCCCACTCTTCCACAGTTTGTGCAAAACCATTTGCAATGAAAGCGTTTTTATTCTTTTTTTTTTTTTAAGTAATGATTGTACTGGTGTTTGTGTCCTTGAGACTCCAGCTTGTGGGACAGCAATCAAAGATGTTTTATAAGTACAAGGAAGCGTGTTTTTTTAAGAATTTGGCCACACCCATTTTGCCACGCTAAGCGCCACAGTTTACTTCCTCTCTCAAGTGTCCCTCATTCTGAAGATCAAAAGTTGGGAGGTATAGGGCTATAGTACACAGTTTGCACACCAGCGCTGAATAGAGAGCGGTAGCTGGCGGAGTTAACTTTCCAAATTACCCAGCAGGTGATATTGGTTGCTAGGACCACCTAGCAACCAATCACCTGCTGGGTAACTCGGAAAGTTAACTCCGGCAACTCCTGCTCTCTATTCAGCGCTGGTGTTTCTCTCTCCAGTTCTGCCTCTGTCCTGCTCCCTGCTCCACTCTCCTGTGCCCCCCCCCCTCTGAATGCATGAATCAGGTAGGAAGGGGCAGAGCTGTGGGGGGGGGGCTGTGTAATGCAAAAGGGGTACAGAGGTGTGTGTGGGGGGGGCTGTGTAATGCAAAAGGGGTCCAGAGGTGTGGGGGGCTGTGTAATATAAAAGAGGTCCAGAGGTGTGTGGGGGGGGTGGCTGTGTAATGTAAAGGGGTCTAGGGTTGTGGGAGGGGGGCTGTGTAATGTAAAGGGTTCCAGAAGTGTGGGGGGCTGTGTAATGCAAAAGGGGTCCAGAGTTGTGGGGGGCGCTGTGTAATGTAAAAGGGTCCAGAAGTGTGGAGGGGCCCTGTGTAATGTAAAGGGGTCCAGAGGTCTGGGGGGGCTGTGTAATGTAATGGGGTCCAGAGTTGTCGCCCCATCAAAGTGCTCTCCTTTAATCTTGCACTCACACTCACACTTACACTCACCTTTAATCCAGTGTCGGGCAAAGCTCCCTGTCGCTGATCTTCACGCCCCCTTCTGATGTCTGGGCAGCCCCCCCTCATTAATCACTTAATAAGTCTCTAATTTTGTCAGATCTAATGTTAAAACCACTTGATCTTACTGGATCTAACAAAAATCTATTAGCCTGAGTGATTTTTGGCTAGAAAAGTGGGGGCAAGCCCGTCCTTATGTACCACCACCTATTATCTCTATTTTTATATGGAGTATCTCTGAAATTATGTGAGATCTAACGTTAGAACCACCGTATCTTACCGAATTTAAATGGATCAAAAATGTGTATTGATAAACACAAAATGCGGCTAGAATATGCATCAACTGCAACCTGCATTGGTGTGAACCAGGCCTAAGTCCTAGTTATTTCCAATAATAAATGTAGCACTGTCTCTGTAGGGCTTGTTGTATTATGACTTGTTGGGCCTCCTCTGATTACCAGCAAATAGTCACTTAGGGTACAGTTCACACATTCAACCTTACTCCCAATGGCTCGTTGCTCAATAAACAGTGCAGGGGTGTTTTCATTTTTGTATTTATTGTGGAACTTGGATGGGAAAAGAGAATAGTAGGATACTCCAACTGGAACTATGTACATTGAATAAGGACAACTCTCACTTGGCCTCACCAGGTTGCTTGTGGAAGCAGTCACACTGCTTAAACCATACTGCCACATATATAGAAAGGGTTAAGTCTCCTTGCTCTTTCTCCAGCAATAGACTTGGTTATCTACATTCTCTTCAGGACACTTTCTAGCATCCCCCTTACTGACACCCGTCCACTGACTCTTCTATCTGCAGGGGTGCAGATAAGAGGAAAAAGCCGCTCAGGTGAGGCAAAGTGCTCTGGTGCAGGTCGGATCCGTCATCCAGAAGTCTAGAAGTTCAAAGAAAATGTGACCGCACTCAGAAAAAGTTGAAGGATGAAGTGTTTAATTCCCCGTAAATGAAATACAAACAGTGCTTCAGATAGACACGGGACAGGTAAACGTGTTTCACGATTCTACAGATCGCTTAATCATTACCAAGCACTGTTTGTATTTCATTTACGGGGAATTAAACACTTCATCCTTTAACTTTTTCTGAGTGCGGTCACATTTTCTTTGAATTTCTGGATATCTGCAGGGGTGGCCACCCTCAGGTCAGGCCCCTTGACACAGATCTGTACTCACTGTACTGCAGAATCAGATCCTCCAGTGTCTCCCCTTTCAGTCAGCTTCATAGGACCTCCAGGTTCAGTTCCTCTCTAGCTCTCTCTAAGCCCTCAAGTCGACTACCTGAGGCCGCATGGCATCTGTACAGAGGAGGAGGCAGCCACCCCCTCCCTCCGGGACTCTATCTGCTATCCAGCTGAAAGACCCCAAGCACATGTGCTCCTGGCTTTTATACAGTATCCCATCATGCACCAAGACACTTTCCTCTGCCAAATCACCAGGGCTGTATTAAACACCTGTGCACTCATTCATCAGGTTATCTCCCACTGTGTCATGAACTTGCAATAGCGTTTGGCAGCTTACCTGTTCCTTAATGTCTGCATTAGAGGCCAGATTCCCTTTCTGGTTCCTTTTTATCATCTCTCCTTCCTGTTCGGCCCCACCCCAGGCCATCACAGGAAGTCTATATTAACCAAATTTTTTTTGGGGGGGGGGGGGGGGCGCAAAAAGAAAAATGTAATAGGTATTGATTTGCGGCAAAAAACGCGGTAAAAAATTGCGCACATTGTACACAGGTAAAGTGCTATGCTAAGTTAGCATAGCACTTTACCTCAAAGGGGGGTGATCTATGTGCTGCCACTAAGGTATCAGATCAGGAGGAAAAACAGGGGGAAGGAATATTACTAAAATATGTGAAGCACACTGGTAAATATAATAGACACAAACTGAGGACCACGGTCCTAAACCCTCAGCAGCCAATTCTAGTATTATCACCAAATACTGAGAAATAAACTGAGAGCAAAGAGTGAATCAGCGCTAGTGGGAAACAGCTTCTAAAGTGCTTACAGTGCTTTGCAACCTAAAATGCTGGATAAAAACGCATGAATAAATACAAAACTATGAAAGGGTCTGGTTGGTATGATATCTCGGTGATCAGGGAGTTTTTTAACCCAATATGTAAAAAGTTTAAGCTGGAGTCTTCCTAAAAAATAATCAACCAAATAATCACATCATGCGATCACATTTGCGAAAATCGCAGAACATTGTATGTACATAGTTTCCTGGATTGGTGATTAACATACAATGTTCTGCGATTTTCGCAAATGTGATCGCATGATATGATTATTTGGTTGGTTATTTTCTAGGAAGACTCCAGCTTAAACTTTTTTGCATATTGGGTTAAAAAACTCCCCGATCACCGAGATATCATACCAACCAGACCCTTTCATAGTTTTGTATTTATTCATGCGTTTTTATCCAGCATTTTAGGTTGAAAAGCACTGTGAGCAGAGCACTTTAGAAGCTGTTTCCCACTAGCGCCGATTCACTCTTTTCTCTCATAGCACTTTACCTGTGTACAATGTAATTGGCCTGGCCTGTACTGTCTTATATTGTGTACACTGCTAAGCAGGCTGCTGGCCTGGCACTATATATTTATTATTATTAATAGTAAATGGCAGCCATAGCTGCTTAGCAGTGTACACAATATAAGACAGTGCAGGCCAGGCCAAATACATTGTACACAGTTAAAGTGCTATGCTAAGTTAGCATAGCACTTTACAATGTAATTGGCCTGGCCTGCACTGTCTTATATTGTGTACACACTGCTAAGCAGGCTGCTGGCCTGGCCGCAGTCCCGCACACAGAAGGAGGGAGGCACTGAGTCTGAGGCAGCGGCTGCAGTGCAGAATCACTTACCTCCTGTCCTGCTCTTGGGCTGGCCTGGCTCTCTCTCTCACGAGTCACGCCGACCGGACGACCGACTCTGTCACTGCCTGGAGGCTGGCGTTCTGCTGGCTGCTCTGCTCTCTCTGCTCCTGCTGACAACCCGGGACTCGGAGTCGGGAGACTCGGTCGGACTCTGGCACTCTGCTCTGGTGACTGCTGGTCTCTCGTCTGGATGTCTTCTCTTCTTCCTCCTCGTTGGCCTGCTGCATGCGCGCCGCTGCCCTCCTCAGTCTGACAGTGGGCTGGAAGGTGACGTTGGGACGGTGCGTGACTAATGCACGCACCGCCCCCCCACGTGACGTCACCCGGGATGTCCTCTATGATTAGTCCAGGCTGGAGTCTGGACCAATCACAGCCAGGACAGCGCCACAGTGGGGAGTGTCAGGGCGCATTGCTCTGCGCCCCGATGACACCCAGAAAGCCACCAATTGGCGCCTCTGCGTGACGCACGTGGGGTGCAAAACCCCACCCCCCATAGCACACAGTAGGTCCGGCGCCCCTAGTGCGCTGCTAATGATAATTTTTTTTCCCTTGCACGATTGGGGGGGCGGTGCCCCTGCGCCCCCTATAAACCGGCCGCCACTGTTAACCAGTGCACTGCAGGTCTGCTTTGCTGTTCAACAGTGTTTGTTTCTTGTTTCCTGTCTGCTGTGTGCTTGATCTACCTTACAGTGTACCGACTTTGGCTTGTCTCTGACTACTCTTGTTTGCCTGTGACTCTGACCTTTGGCCTGTCCCTTGGTTTCCCTTGTCTGCCTGTTGTCCTGACCTCGGCTTAGCCATCACTATCCCTTGTGTCCTGAGTGGCTGCTTCCCCTCTCTCCCTACGGAGCGTGACCCGGGGGACCCCAGGGGCCGCAAACTGGGCCCAGCTGCAGCCAAATCCATCCTCACCACTAGAGGCTCTGGTGAACACCTGCTGGGTCTTAGACCCCGCGCCCTGGGGAATCTTGGGTTCACATTTCTGTCCATCCACAGCAGTCAGCTACTGGGTTCACTACCTTGCGGTGCACCCCTGCATCCAACAGGGTGCAGTTGTCACCTGGCCACAGGTGACCTGACACACTGTCCAATATGCCTCCCTATTAGACCAATGTGAAACACTCTGCAGACAGACTGCAGAGTTGCACCTGAGCACATTGAGCAGACCTCACTAGCAGATCCTGCTCTGTGGTAGGCAGAGAACAATATAGATGTACCTGCAATACCTCTGGTTAGCAGACAGGATTCAAAAATTATACTCTCTAGCACCTACCTAGAAGGGTGCTACACAAGTCTTATACATGTTAATATTTTAAGTCGGGAACTTAAAATCGAGAAAAATTCCCAAAACTGGATCTTGGACTGAAGGATGTGTTGCTTATCCCAAACTTGGAGACCTAATTTCTATTTTTTGTAGAGTTTCCAGATCTTCTAATGAAATGTTCACAAGTTATTTTCCATTTCAAAATTTTTAAAAGACTGGTAGTCCCTGAAATCAGCACCTTTGCACATTCAATCATGGACATTTTAAAACAGCTACAGTTTTGTCTATTAAGGCTTACAATGGTCCCTAAACCTGTGCATTGTGGGCAGCACTACTTTTTGATCTAGACCAGCGTTCCTAAATCTTTTTTTAGTTTAAGTAAACTTTAAGTATGCAAAATCTCAAAGCACCCCAGTCTAAAATGTAAAAACATAAATGTTACCTATCAATGGGATATCTGAACCTGGGATAATATGCGCAACCACCTTGATGAAATTAAAGTGATTGTAAATCTTTAATTGTTTTAAATTTTTTTTTAATAACAAACATGTTATACTTACCTGCTCTGTGAAATGGTTTTGCACAGAGCAGCCCCTACCCTCCTCTTCTTGGGTCCCCTGCCAACACTCCTAGCTCCTCCCCCTCACCGAGTGCCCTCCATCGCAAGCTACTTCCTATTGGGGCACTCATGCAGTCCATAGACATATAGAGCTCAGCTTTGCTCTGCCCTCTGTTTCCTCCTCACTGGCTGTGATTGACAGCAGCAGAAGCCAATGGCTCCCACTGCTGTCTCTGAGCCTATGAGGAGGGAGAGAGCCACTGCTCTCATGCAGATCGCTGGATCAAGATCTGGCTCAGGTAAGTATATGGGGGGCTGCGGGGGGGCTTCTTCACTGAGAAAGTTTTTTACCTTAATGCAGAGAATGCATTGAGATTAAAAAAAAAAACCTTTAGCCTTTAGAACCAAATAAATGTCACATCAGCCCACTTTACATCAGTGGTTCTCCCATCACATAAGAGCCTCCTTCATATCACATGTCAGAGGTACCTCTATCACATCAAAGCCCACCTATACGTAATACGTAAGTAGCCCCCCCCCCCCTCCCATAACCATAAAGGCTCCAGATTACATCACAGTACCCCACTAACAGTATGCCCTGTGCACCCTGGTTGAGAATATTTAATCTAGCACTGCGAATACACAAGTGATGGTCTTTGCATGGGCCTTCTGAAAGCTGTTTTTCCATTCAGTGTATGTGCTTTTGAAACTCACCTTAAACGTATAAATATACTAAATAAATAAAATACCATTTTAATGTGTAGGTCGTAAACCCTGTACATCCTGCCAGTAACAGCACTTCCTGTTCCAGGCTGACAATGCTAGGCCTCTGCCCAACATTTGCCCTGCAAATTTGCCTAATGGGTGACTCCTTCGGCCTCCTGTCTCCCAACATTTTTTTAATGAAAAGACAAAGGGGATGGGCAGAAAGTTATTGGCCGAATGGCAGCTGCATTCTATCAGATGCAGCTGATATTCAGGTTTGGGGGTTTTTTTGGTGCCTCAGGCCAAGGGGGGATTGGGACTTTAAGGGCAAGTGCATAAATATAGAAACAAGTATATAAATATATGATAGGAAATGTTCCGTTTTAAATAAAACAAAATTTATTTACAACAATGTAAATCCATATATTGTAGAAGAGACAACATATATAGGTGAACAAGGTGCTTGGGGGTAGAGACCCCGGTGTGAGGAAATAATAAAGGGGTTGATTCAGAGATGAATCAGTGACAGTGGTGAGAAAAGTGACTTTTTGCTAGGATTTCCACAGATATAGAGTGGGACATTGGTCCCTTAGGAGAATCCTATTGCTGACGCGTTTCGGCTCACTTGGAGCCTTTCTCAAAGCGTTGAGTCACTCTGTACTTCAGTCTATGAAGATAATATATAATATATAAATAGTTTAGATCTTTATTCATGTCAAGTGTAATTTCAAAAATTATTGATAGCAAAAATTTTACCTACATGAATATAGCTGACGGTTACTGCGCATGGCTCCCTTCATCCTGTTGCAAACGCAGCGGGATCAGGCTATGCATATTGCCTGAGATGGGTGAGATGGTATTAATGGGTATAAAAACACATAGTATCTTAATGTTTGTGGAATGGGTAAAACCACTTACATTTACTGAAGGAGTTAAAAAGTACTTCCTCCACGGGGAATAAATTCCCTCTCTTGTTTTCAGGTTGTTTGATCTATGTTAGAAAGTTAGTCTATATCAGATTGCATATGGTGTAAACATGAAGGGTGACTTTTCCAACGGAGGTGTATAGCCTCCTAGTGCTTGTACAATGCAAAGTGACTTTTTGTGCCCATAAGTATTGGACAAAGAAGCGGTCCAAGTAGCTTACATTTGAGGAGATAGGTGAGGTGATCCTTTCGGCTAAACGCAGGTCCGTCCGTCCTCTTCCCTCGGTTGGAGAGAAGTGAGGACTTGACGTTGATCCCCGGCCTTTTAAAGCCCTCCGCGCGTGCGCAGTACATTGCTGCACGTCGGAGGGTTTCTTCGAGCGTGACGTGGCACCTGGTAGTGCGCCTGCGCCAAGTGGATGCGCGCGCAGGCGCTAGAGTGGAGACGCTCATTGGCCGCCAGCACGGGAGGAGGGGCCCTCCTTTCCCCGTGGGTGATTGGATGGGTCCCGGACAGCCCCTACGATGATGCGTAGGGGCTACCCGTGCTGGGTGCGATTGTCAAGGATGAAGGGGAGGGGGCCGATCTGCAGCATTGACAGCTTAAAAAATCATGCAGGCAATTGTAATCATTAGGTAGTACATCTTATTGTGAAAGTTGTATTAAGCTTTATAGTGTATCGAGACCGTTTTGGGTCTTGGAAATGAACATACTTACCTTTTATTTTTCAAGCAGCCTAAGGAAAAATACCCCCCTCATCTATTTTTTGGATGGATAACACATCCGCGGCCTCATTTTCCTTTTCCTCTGCTTTCTATATACTATAGGATACGAACAGTATCCAGTAGGGTTAACACAGCAGGACCCTACCTTTCTGCTATAAACCCAACAAAAAAGCTCTGAAATCAGGGAGCATTACCACCCTTGGAGTGACTAGGAGTCCCAAGGGAAAAAGGTAACCCGGACGATTTACAGAGCCTTCCCCAAGTATCTCGCCCTACTAGAGATACAATGAGTGCTCCCGAAAGGGAAGACCCACCCACAGGGAATCTGATTGGAGACGGATGGAATACCCTGATGCTGGACATCCAGAAGAGCTTTCAGGGTCATGAACAGCAGGAGTCGGATGTTTTAGCACTATTCAGCACCCTGAAGAGACAATTAGAACGCAAGTCAGCCCTCTTCTGGCATATAAAAAGCTTTGAGAGATATGTGACGGAAAACATAAACCCTGTCGGTCTCAGAATACAGATATTCCCGACAATGGATAATATCACGACACTAATGAAAAAAGAGTGGGAAGAGATCCTAAATGAATGTTCGAAAAAACTCATGATCCTCCTTCAAACAGAATACCTTAGACAAATGAAAAACTTGGATGTGGAAATAAAACTAATCTACGAGAAATTAAACCCACTGAGGAATGCATCACTGTATAGCGAGCAAGAAAATAAACTTAAACAACATATTGAAGAATTCAGCAAAGAGCTCCTGAAGAAAAAGGAAAGGAAATATTGGAGAGACAAAAACGCCTTCTCACAAAACCGTGCCTACAAATGGACAAATAACAGACAAGCCAGGAGAACTACGTATAGAACATCTAGGAACACGGATCCACAATACTCCTCAGACTCTTCGGCCTATACATCGGGACCCGAACAACAACGGTTCAAACGGAGGGGCCAAAACAAACCCGTAGATAAAACACAACCAATAGAAGATAACGAGGACCAATCATCACAAGAGGCTGAAGAACCTAACACCTTAGACACCAACTCCTTTCCGAACGAAGATACAACGGCTCAGAAAAAATACCCCAAAATGTTTACAAGATCCCAACTACCAAGAGATGAGAACCCCAAATCACAGAGGCCTTTTTTAGGAACAAAACAGAAGACAAAACAACCCAACAAATGACACAAAACGAAGATATTGACCATGAAGGTCTGACCATCATAAACCTATCCACCCATATCCTATCCACAGTTGAAAGAGAAGTACTATCTCTAGGACTCTCATTCTGCCCAAACAAAGGGACAGATACTTTTGAAACTATTAAGGATATCAATCTTTTTGCACGCAATCTTCTCCTTAAAACCAAATACAACAAAAAACCACCTGCGGAGATACCACCAACAAATTTAACTGCTGCCGAATTCAGAGCGATTAGAGACCTGAATATCCTACTGGAGGAAGGAGCAATCGACGATTGGACAGATGAAAACAAATCAACAGAGAGTGAAGATGAAGAAGCAGAAGAACCTCAAGGAACAAAATGTCCCACCTTCAAGAAAAAATCCCACATCTTTCCCTCTCTAAATGAGAATCCCTCAATAGCCCTCTTTGTCAGGGAAACAACCAAAGACCTCGAAAAACTCAAAGGTCACAACCTGAAACAAAACCTAACCAAGGAACAAAAAACGGCCCTACAAGGACTCAAAAATAACGAACTGATCACAATAAAACCCTCGGACAAAGGGGGGAATATTGTGCTAATGAACAACGACAACTATGAAGCCATGTGTCAGAAGATCCTTGACAATACACAATGCTATAAAAAGATTATGCCTATTATGGTTGAAACATACACAGAAGACTTCTACAAAAAAATTGACGGAGCCCGAAATCAGGGATTGATTTCAGAAACACTCTGGCAGTTCGTGAGGACAAAACATCCCAGAACCCCAACCTTCTACGCCTTACCGAAAATCCATAAGGATAAAAACAATCCCCCGGGCAGACCCATTATATCAGGGAATGGCAATTTGACGGAAAATACCAGCAAAGTCATAGATGCCTATCTAAGGCCTCATGTTACGAAACTTCCCTCATATACCAGAGACACAGGACACCTCCTACAGATCATTGAGGGTATCACCATACCAGATGATGCATTCCTCATCACCATTGACGTTGAGGCCCTCTATAATAACATTCCACACCACAAAGGAATGCAAGTCATCAAAAAAACATTAGAAGAACAAAGTGGAAAGGACACCAAATTCAACACCTTCATAATCATGATGTTGGAATATATCCTTAATAACAACTTTTTTGTTTTCAATGGTACATACTATCTACAGACGTGCGGCGTTGCAATGGGCACTAGTTGTGCCCCATCCTATGCAAACACATATCTTGGAGCATGGGAACAAGAATTTTTAGCAGAGGAAAAAAACGGTGTTTTCGCCGACAACATTATCGTCTGGCAGAGATTCATAGATGACATTTTCATAATTTGGACGGGTTCGGAAAGCATGATACACGAATGCCTCCGCGCCATGAATAATAACACATACAATATGTTTTTTACAATCAACTATGACAGAGAAAAAATCCCGTTTTTGGACACTTGGATCATAAAAGAAAAAAACGGACTCCTGAAAACAACCCTATATCGAAAAGAAACGGCAGGTAATTCCATTCTACACGCATCCAGCTTCCATCCCCCCTCCCTGAAAAATGCAATCCCATACAGCCAATTTCTCAGGCTAAAACGGATTTGTACCACTGAACAAGACTTCCAGAAAGAAGCTGACTCCCTGACTGCCAGACTAATAAAAAGGGGTTACACAAAAACGACCCTAAGAAAAGCCTTTAATAGGGTAAAGCAACAAGAAAGGCAAGAGATTCTATTCAGAAAGAAACAACGACTAGACAAACAAGAGAATCAAACGAGAGTGATCATGAGATTCACGAACGACCACCCTAAAATAAGAAACATCATTGCCAAACACTGGCAGATCCTACAGGAGGACCCAGCGATAAAACCTTTTATATCGGAACACCCACAGATCACATACAGGAAAGCGGGATCTATGAAGCAATCGCTCACCCACAGTGAATACAAACAAACGAGAAAAGACCCCTGTAAACAGAAGGGCACATTCCCATGCGGAAACTGTGGGCAATGTGATGTGATTAAAAAATGCACAACTACCACACTCCCCAATGGAGAGCTCTTTACACCCCGACATTTTGTTAACTGCCGAACGAGAGGGGTGGTCTACTTGATGAGATGCCAATGCGAATCTTTTTATGTTGGAAAAACAAAACAAGAGTTTGGAAAACGTGTAAACCAACACATCAACAGTATGGAAATGTGTAATTTCTATGTACCACTTGGCAGGCATGTGGCACATTTCCACAAAAACAAAATGCCTAACGTTACATTCTCAGCACTGGAAAGGATACACATACCGTGTAGAGGGGGAGACTGGAACAAACACCTGCTACAAATGGAGATGAGATGGATAAGACGTCTCCAAGCCACAAAACCACCTGGTTTAAACGAAAACGAGAGTTTTCGCCCCTTTCTCGAAGGGTTTGCATCAGGAAAGACAGACTAACCAAACAAAAACGCATTACTTTATAAACAGTTGGGACCTACTGGCATAATCACAGCCCTCAGATATTCCTTCTCCTACAGTTAGGTATCTGCCTCTCTCCCTTTTTTTCCCCCCCAATTGAGTTGATATGGCTTATGGTTTTCCAATCCATAAAGATTCACCCAGACTCCTCCCCCTATGCGTTTTCCTTTTCTTTTTCTTTTTCTAATTCATAGATTTCAATTCCTGTTATCATTTATTTATTATTATTTATTTTCCATTTATCCTTTTCAACCATACACCTCCCAACCTAGGAATGAGATATATAATTTGTCTCTTGCAACAATCTAACGAGCCTTAGGAATTAGTCATATACACCCCATACATCCAATCCTGCCTAAACGTGATCCAGGGACCTTTCTGGATGACCATCCCATCGAGATTTTTCCCCCCCAATCTATCAGATTCACTGAGGCAAAGTCTTTTATTACTGTTATTCTGCTGTCTAACACTCATGCAATATTGTATTGTACCTTGCTTTGTATATATGTTCATTTCCAAGACCCAAAACGGTCTCGATACACTATAAAGCTTAATACAACTTTCACAATAAGATGTACTACCTAATGATTACAATTGCCTGCATGATTTTTTAAGCTGTCAATGCTGCAGATCGGCCCCCTCCCCTTCATCCTTGACAATCGCACCCAGCACGGGTAGCCCCTACGCATCATCGTAGGGGCTGTCCGGGACCCATCCAATCACCCACGGGGAAAGGAGGGCCCCTCCTCCCGTGCTGGCGGCCAATGAGCGTCTCCACTCTAGCGCCTGCGCGCGCATCCACTTGGCGCAGGCGCACTACCAGGTGCCACGTCACGCTCGAAGAAACCCTCCGACGTGCAGCAATGTACTGCGCACGCGCGGAGGGCTTTAAAAGGCCGGGGATCAACGTCAAGTCCTCACTTCTCTCCAACCGAGGGAAGAGGACGGACGGACCTGCGTTTAGCCGGAAGGATCACCTCACCTATCTCCTCAAATGTAAGCTACTTGGACCGCTTCTTTGTCCAATACTTATGGGCACAAAAAGTCACTTTGCATTGTACAAGCACTAGGAGGCTATACACCTCCGTTGGAAAAGTCACCCTTCATGTTTACACCATATGCAATCTGATATAGACTAACTTTCTAACATAGATCAAACAACCTGAAAACAAGAGAGGGAATTTATTCCCCGTGGAGGAAGTACTTTTTAACTCCTTCAGTAAATGTAAGTGGTTTTACCCATTCCACAAACATTAAGATACTATGTGTTTTTATACCCATTAATACCATCTCACCCATCTCAGGCAATATGCATAGCCTGATCCCGCTGCGTTTGCAACAGGATGAAGGGAGCCATGCGCAGTAACCGTCAGCTATATTCATGTAGGTAAAATTTTTGCTATCAATAATTTTTGAAATTACACTTGACATGAATAAAGATCTAAACTATTTATATATTATATATTATCTTCATAGACTGAAGTACAGAGTGACTCAACGCTTTGAGAAAGGCTCCAAGTGAGCCGAAACGCGTCAGCAATAGGATTCTCCTAAGGGACCAATGTCCCACTCTATATCTGTGGAAATCCTAGCAAAAAGTCACTTTTCTCACCACTGTCACTGATTCATCTCTGAATCAACCCCTTTATTATTTCCTCACACCGGGGTCTCTACCCCCAAGCACCTTGTTCACCTATATATGTTGTCTCTTCTACAATATATGGATTTACATTGTTGTAAATAAATTTTGTTTTATTTAAAACGGAACATTTCCTATCATATATTTATATACTTGTTTCTATATTTATGCACTTGCCCTTAAAGTCCCAATCCCCCCTTGGCCTGAGGCACCAAAAAAAACCCCAAATAACACATATAGGGACGGAGGCAACACCTACTTACCTTTTATTTTTCAAGCAGCCTAAGGAAAAATACCCCCCTCAGCTGATATTCAGGTATTCTGGCAGCTGTCAGAATACAATATTCTGGTAGCTGTCAGAATACAATAGCCCAGCAGGTGAATTTGTCTATCTGCACTGTAAAGAATTTCCCTGCTGATCAATTGTATTCTGACAGCCACCTGCAGTCGGAATACCTGTTATATTGTCTGCATCTGATTAGATGCAGCTGCTGTTTGGCTGACAATTTTCTGCCTGGCTCCTTCGATTTTTCAAAAGAAAGGAATCACATGGGAATGGGGTTTTTGGGGGCACCAAGAAAGCAGATTTTATCGGGTTTATCTGGAATAGCCAAGCTTTGCATAGTTTATGGCCAACTTAAGCTGTTTACAATCAGCAGCAACATTATTGGCCTGCTGTGGGAACTTCTTCAGTTCTCTTTAGTTGGCTGTTGGGCTGTCTATCAGTCATCAATTGCGCTGCTATTTACAGGGTAAAGGCTTGGCATTGTTACTCTGTAACAAGTGCTGTTACTGGCAGAGTCTACAAGTAAGAAAATTTACATATGTTTACACATCTTCCTGACTGTGCTATAGCCAAAAGACGACCACGGCACCAGTTCTTGAAGGGTGTCCATGGACATCCTCCCAGAACCATGCCAACCCATGCGCCCCCTCGGGCACACATTTGGCATGCTCTGTGATCGATGTGTCCTTTCGACACAGCTGCTCACAGATCATGGTAAAGAGCCAATCACAGCGGCCCTTTACCACATGATCAGCTGTGTCAAATCACAGCAGATCAGTTGTAAACAAACTTGACAGTTTTCGGCATTCCTTTCCTCACGCGCTGTCACAGCATGCCACTACCTGGCAATTCTGACAGGGGACATTTACACCGATTTGAGGACACTAATTATAAGTGCCCTAATTATCAGTACAGCCCCATCAGTGCCCATCAATGCTGCCTATCAGTGCCTCCTCATCAGTGCCACCTATCCGTGCATATCAGTGCTGCCTATTTGTGCCCATCAGTTCCACTTATCAGTGCCCATCAGTGCTGCCTATCAGTGCCCATCAGTGCCGCCTCATTAGTGCAGCCTATCAATGTAGCCTATCAATGTAGCCTATCAGTGCCCATCAGTGCAGCCTCATCAGCGCACATCAGTGAAGGAGAAAAATTCCTTATTTGCTAAATTTTATAACAGAAACAAGGGAAAACTTTTTTTTCAAAATTTTAATTTTTTTTGTTTGTTTTTCATAAAAAATGACCACCGAAAGAAAGTTATATTTATTTAGAAAGAGAAAAAAAAATACATAAGGGTACAGTATTGCATGACCGCAGAATTTTTATTCAAAGTGTGACAGTGGTAAAAGCGGAAAATTGGCCCGGGCAGGAAGGGGATGAAAGTGCCCAGTATTGAAGTAGTTAAGTGTAGCACCCTCCTAGGTAGGTAAAGCCTAGTAGCTCCTTCTGCTTATCAGGGGAGGCTGATCATTAGTTAGGCCTGCTCATGTGCTCCATGTGTGATTCATTTGGGCTGAGGGAGTGTCCCAACTGCATCCAATGGTGAAATACATTGGACAGTGGAGGAAACCCAACCAATGACACACAGGCTTAGATACCGTCCCATGGGTTTGGCACAGAGTGTGGTGCATCATGGGATAGGGTATAAAAGCCAGGAGCACATGAGGCAGGGGGTCTTTGGGCGGGAAGCCAAGTCCCAGAAGGAGGGTGATGGCTGTCTCCTCTTCTGCAGCTGTGAGGGTTATTGTAGGCAGTCGGCCTAGTGAAGCAGTGGTGTGGCTGAACCCAGAGGTCCAGTGAAGCTGACTGTGGAGGTGAAGACAGAGCAACTCTGGAAAAACAGTGTCCATGAGTACAGGGGAGCCTGCCAACGGGTCTGCCCAGGAAGGGGACTACTCCATTTGCTAGAGTCAGTGGACAGGTGTCAGCACACAGGCAGTGAGAGTAAAGAGGGTGCCAAGTTGTTAACCCTGATGAAAATATTCAATACGGGAACAGTAATCTTATCTTCACTTCAGTGGCAAGGTGAAGCAGCAGCCTTGCCGCATTCTACAGTCACTTAGTCCTCCGATTTGTGCATAGTTACTAGTCGGTGTATCCCACTCATCCCTTCTCCCATCCCAGTTCTAAATAAAACACAAAAACCAAATTCCCTGGACTGATTATTGTCTGAACCAAGAACTTTTAATTCCGTGTGTCTGCTGTCAGTTGCTAATGGTAACCCAGGGGAACCCAAGAAGTGTAATTCTCAGCAGCTCCTTAGGGGGCAGTGCAACATAAGGTATAAAGGCAAATCTAGGCAAGTGATGTTAAATAAAGGTAAATTGAAAAGAAAAAGTGTATATCATGTAGTTGCACTTCATGCAGCTATTCATTCGAATGGGCTGCCCTACATGCTACAAACACAGCAGAGAAACTTGTGCGCATTTTTGAGCTTAGTATGATGAGCTACAGTGAAGCTAGGTTATGAATATGCATACTTTTCTCAGCCAATTAGTAGGAGTTTCTTTGGCCACTGAGGATGCTGGGAGAGGATGCTTATTTGGAGGAAGTCAAGTGATCTGGGACTTTTCCTCCCAGGTGGGTGTGTAAGGAACAGCTGCTGCTGGGTGGGCCTAAAACCTGGGGTCCAACCATGTGCTCAAAGTTCTGCAAGGGAGAGCCTGCTCACTTCCCGGAGGCATCCTGAGAGGGATGGCATTCTAAGAAAGTACCAGAGGTGACTCTTCAAGAGCCGGGGACTTTGAAGAGGGTGGGGAAACTTCAAGAGAGAACTCATCCAGGGAAGTTTCGTATGATGCTGTTGAGTTTTGCTGCTAAAGGAGACAGCTTATTCTACAAAGTACATATTGCTGGTTCCAGCTTAAAGGCTCTTTTTCTGTACTGCTGTCTACCTCTTCCACATTTCTGTCTAAGGAGTCCGCTGGTCTGCTAGTCTGCTGCTGTATTTGACTAAGGGTGTCCTGTGCCCTATCCCTCTCTCCCACATTTTTTCCTGTTGTGAGAAATAAACTTCTCTTTCTTCAAGCATAAAAGGGACTGGCGACCATCTTTCTACCTTGCACACCACTAACCATGCCTAGTAACCTGCACCCTGAGGAGGAATGTCAGCTCTTCCTGTCTCTGTGGGTCATTACCATGCCTCTGGAGGTTGGGGGGGGGGGAGGGCGCTACATATTGATGCTGGCTTAGTATTGAACAGGAAGTGCTGTTAGTGGCAGGATTTCCAGGTAGAAACTGCAATAGATTCACAAAAAATGATATGCTTTGAAAAAATATATACAGTGAGGCTGATGACAAACATGCTTAAAAATACATAACTTTCCGTATCAAGTATTTTATTGAATAATGCAAGTGAGTAACAACGTTTGACATACAGAAAAATGTGAAGTAGTGTAAACAAAGCTCGGTAACAGAGCATGACCAATAACTGTAACTACAGCAAATCGTGAGGGTTAGTAGACAAGGGGCGGCAAAAAATACATAACTTTAAGTTACATAGACAAATCTAGGCAAGTGATGTTATATAATGTTATATTCAAAAAAGCAAAAGCCTTGAAGCTGCATTTGCTCTAAGCCCTTCAATAAATGCAAGCCCCAGCGAGGAATCAGACTTGCCTTGTGACTCCTTGTGTAATATGAAATTCATGCCAGTTCTTTCTTACATAAGAGATCTGCACACACACTGATATAACAGATGGATGACATAATAAACACACCAAGAAATAACATTGTAATACTGCTAATGCAAGTTCTGAGGAAAATGTCATTTTTACAATTTGTTCTTTTAGCTACAATAGCATTGTCTGGACGATGCAAGACTTGTTTTTGACATTTGAAATATATAGAGGAGGGTCAATGTAAGATCTCAAATGTCTATATTTGTATATCTACATGCTCACAGCCTCGTCTGGTCTAGGTTGTTGCGCCTCTTGCAAGCACAATATGCAGGAGTGTGCCAGTGAAAATCATTGGAAGCACACAAACAAAAGTGTTTAAAATGTCTCTCCTGGCCCCCAAAGCATCGGATCAGGGACCTGGGGGTACTGGTAGACAACAGGCTTGGCAGTGGCATGCAATGCCAAGCCGCCGCAAGCAAAGCCAACAGAATACTGGGTTGTATAAAAAAGGGGATTCACTCCAGAAATAAAGAGATTATTCTTCCACTCTACAAGACTCTGGTCCGGCCACATCTGGAGTATGCTGTCCAGTTTCACACCATGTGCTTAATCATTGCTTATGATTGCAATGATTAAGCACATGGTGTGAAACGCGTCTGCTGATCCAGTTTGTCCTGTATGCTTTGATGTTGGACCTTTGATTTTGCAATAAATTGTTTTCCTACTACTGGAAGTGCCGCTTTTCTTTCTACACATGGCCTTTAACAACATCAGCATGATGATTTTACTGTAAGTATGAGCTCATCATCACACGATGCCCGTTCTCTACCTGTCACTGGTTTTCTGGACTTTAGAAGAAAGCTATAGGGCCTGGGTTAATCTAGTAGTGTGTTGGGTAATGTGTAGGAAGGGCCTTTTAAGTAAAGTGACACCCCTTGGGCTGCATACCTGTCAATTTCTCATTCTTAGACTCTGGGTAAATAAGGCAGTGGGTGGAGTCACAGGGAGGGAGGCGTTCCAATGGGACAACCCTGAAGGGGACTACCATCACTAAGGATATATTGTCAAAGGGACCAAAAGTGAGTAACCAACTTTAGTCATTCCTTTTAGTAGAATGCATATATACGCCAACATGAAGCTTATGTTTTGAATACGGAAGCAATAATCCCCAATCAGTATCTGTGTCGTCACAACCATGTCATCTACTCTGAGTCATTATCAATAAGGAAATACCGGTCTGTCTTGGTCTCTCAGGCCCTGAGGAAGCCTTGAGCGAAACGCGTCGGCTTGCTGGGGACCTACATTGACCGATTCCATCGTGAGACCTACTCTCCATCCTACACAGGCTCTTTGGTTTTGTTTCCCTTATGGGACGTATTTCTATGCTGTAAATGACTCGCCCTGCTTGATTTTATTATTTGTATGTTAGTCCAATTGCACCCAAATGCATGGTGGTCCATGCTTTTTATCTCATATATCAATAAAATGTTATTTGGTTTTATAAACTGGTTTTGCGTCTGATCCTTCTACTCCCACTGGCCTGCAAAGCCCCATCTTTTTCTTTCCAATTGTTTGTTAGTCTCCTCATAGGGGTAAGGGCCGAAATCACACGGCAACTTTTGTATCCTTTTAATAGAAACATAAGCTCCATAAGAGAAAATAGTGTGAGGGACTCAGGGGCTTTTAGATTAAGTTACACCCCTTTGGCTGCATACCTGTTAATGTTTCCTTCCTACACTTTGGGTATATAAGGCAGTGAGTAGAGCCATGGGGGGGGGGGGGGGGTTGCACCATGGTTACTCCCATCACTTTGGATAAGGGAGTCCAGGATAAGTGAGTAACCAACTTTATGGGTTCCTCCCTAATAGTATCTTTAGCTCCATAATGGAGAATTGGGTAGCGTCAGGAAGACTCAGAAGTTGGAGAGAAAATTAGTCATTTCCACCTCTGTGTGAGCGCTAGAGCATCCTCCGTTGGAACAGAGTCTGTCAATGTCAAGTAATAGATTTGTGACTTTTCTCTAATGGCCTTTTTCTGCGAGCCTGTGATCCCAACAAGACTGGATACTGCGTTTTTTAAGTACTGAGCTCCTTATGCTGGGATGCTCTATTGTGGGGGCATGTGAAAGGAAGTGAGGACTCTGTGGTTGTTTAAGACAGTCTGCTGATTGTCTCCCTGTGTTATCCATAGTGATGAGGTAGGTGATTGATCGCACTCCCACTGCTTCTGCTCTCAGGTTATGAGCAGAGATGTATAGTAACTAAGTAGAACTACTTCACTACTGTACTTAAGTACCGAAAGGCGGTATCTGTACTTTCCTAGAGTATAATTTTTTTCTCCTACTTCCACTTTTACTTCACTACATTTTTTCAATGATTTCAATACTTCTACTCCGATATTTTTTTTTTGTGCTGCATAGTTACTCGTTACAGTTATAAAAATGGCCACTGCCAGAACAGTAGATGGCAGGTTTCATGAAGCTCAAAACATGTATTATCAGCGCATATGAAAATAAATGCTACTGTATGTATAAATAAAAGCTGCATTTGAAATAATAAAAAACAATATGATGTTCAAGCTTTTGAATTATTTATTTAATAACTACATAACATAGTACTTGTACTTTTACTTTCAGTACTTGAGTAGCAATTTTTTTTTCAAAACTACTAGTACTTTTACTTTCAGTACTTGAGTAGCAAAATTTTTAAAAAACTACTTGCAATACTTAAGTACAAAAAATGTTGAATACTTTAGTACTTCTACTCAAGTCACTTTTTGATCGAGCACTTCCACTTCTACTCAAGTCACTTTTTGATCGAGCACTTGTACTTTTACTCAAGTATGGATTTCGAGTACTTTATACAACTCTGGTTATGAGAGACTTTAGCTCAGAGGATCTGGTGACTTGGAGTCATCAGTAGGGACCATGCTGTGTGCATAGTGGGTGGAAATTGCCCGTATCTGTTCCTGAAGAATTCCTGGCTAGGGGTCAAAGCTCCCCCTTAGACCCTGCCTGATTAAGGAGGAGAATCCTTTGTACTAAGCTGACCTCTTAATTCTGAAACTTAAAGAGTTGCCCCAAGTTTAGTGAATAGTGCTCCACAGAAAATCTGCTTTCATGTACTAGATGTATATTAATGCTTGAGAGGCCCAACTGGATACACATATGAAAGATGCTAATGTTGACTTGTTTTCCAAATACAAAGTCCTGCGCTGTCATCCTCATCTTCCATCCTTCACTATTTGGTTAGTCAAACACTTGAAAAAGGTATATGAATATCAGATGTTGTGAAACTTTATTAACGGCACACTTGGCACAGACAGGTTAATTAAAGTGATTAAGTCTCTTTTTTTTCTAATAAAATAACAAAGCTGTTATCCTTACCTGCTCTGTGCAGGGGTTTTGCACTGAGCAGCCCCAATCCTCCTCTTCTCGGGTCCTTCTTCAGCTCTCCTGGCCCCTCCCTCCTGTTGATTGCCCTCACAGCAAGCAGCTTGCTATGGGCGCTCCCGAGCCAAGCCACAGCTGCGTGCATCCATTCAGGTACAGAGCCGTGGTTCAGCCCCACCCCCTCTCTCTCCTCATTGGCTAACTGAGTTGGATATAGGTTTCATCTACTAGGTAAGATAAATTCAACGGAATTCAATATAATCAATACAAATAACCAAGAGAGAAATTTTGTTATTTTAAATAACACTAAAAAGGCATGTTTATCACTCAGGATCTCAGCAAAGGTAAGGTAACTTTGGGGTAGCTGACAACATGTAGATTTCTCATATGGAGCCCACGGGTTGAATGAGCGAAATCTTTTAATTCCTTCATCCAAGTTAAAGCGGAGTTCTGGGCAAAAAAATGTTTTACCTAAAAATACCCCCGGGACAGTCAGGGCTAGTGCATTTAAGCAACGATAGCCTCTGAACTGTCCCCTGTTTCACTTACCTTTTAGAAGAAATACTTACCTTGAAAATGTCTTGTCCAGCGCTGCCATCTCAGGTGTGGGCAGCAAATGCCGGAGCGTCCTCTTGGGTGTCTTCTTCTGTGACGTTGGAGTCCCAGAATGCCCTACTCGCCACTTCCGGTGCAGGCGCATCATCCCTGCACAGCTTCTGGGCATGCCCAGAAGCTGTTCAGCAGGGAATGACGCGCCTGAACCGGAAGTGATGAGGGACACCGGTGCAGGCGCATTGACTCCTGGGATTGATGATGCTCATCTCCCAGGAGTCAGTGCAAGGAGGAAGTGACGGCGCGGGCCGCGGCCACAGAGGGAGGAAGAGGAAGGAAGGGAAGTATATTTTCATTAAAAACAAGGTAAGTGAAACAAAAAAAAAATTTAATTATCCAATCACTTTTTCAGGTTCATCTAAGCTAGCGGACATGCAAAAATAGTTTTTAGGGTGGAACTCCGCTTTAAACAGTGTGGATGGACAAATGTCCTCTGCTGGCTATTGTATTCTGACAGCCACTGCTCCAACATCTGTTAGAATACCTGAACAGTGACTGCATCTGATTTGTTTGGCTGAGAATTTTCCACCCAACTCCTTTGATTTTCAAATTGAAGCTTGTCGAGCAGGGTGGTGCCGAGAGGATCGCCCACTGCTTGAATTGTGGCCAATTCAGGAAATAAACAACTGCAATTCAAGCCATGTATGGCTCGCATAAGCATGCCATAGACGGGCAGATGTCTTTCTGAGAACAATGGGCAGGCAATATCTAATCTGTTAAGCTGGTCATAGATGGTTCGAATCTCGGCCAGTTCAGCAGGGACCAAGGCGAGATTCTAACCATGGACAGGCTGATTGTATCAACTTGGGTACAACCAGCATGCCGGATTTTTACATGCTATAATTGCAAGCGGCTATAACCACTAGCAGTAATCACTGTGTTCTCCCAGCAGGGACAGCTTCCTGAGTCACCCCACTGATAGAACACAATAGCTCTGCGGGAGTCAGTATTGATGGGGGAATCAAGCAATTTTCATGGTTGCAGGAAAGAAAATCACATCATCTATGGCCGGCTTTAGGGTTTACAAAAGAATAGCAAGATTCCAGGGCCAAATATTTATTTTTAATCAAAAACAGAAAATGCATTTAGTTGCACTAAGCAATGATTCACAAAAAACCTTGCATACCTGTGTAGCCCCCAAATTATTAAAGCCCATGGTTTTCACACCATTTAGCAAGTCTTTCCTTCTCTGTGCACTCTCAAAAAAATTGAACTGACGCTCTAGTAATTTGTACTTTACAGAAAGACCCCCTGTGTGGAGAAGAGCAGTCTTTTCAAATACTAGGACCCATCCCCCACCCAGGTAACTATAGCTTAACCAATTGCCGACTAGCTGCAATACATATACTGTGGCATGTTGGCTCCATTGCGCAAAACGACTTACCTTTCGCGCAACAGCCAGCGAGGGCGCACGCATGCCGATTGGCCACAGGGGAGCCAATCAGCGGGTCTGGCAGAAGTGATTTCTGCCATCCACTAGCGATCACTGCCCAGAGAGACAGAACTGTTGTCTGCTGATGTAAACAAGACAGACCACTGTTCTGTCAGAGATGGACACAGGTATCTCTGGGTTCATCTAGTGAGTCCATCCCCCACACAGTTAGAAAGCATCCCCTAGGCACACATTTAACCCCTTGATTGCCCCTGGTGTTAACCCCTTCCTTGCCAGTGTCATTAGTACAGTAACAGTGCATATTTTTAGCACTGATTACTGTAGTAATGTCACTGGTTCCCTCAAAAGTGTCAGTTAAGTTTAAGATCTGTCCGCCGCAAAGTCCAGGCCTGCTAAAGATCACTAATTCGCCACCATTACTAGTAAAAAAAAAATTAAATAAATAAAAATGACATAAATCTATCCTCTAGTTTGTAGACGTGACACATTTTGCACAAACCAATCAATATACACTTTTTGGCACTTTTGGGAATACATATTTATTGGCTGTGTTTTATAGCAGAAAGTAAAAAAAATATATTTTTTTTGCAAAATTGTTGCTCTTTTATTGTTTATAGCCCAAAAAATAAAATCCGCAGAGGTGATCAAATACCACCAAAAGAAAGAGCTATTTGTGGGAAAAAAAGGACATCAATTTTGTTTGGGTACAGCATCGCACGACTGAGCAATTGTCAGTTAAAGTAATGCAGTGCTGTGTCGCAATAAATGGCCTGGTCTTTAAGGGGGTAAAACCTTCCAGAGCTGAAGTGGTTAAAGTGGTAATAAACCGTGACGTGTCCCAGAAGATTTCAGCGAGGGAGGGGGAGAGGAGAACTTCTGCTCAGATCACCTGGTGATCCAAGCGGAAGTAGGAGCGGGTATCAAAAAGGTACCTGATCCATTCCCCAAATGAAAAAAATATATATAAAGTGGCATAGGAGGGGGGCTTAAAGCGGAACTTCCCCTTTTGGGTGGAGCTCCGCTTTAACGGCTTGAATCTCGGAGGGTTCCTGCTGAACCGCCTGAGATTCGAACCATGTATGGCCAGCCTTACAATGATGAATTTTACAAGCTGCCAATGGGGAGAAAGGAGATAATATTAGGAAGATAAAATAGGACACTATTCTTGTAGGTGTAACACTTAACTTGTATCTCTGGCAGCAGAGTTTGCCCTCTCATCTCTCCTTCTTTTCTTCTCTCCCTTCCTAATCTGTTTGTTCCACACAGTCTGTGTCATTCCTGTTGCTTTTTTCCCCTTTCAGCAACAGTAAATCTTAAAGCTGTCAGTTGATCAGCTTTTAGTACCTCTGATTTTAGGCACAGTACCGAGAACAGAGAACAACTGAACATGTCCAGAACAAGGTGAGACTGTGCATTACTGGATTTTAAACAGTACAGGCACTTGTTTTTAATGTTTTACATAGATATACCTGCAAAAGTGTCCAGCCTGAAGCAATCTATCAGGACTTAATTTTATGACTAAAGTTCCACTTTAAGGAGACAGTCATAGACTGGAGACATATTACATGAGGCTACTAGAAACCACTTCTTACACAGGGAAATGCCCAAACACAGACTAGTGTCTGCTGGACCCTGAGGGACACACTAAAAGTGCCAAAGGGTCACATGTGCCCCCCAAGCTGCAGGTTGGACACCAGTGCCCTAGACTAAGCAATTTCTAGAGCTTTATTATGTAGGGGAAGGAAGCTTCAAAAGAGGATTTCTTTAGCTGACTGAAGTTAAAAATATGATTTAAAAAATTGTTTATAAAAAAAAAAAAAAAAATATTGCACCAATGCCGTCTAAGGGCTCATTCACAGCAGCAGCCTATGCCATGGCTGCAATTGTGCATTGTTGAGGAATGGTGTTGTTGTGTTGTAATGATACATTGCACTGTTTACTTTTTTTAACTTTATTGAAATGTCAGAAAATGACATGGGGACCTTGGACTGTAAGCTCCTAGAGGACAGGGACTGATGAGAATGTAAGTTGTTGGTGATATATAAATTTAACTTGTAATGCCTATATGTATACCTGTAATAAATGAATAGCTTAAAAACATGTCACACCCACCGATTCTTATATTTTTTTTTAGCTCGTTTACACAACACTGCACATTCAAAGGCTCAGTTTTACCATGCGAGTTACTGTCAGTTCAGGGGCAGCGAGGCTGCAGTGCAACACGCATTTCAGTGAACCACATTATTTAAATTCTTCCTTTTTTTTTTTTTTTTTACTTTATTTGAAGTGTTACAAAGTATAGACCTCTAACATATACAAGATCTCACAAGCTTGTTAGTAAATATCTCACTTTACACTCTCCTCTTGGGGTTTCTAGCTTCTAAGGACACAAAATATTTAAATGATATCAATGAAGGCCATTAAAAGAAAAAGTTCACTCAACTTCAAATGAGATTTTCATCTGTAAACAGAAAACAGACCTGTACTGTTTCTGCCACTTGCCACTATCTCTTATGATTGTTTGGGTCTCCAGTTAACAGAACTCTTTACATTTTTCTTGGTCGATCAGTAAAGTGGGGTAAACACTAGTAGAAAATCTGCCGAAAATTCCCGTCCAAGGTAAAATCGTATGAATTTCGGTTAGTGTGGACACAACTTTCAACAGCTGATGCCGACATTTTCAACGAAAAAAAATGGAGGGACAAGCACCAAAATTTTCATCTTACGTCCCAAGCACGACCAATTTTCGTTTAATGTGTACACTGTACGTCCACAAAAAATCAGATACGAAAGGCCGCGCATGGTCGGGAGTTGCTGACGCTTCGTCAAGTTGCCTCGGGGTCACACATATACGTACTTGCATCACACTCTACGAACAAACGAGCCCCAAAAAAAAACGAAAATCAGACTAGAAATTTCATGAACATTATACACTGTCAACTAAAAACGGTAATGAACGCTGAGCAAGAGAGAGAAAAATCGGAGGATATTTTGTCTGATTTTCATCAAGTGTGTACGAGCCTTAAGTCCATTACAATCTAACAGTGATTATAGATCACTGTTCTGTAGTTCTGTAAAGCAAATTGCTTTCTAACCTCATTAGCTACTTAATGACTCCCCGCTGCTATGAATATATAAAACACAAAATAAATTAAGCAAAGCTACTATTGTTATTTATATAGCATCATTGTCTGCTATGCTGTTGTAATAACTAAGAGGTACAAACAAGGAAATTAATACGAGTAATATAAATGCATAAAAACGCTCCAAATAATAATTAATTAATTACATAATACCAGTGTTGATGTAATCTTTAAATTTGTGGCTAGGGTATATAGCCATAGGGGGTCCAGAGAGTACAACTGCCTCTGGGCCTATTTGATCCTAAGATCCTGAGATCAATACGGATGTTCAAGTAGTCTTTATAAATGTAACTAGGGTATAGCTGTACGGACTGCAGAGAGTCAACTGCCCCTGGGCCCATTAAAACCTTTGATCAGTATGAGTCTTTAAGCATTCTTTATAATTGAATCTAGGGAATTACTTTAGAGCAGGGGCATTAAATGAATATTCAAGGAGGTCCAGTCGGTAAAAATTTTCTTCCAGCAGTAGTCTGAGTCTCATGACCCAGATCCTTTACATCACAGCCTGTACTTGAAAGTATTTGTGAACACAGGTCAGACTCACTACAGGAGATATATGCATGCTGTGTGTGAGCATGGCATTCTGCATCTCCAAAAAGAAAACTCAAATATGCAAACTGACAACACCAGCATGGATCTACGTCCCTGCTTGGTGTGGTCAGATTGCTAAAGCAGGATGTAGGCAGGATCACAGCAATCAAAGACATGAAAAGAGAAGATTGTTTATTTACTGATATTCACATGAAAGAACAGACACGGGTTCTGTATAAAAACCAAGGTTTTGGGGTGACATACATTTTAAAATCACAGTCCACCCCCACATTGAAGTCTTCAGTTTAAATCAGTGAGCTCAGTCCCCCTTTCCCATAACAGCCCCCTGTCACATCATAGTCCCCCCACTTTACATCACGGCCCCCCTGTCATATCACAGCCCCCTTCACATCACAGTCCCCCCCCCCTTTACATCACAGCCCCCCCATACATCACAGTCACAGTCCCCCCCACATCCCAGTCCAATTTCACAATAGTGTCTCTTCCTTCACATCCCAATCCTCCCTTCACATAACAGCACCCCTCACATCACAGTCCCCCCCCCCCCGTCACATCACAGCCCCCTTCACATGACAGTCACTTTCTTTAAATCAGTGATCTCAGCCCCCAATTCACATAATTTTACCCTTTACATCATACCCCCCATTTCCATCAATGACTCCAGTCCTTCCTTTTATATACAGCTCCCGCCCCCCCCCCCCCAAAGCACAGGCCCCCTTCACATCACAGTACCCCCCTGCACATCCCAGTCACCGGGTCACATCACACCCCCCCCCCCCCACACACACACACTTACATCAGTGTCCTCAGTACTCCATCACATCATAGTCCCTCCTTCATGGCAGCATGGCAGAGGGTGGGAGGAGAAGCAGGTCACAACAGAGGAAAGCTACCCTACTATGTATGTTGGGAAGTGCTTAATTTTTTGCTAGATTTCAAGGCAATCTTAGAAACCAGAGAACACGGGCAGTGATAGGGGGAGACCCTCTGAAAATGCTAGTTGCCTGGCTGTTTTTGGAATGAATACCTTCTGAGACACTGACCCAGAATAAGCTTTTAGATCAAGAAATCAGAGTGAATATTGAACACCTAATTTACGTATTTGTTTGGGGTCAGCAACTCTATAAGTATGAAGCCACTGGACCAAAATGATCGCCAGGGGCCTAGTATTTGTAGAAGGGGAGAGTTTTAGCCTCCATACTTCCTCTAACTTTTTTCTAACACTACATTTAACAATACATTAAAAGGCTTGTGTCTCTATTATGTATGGTATGTTCATTGCTTGACAAAAGTGGTTTTACCCATTAAATAGGCTTCTAAGTCCCAGTTTACACTGGTGCGATACAGGAAACCCTGCAAATCAGTGCCAGTTCCCGCATCACACCAGAATCGCTGAGATCTGCAAATCGCTGGGGATGTCAATGTAAAGCTACTGACACCCCCAGATTGGTTTGCAGATCACAGTGTGAACTGTGAAATGGTGCAATAATTATATCACTTAGGTGTGGACATCCATGCGATCCGATTCCAGTGCGAACCAAAAAAAGGGTCCTGCACCATTTTGGTGCGAATGCGATGCGATTTTAGCCATACATTTAGTATGGCTGAAATCGCATCGCACAGACGTCACATGTAAAGCAATGCGGTGCAAGTCACATGCGATGTCTGGCATCGCACTAGCGTGAACCGGCACTAGAGGAAATACAAGGAAAGCACCAGGCAGGTAAAAGATTTCAATGGGTCTTTGTGTATGTATGTGTTATCTTACTAACACGTAGAGTAGTCTGATTTACTTTGTTGACAGATGGCTCTTTCGTGCATTATGTCTACAGAATTGTAAGAGTATGAAAAGCCGCCCTTAACTTTTCTAGGAAGTATTTGGAAAATGCTTAGTCAGTAGGATACCGTTCTCATGTCTAGACATGTCAGATGTTAAACAATGTCATTAGTAATAAAGTCTTTCTGAATAAAGTTCATGTTATATACAGTATGTACAAAAAAAGTCAGATCTGGACAGTCAATGAATGAAGAGTATAGGCAGAATATGAAAAAGTAATGTCAGTGATTCGAGAAAACAGGCAAATATTTACTCTCTAAAATATATGCATGCAGATTTGTCTAGCCTGCAGACAGATACACAATTCATAAATCATCATACATCAAGATTGCCAGCTGATCAAAGAGATGATAAAGTATACGTAAAGTCATAACTTTGAGGAAAATGTGGATAGAGTGGGAACCCCTGTCAGGCTTTATTGCTGTCTGTGTCCCTGCTAGGAGGGGGGGGGGGGGGGGCTTTCTTTCGCTCTCTTTTTTTTTTTGTTCTGCTTACTATTGCCTCTGGCACAGAAAGGGATGAGTAAACCAAACATTTAGACCTTGTTAACGCATTTTAATTTGTTCCCCATGCAGAGCTGTATTTTACCCAGGGGCGTAACTACAGGGTTTGCAGGGGTCGCAATTGCAACTGGGCCCCATGCTCCAGGGGGCCTGTGTGGCTCCCCTGTACACCTGGGTAGGAGGGGCGGTGGGGGCAGCATGTAGAGAAATCACTGTCTTCATTTTTTCCTCCTGTAGCTGCAGGAGGAAAATGGAGGAGATTGGTTCCTCTGTATGCTGCCCCCGCCACTCCTCCTATCCAGTTCACTTGTGTTCTGCTGTCTCTGGGCCCCTGTGTTCTCCCCTGCCCCCCCCCACTGTGCTCCCTCCCCTCTCCTGCTGCAGGGGATGTGTCGTAATAGAGAACCAGGAAGGGGGTCGGTAAATATGTAATTTACCAGCTCCTTCCTTATCTGAATGGACAGAGTCATAGTCAGTGACATTATAAAAATAAAATGATAAAAATAATACAATTAAAATACCAAAAAAATAAAAACTACTGATACCAGTGGGTGAACTTCCAGGATCAAAAAGCTCACACTTGCAACTGGGCCCTGGCAATCCACCACCATGGGGAGGCGCCAAGATGGCAGGAAGGGGGCCCACTGGAGAACTTGTGAAAGGGTCCCCCTGCAGGACCGTAATAAAGGGCCCCGCAATGAGAATAAAGGGCCCCAGGATCAGTGGGAAGAGCCCCAGGCTTGAAGGGAAGGGCCCGGGCCAGGGGTCTGGGGGGCCCTTAATGGTTTCTTGCACCGGGCCCCTGAAGGTTCTAGTTACGCCTCTGATTTTACCAGCATGGGGATGCACCCAGCGTTTGGTGCCGTGCACCCGCATCTGCACAGATGTTACATTCGGAGCAGCAGCTGTGTCCATGCAGCCGCTACAACCCAATTGACACTTATGGGACTACAAGCATAGGGATGTGCACAATGCCTGTGTGTGCGTCCCTCATGGCCATGCATGGGGCACATATTAAAATTCCCAGGTTGAACAGGGCCTTAGACTTTTCACAGGAACTTGGGATCAGGGAAAATATTTCAATAAGAACAACTGGAGCAATGAAAACTGTCTAAAGCTGGTCATACACTAATCGAAAGCAGACCGGCCAAATTTTGCCCCATTTGACAAAAGTCGATTATTTAGGCTCCATGCACTCTTCACATAGCGAGAAATCATGTCCCCACTAGTGATTTTGTGTGGGCAATTTGCACACGACTCCGCGTGTCACGCATAGGGCAGCCACTTCACTTCAATGGGCTGCCCTATGTGTGTTTGTCATCCAAAATAAGCTCCTTCTCCTTTCTGGGCAACAAGGTTCACGCAATTTATAAAGACCCTTTTTGCTGCGATCGCAGTGGAATTTTGGGGTGCCATTTAAAATGAATGAATGGCACCCAAACGCAGGTTGTGTGCTTTGCACTTATTGCCAAGTGATTTGAAACTGTGGGTAGAGTCATGCCGATGCCATCCACAAATCTAAATTGACAAGTGTGAATGGAGCCTTCTGTCAAAGAGACATGCTGGAAAATGTTTGGATGATCAGCAGGATTTATATAGTGCCAACAGTTTGCGCAGCGCTGTACAATGTTAGGGAAAACAGTATAGAAGGAATCAGAGAGCCCTGCTCATTAGAGCTTGTGATCTAAAAGTTTCTGACAGTGGCAGGTGTCACTGCCAGAATACCTTGGCGTCTTGGTGTAAGCGATTCCTCCATACACCTAGTATATGTGTGTAGCAAGGTTTCCAGGCCTGTGGCCTAATGTGGGTCTGCCATTGTTACCGGTTACCTTTCCAGCCCATGTGAGCTGCGACCCTGGGTGTGAGAACTGAGACATTGACAACTCCGGCATCTTTGTTTTGTGGTTTTATTGTAGATAAGGGGATGGGAGAAGGGAATGAGTGGGATACTCCTTAGACTCAACTAAATACACCTGGGACTTTATCCAGGAAAAATGTCTGTTAACGCTGCCTTGACGCCAGCCGACGCTAGCCAACGCTCACTGACTCTCAGAACACACTGTAATTTGATAGAAGTGTTGAATCCTCGACTTTAAGTCCAGAAGATCCAGGACTGTGAATTATAGAACTACTGACACTGCGATACTGCAAATTCACTGACTACTTCCCACCCAGCCTTGCAATGGCTTGAGGTAGTTTGTTGTAGGTTCCTGTATGGGTGCAACTCTCAACTGACACTCTGTACAATTCAGGGCCCAAACTGCAGGTGCCCTCTTTAACCTTGAACTCTTCGGGGTACACTGACTCTGTATCCCCTCAGTAACTTCAGGGTCCTCAACCTAGGTGCCCCCTTTCCTCATCTAGCTGACACTGGATCCTAGAACCTCTTCCGGATGTTGCAGAGTGCGATCACTGGGTGCAGCGGAGTCCATTCAGATCAGACATTGTGCAGTAAACAGGAACTGGCTTCTTTATTAGAACATAACACAGGAATCAAAGATATCACCTTCTCATTGTGATAAGAACACAGACAGGAAGAGATAACCAACAAGTACAGTGCAGTGTACAGGAAATACACATCATAGAGAATGCAAAGCATATCACTAAGCATTAGCGACATCTACTGTCCTATTTGTGAACTGCAGTTTATCTGTAATAAGCTAAAAGCTGTTGTATCTCCAACACCCCTTCTCAACAGCTAAGGCTTAGTCTATTAAACCCATCTTCTTTGTAAACCTTGAGTGTCTTTCAGCGGTCAGAGGCTTTGTAAGGATATCTGCTGTCATATCCTCGGTTGGGCAATAAAGTAACTCAAGAAGACCTTGCTCTTGAAGATCCCTAAGAAAGTGGAACTTCACATCAATGTGCTTGGTTCTTGAATTAACTCCTTCCATGCGCGCAAGTGCGAGGCATCCTTGATTGTCCTCATAGATTTCTGTTGGTCCCAACTGTGGTTGACCCAAATCTGTTAATAACTGTCTCAGCCATATAACTTCTTGGCTTGCCTGCGCTGCAGCGACGTATTCTGCTTCAGTAGAGGACAGTGAAACAGAGAGTTGCTTTTTACTAGACCAACTGATGGCACCTCCTGACAGAAAAAATAAGTATCCACTGGTAGATTTCCTGTCACTGGTGTCTCCTGCCCAGTCAGCATCCACATATCCTGTTAAGGTGCTTTCATCACTTGCTGGTAACTTTAACTTGTAGTGCAAATTCCCTTTTAGATAGCGAATGATTCGCTTTACAGCATTCCAGTCCTTTTGACTTGGCATTGAAACCTTTCTGCATAGGATTCCAACAGTTGCTGCAATGTCCGGCCTTGTAGCAGTGGTAAGATACAGCAATTTCCCTATTGCCTTCCTGTATTGAGTATTAGTAGGTAATGGGTTATCTTGGCAATTCATCTCCTTTAGGTAGTTGGTTTCCATAGGAGACTTTACTGGTTTGGTATCTTCCATTCCAAATGTTTCAATTATTTCTTGTATTTTGTGTCTTTGGTTCAGAAGAAAGCTGCCATCTTCCTTTCTCTCGATCTGGATGCCGAGGTAATTCTTTATGTTGCCAAGATCTTTGGTGTTGAAGTTCTGATTTAATTTTTCTAGTATTTCTGCTTCATCCCCTTCTTGCTCAAAGCAAATCAGGATATCATCCACATAAATAAGCATATAGACCCATCTGTCTCCCAATTTCTTTGTGTATAAGCAGGGGTCTGCTTTACTCCTCAGAAAGTTTTGATGTGTAAGCACTTCATTTATTTTTATATTCCACGCTCTGGCTGCTTGCTTTAGACCATATATACTCCTGCGAAGTTTGCATACTAGGTCTGGCCTTTGTTCATCTTTGAACCCTGGGGGCTGTTCCATGTAAATTTCTTCTGTTAGCTCACCATGTAGGAACGCGGTTTTCACATCAAAATGTTTCACTTGCATTTTCCTTGTGACAGCTATTGTCAGTAAAGTCCGTATTGTAGTGTGCTTGACTACTGGTGCAAATGTCTCGTCATAGTCCTCTCCGTATTTTTGAGAATAGCCCTTGGCTACTAGCCTTGCTTTGTATTGCTCAATTGTGCCATCTGCATTGTATTTCACTTTAAAAGTCCATTTACAGCCTATGGCTTTCCTTCCGGGTGGTAGTTCTGTAAGTGTCCATGTTTTAGTATCATGCATGGATTTTATCTCTTCATCAGCAGCCTTTATCCATTTACTTGCTTCTTGTTCTGAAAGCTGAGATATGTCTTCCCAGGTTGCAGGTTCGTTGATACTGGCAGTACTTGCTTTGTATGAGAGACGTACAGGTGGTTTACCTTTGTTTTCTCTTGTTGAACGTCTCGTTTTTGTGTCTGAGCCTTCTTGTGTCTGCTCTTCAGTACTGGTAGAGTCTGCATTCACTTCAACTGTTTGTTCAGAAGTTACAGAGATGGGCTGGTCAATGTCAGTTTTCTCTTCTCTTCTATTCTTGCTTCTACTGTAGTCATTACATTGTCTCTGAAATCTTCAATAAAAGTTATGCTGTTGCTAATGGTAACCTTGTCTGTTTTGGGATTAAGGATTCTGTAACCTTTGACATTGTCACTGTATCCAACAAAGATGCCTTCAAATGCTCTGTTTTGGAGTTTGGTGCGTTTTTCTTCAGGTATGTAGATGAATGCTTTGCATCCAAAAACTCTTAGGTGTTTTACATTTGGCTTCTCATTGTGCCAAAGTTCATATGGAGTTTTCTCTACTATTGTTCTGGAAAGAAGTCTGTTCTGCAAATATGTAGCTGTGATAGCTGCTTCACCCCAGTATTTTTGTGGTAGTCCAGAGTCTGTCAGCATACATCTGATCATTTCAGTCAGAGTTCTGTTCTTCCTTTCAGCTACTCCATTTTGTTCTGGTGTATATGGAACTGTCTTTTGATGTTCTATTCCATTCTCTTTTAAGTACTCTTGTATCTTATATCCTGTGAATTTACCTCCATTGTCACTCCGAAGTATGAGAGACTTCCTCTGAAACTTGTTACTGGTTTTAATATATAGTCTTGTAATTTGTCAAAAACTTCACTCTTGTGTTGCATTAGGTAGGTGACTGTGTATCTTGAATAGTCGTCTATGAAAGTCACTATGTACCTTTTGCCTCCAGGTGTGGGTGGGTTTAGGGGACCACACACGTCACTGTGAACTAAGTCAAGTGGTCTTGAAGCTCTCTTCTGACTGACTTTGGGAAGTGTTGCTCTTGTAGCTTTGGATTTAATGCAACATTCACACTTAACAGTAACTGGACAAGGGGATATTGTTAGATCCCTTGTAAGATTCCTCCTCTGTAGTTCCTGTATGCATTCTGGGTGTCTGTGACTTAGACGTCTGTGCCATATATGTATACAGTCATTGTGCTTGTGTGTACATAGTCTCACCTTTTCCTTCACTGTGTCGAGGTGATATAGATGATCATCCAGCTTGGCACTTGCTACTGTCTGGTTGCCGTTTAGGATTGAACACTTGTCACCTTGGAATTTTACAGTGAGTCCTTTGGCTGTTAGACGCTTCACAGATAAGAGTCCTCCTTCTAGATTAGGAACATAAAGCACATCTTTCACTGGTATGGCTAGGTTGTGTCCCGCATCATCAGGGCATACAAGGGTTCCATGCCCATATCCTTCTGCATGTATTTTGCTTCCATCTGCAAGATAAATAGTTTCTTTGTTGTTCAGATCAAGTTCTGTGAAAAAACTTCTATCACTCGTGACTGGTTGCCCCCGAATCGATGCACCAGCCTTGACATTTATGGTTGCCTGTCACTTTAAATGTGGCATTCCAGTTTCCTTCCCATGGATCATTGATTATGGCTTTGACCTTTTGTTTAGCATAAGATGGACGCTGTCTTCTTTGCTCTGCTTTCCATATAGTACAGTCTTTCTTTATGTGTCCCTGTTTGTGACATCTGAAACACACTCTGGTCTCTTTCCTGTGTAACCTTGCGTCTGTAGCTTTAAGAGCGGTTCTGGTGTCAGTTTCTGTGGAGTCATGCACTAATTCCTTTCTTCTCCGATACTCATCTATGAGCCTGGTTTTTACAAATGTTAGTGTCAGATCTGTCTCAGGCCGTGTCTCCAGTGCATTGATCAGTGCAGTATATGTATCGGGCAAACTGCATAACAACATGGCTGTTGCGTGGCTGTCTGTTATATTCTCCCCGATGTAACGCTCCGGCGTTTGTTTAGTGAACTGGATTTGCAGCTGCAGAATTTCCACTCAGTAGTCATGTAGAGATGTGTTGAATCACCATATCCAACTCTCCAGACTCATCATTGTGGCTCAGGCTGCCTCAGCATGCAAATATACAGGCACTCAGATAAGATGTTCCTGGAGTGATAGGTTGTATACGATAATAAAGAGGTGATGTGCTGAAAGGACAGGCGTGAGTAGTGATAGCAATGATAGGCACTCAATAGTAATGTTCAGGAGTGTTAGCAGATGGTGATAGATAGTATGCAGATAGGTTAGCAATCATGTACAAATAACAGGTGGTAGGGGACAGCAGATGAAGTGTACAGGAATTGCTAACTCAGTGCAAGGATATAGATGGTAGTAGACTCAAGAGCTAGCAATCTATGTAACAGTGCAGATGATAGAAATAGTAATGCATAGATAGCAACAGTCTTTAGTATGCAAGAGTAGATAGTGTAAGTTGATAGGAAGGAATACCCTGTGGGGTACTTATCACTAGTTGGTTTAGAGAGATGAGGGGTCCGGTAATGAGATAAGGATCAGGTAGCGAGATACAGGATCAGTAGCGAGATACAGGATCAAGTAGCGAGACTCCGGTCTATCCAGATACTGGGGAAATAGCTGGAGGCTTCGGCAGCGTCAGACAAGGCTGTATAACAAGCGGTTTGCACGAACACCTTGTGAGTGAAAGCCGGCGATTGAAATAGCCGCTCAGAGCGGCGCCTAGTGATGACGTCATGAGAGTTAAAGGGACAGGTAGCTATATGCGGAAGAAATGGGCTGGAAGGGTACAGAAGGTACCAGAATCTTACACCCGATTGATCTGAGTTTTTCAATCACTTCCAGCATTGCATTTATATGCGCCTGCATGTCCTGTTCTCTGCTAAGTCTCATTCTGTAAAGTTTCCGCAGTAGAAACAGCTTGCTGTTTAAACTGGATCTTTCATGCAGTCTTTTTTAGAATGTCCCACATGCCTTTAGCTGTGTCCTCATGGCGTATATGTATGAGCTGAACATCCTCCACTAGTAAGCTTATTGTGGCCCGTGCCTGTCTGTTTTTCTTGCCCCAGTCCTGATTATTGTCCTGTGGCCTCTCTGTGGTGGTAACCTCCCACAAGTCATCTCTAGATAATAGCATTTCCACTTTAAACTTCCATAGCTGATAATTGTCATTGTTCAGCTTGGCCACTGAGAGTTTAAGTTCTAAGTTTCCGGACATTTTTCCCTCCTTTATATATAAACAGTCTTACTTGTCTATTGGAGATGTCACTGGAAACCTTCCTTATGTCGATCTCCGCATCAGTCACACTGTCTCCCATTCAAGGCTTTGTTCTGCCTGGGCCGCACCTGGTCATAAGACTTTATCCGGATCCTGGGCCCATAACCTGTTGCAGAGTGCGATCACTGGGTGCAGCGGAGTCCATTCAGATCAGACATTGTGCAGTAAACAGGAACTGGCTTCTTTATTAGAACATAACACAGGAATCAAAGATATCACCTTCTCATTGTGATAAGAACACAGACAGGAAGAGATAACCAACAAGTACAGTGCAGTGTACAGGAAATACACATCATAGAGAATGCATAGCATATCACTAAGCATTAGTGACATCTACTGTCCTATTTGTGAACTGCAGTTTATCTGTAATAAGCTAAAAGCTGTTGTATCTCCAACACCGGAGTGGTCCCCTCTGACTCTAGGCAGACCCCCCAGGGGCAATCCTCAGTACTCAAGACCTGTGTAGGCTTTCCTGGGACTGGACCCCTCTTGCTCTCCGCACATTATCGGCACGCCGGATCCCCACAGCTCATCTCAGCACTCTCTGGATTCCCAGGCGACACCCCGAGACATCCACTTCCTCCGACAGAAGGAGAGACAGCCGTTCTCTCCCTCCTGGGACTCTGCTCCCGCCAAAGACACCGTGTCACTCACTTTCCCCAAACTTATATCCACTCCCAGAATCCTTTGTGGCATAATCTGCCTCCTGGGGTAGCTACAAGCTTGAATGTGTCTCCTGATTGGGCTTCCTCCACTACCCTATGAGAAGTCTCTCATAGGAGCCAGTGGGGAGACTTCCCCCTCAGCAAACACATCTGGAACCCATGACACCCTAACTAACAGAAATCATGGCCCTGTTGTTAGGCAAGCAAGGCCCATTATACATTTACCTAGCACCTACCTGTAGGGTGCTACATGATTGGAGGAATTGGTTCCCACTGGTTATACAATACAAAAAACTGGCTTTGTACTGTCAGCTTTATATATTTAATTTATTCAGCCTTCAGACTGAACAAAATTAAAGTAACAGATTTACTTTTCCACACTACACAGTGTGGGTGGATGAAACTCCGGCTCCAGCTGTTGTACTTTGACAGCATGCACAGCAGTCAGATTACCCAAAATGCAGTTGCATTTGACTGGATGCAGCCACTGTTCAGCCGACAATTAGTTTTAAATGGAAGGATCTCATGTGGGAGGGGGCTGACAGGGTAAGCCACTAAGCAAATTTCGACTTGTTTCTGATGAATTTGAACAGTGTATGGCCAGCTTTAGAGAGGATTTCCTTTCGCTTCGTAAAGTTTTTCACTTAATTTCTGTTGTTGTATCTCTGGGCAGGAAGTGAAGGAGAACAGCAACAAAAATCTGACTGTGGTCTTAAACATTCCTATTCTCTCCAAAGCTAAGAGAGTTTTGGCTTTGCAGACATTTTAGGCAAATGTTCAGCAGAATCACAAAGTTATAAATTAGCTATTCTTCTGATTAGTTCATCTGCATCAAAAATAAAAGAATTGGCTTGTAAAATTCAACAATTGAAATCATCTATTGTGTTTAAAAAAAAATACTTTTGCACTCAGACCCCTGCACTGCAAGGGTAGATGCTTGTTAAAGCGATTGTAAAGGGAAAAATAGTTTTCCAAAAAAATAACAAACACATTTTACAGAGCAACCCCTCTTTTTGTCAGGTTCCCTGCTGGTTCTTCTGGGTAACCCCCTCCCACCCCCCTCCCATTGAGTGCCCCCAGAGCAAGCAGCTTGCTATAGGGGCACTCGTGCAGGACCCGAACCACGCTCTGTGTGTCCATTGACACATACAGTGTGGCTTGGCCCCGCCCCCTTCTTATTGGCTGTGATTGACAGCTGCTGCTTCTGAGCCAGTGGGGATGAAGAGAGACAGCAGCAATGCTGCTCTCGTGAACAGGGATGGATCGACATCGGGCTCAGGCAGTTATAAGGGGGAGCTGCACACAGAAGGTTTTTTACCTTAAGGCCCCGTTCACATAGGGGCGACGCTACTTCGCACCGCGACCTCGGAGCGGCCGCCACGGACTTCATAACATTGAAGTCTATGGCGGTCGCCTCCTGGTCGCCCCAAAGAAGCTCCGGACCCTTTTTCTAGTTCGGAGCGACTTGTGTCGCTCCTATTAGAACGGGTCCGCAGCTTCCCTATGGGAGGCGACCTGCGGCGACCTGTGAGGCGACCAGGTCGCCTCACAGGTCGCCCTAGTGTGAACCGGGACTAATGCATAGAATGCTTTAAGGTAAAATAAAACCTTCTACCTTTAGAACCAGTTAGAAGTTTAGTGGTGGAGGAATGACCTTGTAACACTTACCTTATTCTTCGCTGGGGGTTGTGGGCTATTGGCCCTGAATTGTGAATTTGATGACATCAGAGTGCAGACACTGGACTGGAGTTCCTTAGAGAAGACACTTCGGGTGTGTCCAGACACGCAGCAGGGAGGAATAGGTTTTCCAGTGAGGAATAGGGTCAATTCTTAACAAGCATTTAAAGGAGTCGTAAAGTCAGAAGGTTTTTCTATCTTAATGCATTCTTTGCATTAAGATAAAAAGCCTTCAGTGTGCAGCTGCTCCCCTCAGCTCCCTAATACTTACCTGAGCCCCCTCTCTGTGCAGTGATGTCCACGAATGTCTCAGCCATCTGGGACGCTCTCTCCTTATTGGCTGAGACACAGCAGCAGCACCATTGGCTCCCGATGCTGTCAATCAAACTCAGTTAGTCAAGAAGGAGAGAGAGGGGGTGGAGTCGAACAGCAGCTTTGTGTCTGAATGGATACTGCTTGCTTGAATGGAAGCTGTTTGCTGTGGGGGCACTCAACAAGAGGGAGGAGCCAAGAGCACAGAAGAGGGACCCTAGAAGAGGAGGATCGGGGTTGCCCTGTGCAAAACCAACTGCACAGAGTAGGTAAGTATAACTTATTTGTTATTTGAATAGAGAAAAAATGAGACTTTACAATCACTTTAGCATTTGCAATGCAGGGAGGCCCAGCTACATGGGGAACAGTCCATAGACTTTTCGAATCTCTATTTTCAAAAGTTGTTTTGTACTGTTAGGACTTGTTCACACGTGTGTTAATGATTATTATTAATATTAGTATACAGAATGTATATAGCACCAACAGTTTGCACAGAACTTTACAAGATGAGGGTAGACAGTACAGTTACAATATAAATTTTATTCAGGAGGAATCAAAGGGCCCTGCTCGTTAGAGCTTACAATCTAGGAGGGAGGGTCAAGTGATACAAAAGGAAATAGCTGTGGGGGAGGAGCTGATTAAAGTACAGTTGTTAGGTTGATTATGAAGAATGAAGCAGTACTCATTAATGTGCCTATAGCATTTATGACGTCTTTATGTTGAAGCATTGAAAAAGCTTAAAAAATGTTTAATAAATGGCCATGGAAGTCGTGCTTTTTTAGTGGGCAGTGCTTAGATCACATCCGTAACAGCAGCTAAGCATTTACTGTATGGCATGTTAGTGGAGCATTTTTAAAGTGTCTGCCAGGTGCTGGGGGGAGTAGTAGTGGAGGTTCCTCTTTCCCAGAATGCAAATATGTGAATGTGAATGCAATGTGAAATAACAGAGAACTAGGACAGAGCAGCCATGTGATAACACCATTTGCTTCTATTTGCAGGCAAAAGCATCAACCAGCCACCAGCAATACTGACAGTGCCAGATAGGAGCAGAGGCATTAAGAATTATTACCCATGGCAAAGCTTTTTGTTTATACAAAGTTAAGCTGGACCAAGCAGAGTGTCAAAGAGATCAAAATATTTGAATTCATCTTGCAGAGACTTCACTAAAATACCTGCTATTACACCACAGCCTAACCACACCTCAAGTAAATAAAGCCTTGAAACGCGTCAGCCGTCATTCGTCAAGGACAGTGGACATTGACATAGACTGCTCCTGATGTTTGGATTTGATATGCTGGTTTTTACCATTGTTTGTGAGTAGTCACTTTTTACTTTCTACTGATAAAGCCTATATTGAGGATAATGCACTAGGCCAGTGCGCCCTCTTTTTGTTTGCAGTACCTTCAGACTACCTCGGTCTTATAGGGCAGCAAGGCCTCAGCCATTTGGGATGCTAAGTACGAGTTCTGTGGAAGGAGTGGTCGGGGGCTCTGGTTCTGAGCGCAAGAACAAGGTGCTATGCAACGCAAATTTGTTTTGGAGCAGTGCCAGATAGGAGCAGAGGCATTAAGA
Organism: Pelophylax lessonae; assembly: GCF_965119305.1. Classification (NCBI taxonomy): domain Eukaryota; kingdom Metazoa; phylum Chordata; class Amphibia; order Anura; family Ranidae; genus Pelophylax; species Pelophylax lessonae. The sequence goes on from NC_138771.1 coordinate 112,256,639, forward strand.
ATTATTACCCGTGGCAAAGCTTTTTGTTTATACAAAGATGAGCTTGACCAAGCCGAGTGTCAAAGAGATCAAAATATACGAATTCATATTGCAGAGACTTCACTAAAATGCCTGCTACTTCACCACAACCTAACCACACCTCAAGTAAATAAATTCCTCTACATCACTTCCCCGCTAGAAAAGCGGCACTTTCATGGGCATTTATCAAGCATGTTTGATGCTTTTTTAATGCTTTAAAAGAAAACAAAAACAAATAATAAATGCTATTTACATGTAAATGATCATTGCTTCGTTCTCTATAATTAAGCGTGACTGAGCCCTTAGTCCTGTTATCCTTTGTTCACCCACTTACTCTCTCCCCAACAATTCACTCAAGACTAAAGCTGGCCATACACGGGTTAAAATTCAGCCACTTCAGCAGAGACTGGCCGAATTTCGATCCATGTATGGGCAGGCTGCTTGTACAGATGTCAATCTATGAATCGACTTCTATACAACCAGCCTGACAGATTTTTCCCGCTCGATCAGCACCACAGGCTATAGCCAGCAGCGCTGAACAGTGCATTTTGACAGCGAGGAAGTAAAAATACAATAGCTCAGCGGGAGGATTCCTCCATCCACATCAAGTGTGTAGATGGAGGGAATGTAGTCATGTTTTTTATTATTTTTTTTTAATCCACTGACTGAACGAAAAAAAAAGATTAATCTTTGGGCTGCTTTAAGCTCACCTGTCCCCGCCACTCCAGCAACCCCGGTAGGAGCTTTTCATGCTAGGTTCTTCTTCCATGCAAGATTTTCTTTTCCATACTTTACAGTGACTTGAATAAGTATTCATGCCCCTTGAAATTTTCCACATTTTGTCATGTTACAGCCAAAAATGTTAATGTATTTTATTGTGATTTTTATGTGCTAGACCAACACAAAGTGGCACATAATTGTGAAGTGGAAGGAAAATGATAAATGGTTTTCAAAATTTTGTACAAATAAATATCTGAAATGTGTGTCATGCATTTGTATTCAGCCCCCCTGAGTCAATACTTTGTAGAACCACCTTTCACTGCAATTACAGCTGCAAGTCTTTTGGGGATGTCTCTGCCAGCTTTGCACATCTATAGATTGACATTGTTGCCCATTCTTCTTTTCAAAATAGCTCAAGCTCTGTCAGATTGGATGGAGAACATCTATGAACAGCAATTTTCAAGTCTTTTTCTTAAGTCAGATTCTCAATTGGATTTAGGTCTGGACTTTGACTGGGCCATTCTAACACATGAATATGCTTTGATCTAAATTATTCCATTGTTGCTCTGGCTGTATGTTTGGGGTCGTTGTCCTGCTGGAAGGTGAACCTCTGCCCAGTCTCAAATCTTTTGCAGACTCTAACTGATTTTCTTCTAAAATTGTCCTGTACAGTATTTTGTTCCATCCATCTTTCCATCTTCACATAGCATTTTGCTTTTAGGCTAAAAAGTTCAATTTTAAAATGGGACTTCTTATGGCTTTCTTTAAACAAAGGCTTTCTTCTTGCCACTCTTCCATAAAGACCAGATTTTATGGAGTGCACGACTAATACCTGTCCTGTGGACAGATTCTCCCACCCTAGCTGTGAATCTTTGCAGCTCCTCCAAAGTTATATTGGGTCTGTTGGCTGCTTCTCTTAATAATGCTCTCCTTGCCCGATCTGTCAATATAGGTGGACGGCCATGTCTTGGTAGGTTTGCAGTTGTGCCATATTCTTTCTCTTTTCGGATGATGGATTGAACAGTGCTCTGTGAGATGTTCAAAGCTTAGGATATTTTTTTATAACCAAACCATTTCAAAATTCTCCACGTTTTATCCCTGACCTGTCTGGTGTGTTCATTGGCCTTCATGATGCTGTTTGTTCACTAAGGATCTCAAAGGGTTTCACAGAACAGCTGTATTTATACTGAGATTAAATTACACACAGATGGACTCTATTTACTAATTAAGTGACTTCTGAAGGCAGTTGATACCACTAGATTTTAGTTAGGGGTATCAGAGTAAAGGGGGCCGAATACAAATGCACGCCACACTTTTCAGACATTTTATAATTTTCCTTCCACTTCACAATTATGTGCAACTTTGTATTGTCTATCACATAAAATCCCCCAAAAAAATACATTTACGTTTTTGGTTGTGCCATGACAAAATGTGGAAAATACTTTTTCAAGACACTGTACAGAAGCCATCTATCATGTATCCCAATCGTGGACAGCTTCCCCTCAGGAATGAATGGAGATTCTACTGTGCATGCAAGGAAGAAGAGTTGGTACAGGAGAATCTCCATTTAGACATGTGGAGCTGCAAGTGGGTTGGACAGCAAAGAAGGGTATAAGGGTCTGTTCAAACTATGACGCACGTGTAATGTATTGGTGTGATGTGGTGCAATTCATTCTGAATAGCACACCAAATCACCTTCTGATGGACAAAGCAGTGTATGTGTTATTTTTGGAAATGCACAACACATGTTAATATGTTGCCTTGTATTGCACTGGCCTTTAGGAAAGTGCATTTGGATGCCATTCTAAAAAAAAAAAAAAAACAACACTGCATTGCACCAATACATTACCTGTGGGTTGTGGCGCTTTGGGGTAAAGCATGCACTCACTTTAAAATACAGGTTGCTGTGCACTCTTTGTCTGCTTGTGAGTCTGAACTGCAGGAATGTGGCTCAGCAACACAGGATCTGACCTTCTAATGTATAATCATGTCCACAGGACAGCCATCAGAAATTTTGGAGCCCCTTACACAGCTTTAGGCCTGCCCCCCCCCCCCTTTCCTGGGGTCCTTCAGTGCACCCACTTTTTTTGAACACTCTTCCAACTTAATAGATGAACATAAAAAGTGTATTCCAAGTCATCAGAGGTCAGAGATTGCAGACATAATACAGGAGATGTTCAGAGACTGCAGACATGCTACAAGAGATGGTCAGAGACTGCAGACATACTACAGGAGATGGTCAGAGACTGCAAACACACTACAGAGATGGTCAGAGACTTCAGACATCCTAGAGAAGATGGTCAGAGACTTCAGACATACTACTGGAGACGGTCCGAGACTGCAGAAATTGTACACGAGATGGGCAGAGACTGCAGACATAGTACAGGAGATGGTCAAAGACTGCCAACATTGTACAGGAGACGGTCAGAGACTGCAGACATATTACATTAGACGGTCAGAGACTGCAGACATACTACAGGAGAAGGTCACAGACTGCAGACATACTACAGGAGACGGTCACAGACTGCAGACATACTACAGGAGATGGTCAGTGACTGCAGACATATTATAGGAGACGGTCAGCAGGTATGACATCTTTTTTATTCACAGAAATAAAATAATACCCTTACGGTTTACACTGTGGTGACCTGTCAGGCGACTTAGTCCCCTGACAAGCTGCACTCCAGTGCAATGGAACCATTCTAATCGGAGCGACTCAAGTTGCTCTGACTTAGAAAAAGGTGTGGCTCATTGCAAAAAAATTTAATTTTTTGAGATGCACCTGTATAACTAAGGTGTAGCACCCTCTAGTGTGTGCGAGCAGTGTAGGTTTGTTAGTGTAGGTTTTGTAAATTTAGTTAGTGTAGGTATATTTAGTTAGATTCAGGGCTAAGCATTAGCTGTGAATCTGGGTCAGGGTTCAGTGAGTCAGAGCTATATGACCTATTCTGACAGCTCCCCTGGTGCCTCCCCCTGTTTCTGGAACCTTGGAAAATGTTCATAGCCAGTGGGCAAGAGGTTAGTAGGAGCTGCCATGAATATTTATGAGGCCTTGGCCAATCCCCTGTGGTGGGCTGGCAGAGGCAGAGCTTACCTCATAAATAGACATGAGCTATGCCAGCAGGGGCAGTCAGGAGGAAGATGGAGATGCAGTGCTAAGCAGACTATCAGTGACCCTCAGGGGTGGCCCCATATCTGGGGGAGGGGGTGACCTTGGGCCTGGGCTCAGGTGCTGGAGGATTCCTGCTAAAACACAGAGGAGGAAGTCTTCCTGGTGGCACAGAAGCAAGAGAGGAAAGAGTGAGTAGCACTGTGTGGACTAAAAAGGGGGGAGACAGCCACATGTAGTCTCCCCTGACGACAGCGGTATACATACGTCTTCAGCCTCCTGAGAGTCAGCTGGGTGGGCTGGTGAAGAGTCAGTCAGGTGGACTGGTGTAAACAGGCAGATGGCCAGGTGGGTTGGCATTGACTGAAGAATTGGTGCTAGGCTCAGTGACCACAGAAGAAGCCAAGGAGAAAGTTGAAGCTGGGTCACTTCTAAGTGCTACTGTTGATTGAAAGTTCCTGCCTGTAATGGGCTATTGCTGAGCTGACAATCAGGCTTTGTCAGCTCCCCTCAAGGATTGAGCCAGCAAGAACCAAGTATGTGCAAGGGGCTGAAGAAGTGGAGGCTGTATATAGAGACTGTACAGTATATAGGAAGTTGTCCCTGAAGTTGCTGAAGCCAAGTGGGCATCCCATAACCTCCCACCCCCCTATCCAAGTTGAAACTCCCTAATTAAACAAAAAAACAAAAATCTATGGACTGTTCTCTGTCCCTGAGGTTTTGTTGAAGATTCGGAGTGCCTGGTTGTGCAGGAGTGTGGGATCCCTTCTCTCTGCAGCTCCTATGTGGGGTGTGCTACAAAAGGATTTTTATTTTTTTAGGTTTGGATAGAATAGAGAAGGATTAGACCCCTTTACAGGTTTTTATTGCTATCTATGCCACTATTAGGGTGATTCACCTTCTCTAATTACCATGTTTACCATTATCATTGAAAGTGAAAGTAAAAGACATTGTCACATTTTGAACAGATATAGGGAGAACTTCCAATGGGGACACTAGTTGTGGTGATAACCAGGGATTCCTTCACCTCAAAGCGATTTACCCTCACTTTGTGTTTTGGCTATGAGACAGGAAGTGAAGGAAACTCTCCCCAATGGGACACAGATGGCAAAAATACTGGCAGGGGTTATAACTCTCTCTTACTCTTTCCAAAATGAAAAAAAAAGCTTTACCTTTAGTTCTACTTTAAATACAGAGTTAAAAAATCATAAATATGATCATTTGCAAAACTAGCAGGCCGTGGCTGTTTTTTTGTGGTAGCCAAAGTTGGCCAGCAGCTTAGAGCCTAAAAAAAAAGGAATTTCACCCTAGAATTACTCTATGAACATTAAGCAGTCATATAACACGTGGATCTTGATAAATGCGTAGCACCATGTTTGCATTCTGTCTGTGTTTCAGTTATGCAGCAATCAGCACTGGAAACTGCCGGCCAATTACCATTGACACCATGCAACTCCCCACATGCTATCCACATCTTGGAATTGCAAATTTTGCAGTTTCCAGTGTTGATTACAGGACAACCATAGTGTGGAAAGAAATAACACAATGTGCTATGCTTTTTGCAAGGTACATGTGTTATTTTATAGTAATTCGCTGGTGAACTTCCACCAAAGCTTCCTAAGGCCAGTTTCTGCTCACAGTGTTCAGCATGAAAGAGTATTAGCCTAATGCTGAGCTCATCCCTGCTCCCTGCTTTAGGAAGCTGGCTGGACTTTCTGGGTTCATATTCTATGTACTGCTTTACGTTGTACTGGAAATGTGGAAGTGGAGAAGCTACTATACAGACTGCAAAGTTTTTTGTCTAAGGTAAAGCTGTTAAAACGTTTTTGGTGTGGACATTCTTTTATTTGTAGAGGTGGCCCTCAGGTAAGGATAGCAAGAGCAACATGATGGTGGAGTTTTTACCTTTACAGGCATACCCTATCTGAATAAGAAGAGGGGCAGTGCCCCTAGCCAGCATGGTGAAAGCTTGCGGCAAATTGGGGCTACTAACAAGAAGATTTTGGGACTTTATCTACTTCCCGACCGTGCTATAGCCAAAAGATGACTACAGCTCGGTAGTCCAGTTCTGGGAGGGAGTTCATGAAGGTCCTCCCAGAACCAAGCCCCCCCCCCCCCACACGCGCTCTGTGATCACGGTAAGGGGTCAATCACAGCAAGCCTTTACCAAGTGATGAGCTGATCACATGTAAACAAATTTGTCCGTTATCGGCATTCCTTTCCTCACGCGTTCTCACAGCATGAGGAAAGGAGAGCCCGTAACTGGCAATACTGACAGGGCACGTATACACTGATAATCAGGGTACTGATCATCAGTGCCCTGATTATCAGCGCAGCCCCATCTGTGCCAATCAATGCCCATCAGTGCTGCCTATCAGTGCCCATCAGTGCCACTTGTCAGTGCCTCCTCATCAGTGCCACCTATCAGTGCCCATCAGTGCAGCCTATCAGTGCCCCTCAGTGTAGCTTCATCAGCACACATCAGTGTGTCCTCATCAGTGCACATCAGTGAAGGAGAAAAATTACTCTTTTGCAAAATTTTACAAAAGAAACTAAAAAAATGTTTTTTCCAAAATGTTGAGGTTTTTTTTGTTTGTTTAGCAAAAAAATAAAAAACCTAGTGGTGGTTAAATACCACCAAAAGACAGCTCTTTCTGTCTAAGCGCCGGTTCACACTACCGCGACGCTACTTCCCGGGGCGACCTCCGAGATCGCGGTGCGAGCAGTGCGCCGCGACCTCGGAGCGGCCGCCACGGACTTCATAACATTGAAGTCTATGGCGGTCGCCTCCTGGTCGCCCCAAAGAAGCTCCGGACCCTTTTTCTAGGTCGGAGCGACTTGTGTCGCTCCTATTAGAACGGGTCCGCAGCTTCCCTATGGGAGGCGACCTGTGGCGACCTGTGAGGCGACCAGGTCGCCTCACAGGTCGCCCTAGTGTGAACCGAGGCTAAAAAAAAAAAAAAGATAAACAATTTCAAATGGATACAGTGTTGCATGACTGTGAAATTGTCATTCAAAGTGCAACAGCACTGAAAGCTGAACTTTTAACTGAGCAGGAAGGAAATGAAAGTGTCCAGTACTGAAGTGGATAATAAAAGGTGCTTATACAGAGATATTTAGAAAATTAATTTCAATTCTAGTGGACTTTCACTTAATGGCCCTGGATGCGTTTCCCTGCTGCCTAGAGAAGACATAGACCTTTACTATTTATCCAAATACAATAGCCAGCACTGCAGATTCATCCATGTTTAGAGTTTCTCCTATTCAGCCCTTTGTATGGCAAGATCAAATCCTATTTCTGGGGAAAGTAAAAAGCAGTTTTACTAACCCAATCCTCCACTTCACCAGCAGCTGTCCATCTCCTCTACTCCCCCATGCTCCAGGCTGTGGACTGTCCCTCGCAGTCCTCAGGACCAGTGTAGGGCTATGGCCTCTCTGTGTCATATTCAATGACATGACATGCTCATTGTAAGTCTTTTAATAGGACACTAAAAAGCCTCCTGGCCCTGGTGCCTTGCCCCATGGGCTAAAACCATAGCAAATTCCTCAGAAGAAATAGACCAGGACAGTAAATCAATCCATGGAGGGAGGGCAATTCGGCCTTGCAATGGTATTGCACAGAGTGCCCGTGAATCTCCTCCTCTCGGGTCCCCCAATGGCACTCCTGACCACTCCTCTGTGTCCAGTGCCCCATGGGAAGCAGCATCGTGCATGCTCGCTCCTGAGCCCCACTGCTGTGTCCATTGACTTAGACAGTGGGACTCGGTCCTGCCCCCCACTCCCTTGTCACCGGCTTTGATTGGCAGCAGCGGGAGCCAATGGCTCCCGATGCACCAGTAAAGCCAGTGAAACCTGAAAGTAAGGGGTGAGAAGAGCTGCAGACGTGCACAATGCTGGATCGAATGAGGGCTCAAAAAAATTATTGGGGGGAACTGAGGGGGGATGCTGATGCATAAATATTTTTTAGTTGAATGTATTGGTGTAAAAAATGGCTTTAGAACCACTTTAAGTTTGTTTCGTGATCTTCGAGTCAAAGCTGAGGAGCCTGTCGAGGAATCCCTGTTGGGGTCAACAGTGAGGTTGAAATCTCCCCCCAGGACCAATGTTCCCTCAGCAAAGGGCTCCAATGTACTCAAGAACGTCTCAAGGCTGAGAGTTGTGCCACATTCGTTAAGTACATACTGACCAGCGTGAATGTCTGTGAATGGATTTTGCCCTTAAGAAAAATAATGCTCAGTGCGAAGATCTAAGGATTGCCAGGTGGGGACTTTGGCAAGAAGCATGCTAGTCCCTTTAGATTTGGAAGAGGGGGACATGTTATGATAGGCAACTGAGAAGTGAGAAGAAGGAAATAGAGTCTCTTATGACTTCAATACCGTGGAGCCTCAGGACAGATACAAGTGAGTAAAATGCTGATCAAAATCAGATTTACAAATGCTAGTACAGGCAACAAGAGAGTACAATGGCACTATAAACAAAAAATAGACCAATGGATCCGCTCACCCAACCGACTTATAGCCAGCATACGAATGTATCCACTTGCTGGGTCATAGGAGGAAAGCTCTGCGACCGCAGAGGTACATCTAACAGAGAGCCAGGCTTCCTGCCAGTATGGTTACTCAATAGTTCAGGTCTCTCGAAGGGGTGAGAGCAATCTTCAGTCGTTTTGGTCTGTTTGGTGGAGAATCAGCATGGTCGTGCCTAAACATAAGATGGCGTCCTTTGTTTCAGTAGGTACATGAGGAATGTGCAGAGGTGTGGAGCTGCGTCATCCGTGACGTCAGAGCGTCACTCACGTGGTGCAGGGACCTCCTACATGTTTCGCCCAATCAACTTGAGCTTCACCAGGGATTTGTATGATATGCGTTACTGTATACATTTGACCAAAAAGTAGAGAAACTCAATGAAAATGTATATGAATATCACATACTCCAATGCATAGAAGTTTAGAGGTAAATGGGAGCAAGGAGATGGGTCTTAAGTAGTTCAGGTTCGTGGGGTCCAGTGAGGGCTTTTTAAGTATGGGGGTGATTTGTGCATGCTTTAGAGCAGGGGTGTCCAAGCTATGGCCCTCCAGCTGTTCAGGAACTACAATTCCCATCATGCCTAGTTCTCTCTGTGAATGTCAGAGATTTACAATGCCTCATGGGACGTGTAGTTCCGCAACAGCTGGAGGGCCATAGTTTGGACACCCCTGCTTTAGAGAGAAAGGGAAGGTGCCAGTACAGACGGAGAGATTACAGTTAGGAATGAAAGAGCATAGGATAAAAGTAGAGGGTGACCGTAGTATTTGTAAGGGAACAGGATCCAAGAGACAATTGGTTAGATTGGTGTCTGAGAAAAGTTTGGCATTGTTTAACCACTTAAGGACCGGAAGGTTTTGCCCCGTTAGTGACCAGGCCATTTTTTGCGATTTGGCACTGCATTATTTAATGGACAATTGTGCGGTCGTGCTATGCTGTACCCAAAAAAAAAAAAAAAAAATTGATGTCCTTTTTTTTTCCACAAATAGAGCTTTCTTTTGGTCATATTTGATAACCTGTGTGATTTTTATTTTTTGTGCTAAAAAACAAAAAAAGAGCGACAATTCTGAAAAAAAAAAAAAACAATATTTTTCACTTTCTGCTATGTAACATCCCCCCCCCCCCCCAAAAAAAAATTTCAAAATCTAATTTTTTTTTATCATTTTAGGCCAATTTGTATTTTGCTACATATTTTTGGTAAAAAAATCCCATTAAGTGTATTTTGATTAGTTTGCGCAAAAGTTATCTAAAAACTAGGAGAAAGATCTTTGTCATTTTTATTTCTTTTACTAGTAATGGTGGTGATCTGTGATTTTTTGCGGGACTGCGACATTGCGGCAGACAGATCGGACCCCTAACTGACATTTTTGACACTTATGGGAGGACCAGTGACATTACTAAATAGGGGGAACACAGGAGCCATGTGATGATAACTGACAGAAAAAAGGTCTGCAGTGTTTACAACGGCAGACCGCTGTTCTGTCTTCCTGGGGAGTGATCGCGGATGCCCGGTGGCAATTGTGGCCGCCGGTCCCGCAGATCATCTTCCCCTCTCGCAAATCACCGCGTGTGCGCATCCCCTATGCTCATTCCTGAGGAGCAACATACGGATACGGGGATTTGCGAAGCCGAGCCAGTCTGCCGCAGGAAATCTGCGGCGGGCGGTCGGCAAGTGGTTAAAAAAATAAAACTTAAAAAAAAAACTTTTTTACTCCCCTAGTCCACAATCACATGTACCTCATTGAAACTTTATCTGGGCGTAAGGACCACTGAGTTAGCATTGCAGTCTGTCTGTTGCTCTCTGCTTCTCATGCTGTGATTTCATTACATAACTGCAGTCTTCTGGAGCTCTTCTTAAAGCTGGCCAAGCACACCTGTGACAAAATGTGGCACTACACCTATCTTTCCAAAAAAAAGAATCTTATTTCTAGATAATAAAAAAAAAAAAATCTGTCCTCCAACCTCCAGCGAGCACTCTCCTTTATTTCCACATAATAAAAAGAAAAAATACCTGTAAAATAAAGTGACACTAAACTTATTTTTTCAAAAAAAGAAAGTTATTTCTAGATGGTAAAAAAAAAAAAAAAATTGGCCCACAACCTTTCCTTATAGCTAGCTAAGCACACCCCTTTATCCAGTTAAAAAAAAACCCTTACCTGCCAGTGTCATTTTAACAGTAACAGTGCATATTTTTTTTAGCACTGATTACTGTAGTAATGTCACTGGTACCCCCAAAAGTGTCAAAAATGTCAGTTAGGGGTCCGATCTGTCCACCACAATGTCACAGTCCCGCAAAAAATCTCCATTCCTGACCAGGCCATATTTTGTGATTCGGCACTGCGTTACTTTAACGGACAATTGCGTGGTCGTGCGACGCTGTACCCAAATAAAATTAACATCCATTTTTTTCCCCCACAAATAGAGCTTTCTTTTGGTGGTATTTGATCACCTGTGAGATTTTTAATTTTTGAAAAAAAGAGCCGCAATTTTGAAAAAATATACAATACTTTTCACATTCTGAGATATAACATTCCCCCCAAAAAATTTACAAATCAAAATTTTTTAACATTTTAGGCCAATTTGTTTTCTGCTACATATTTTTGGTAAAAAAAATCACAATAAGTGATTTTGATTGGTTTGCGCAAAAGTTACTAACTACGGGAAAGATTTGTCATTTTTATTGTTTTTTTTTTTTACTAGTAATGGCAGTGAACTGCAATTTTTTTGCGGGACTGGGACATTGCCGTGGACAGATCGGACCCCTAACTGACATTTTTTACACTTTGGGGGGACCAGTGACATTACTACAGTAATCAGTGCTAAAAATATGTACTGTTACTGTAATAATGACATTGGCAGGGAAGGGGTTAACACTGTTGGTGATCAAAGGGTTAAATGTGTGCCTCATGCTTACTGACGTGTGTGGGAGGAGGGGGCTCTTTGACAGAGACAGAAATCGCAGGTTCAGCTATGCTGAATCCTGTGATCTGTCCCTGCCTGTCACAGAGAAGATCCGCCTGCTTTGTTTACACAAGCAGGTGGATTTTCTCACTCTTTTCCCGACGATCGGGGAAGAGAGACGGTGATCGCCGCCTCTCCTCCTCCGGCCCGCACGCTGCAGAGACAGACAGGAATCCAGCGACGTAGGCCTACGTCGCTGGACCCAAGGCTGCCACAGTGCTGCAGTAGCAGCATCGTGAGCAGTCTGAAAGTGGTTAAAGTAACGCAGTGCCGTATCGCAAAATAGGGCCTGGTCATTAAGGAGCAAATCCTTCCGGTCTTAAAGTGGTTAAAGTATACTTTATATCTTATCTTATCTTCTCTTATCTTATCTTATCATACAATATAACTATTATCTTCTACATCTATCCTATACTTATATAAGAAAAGTATTCATCTTATCTTTAAATATAATTTTTTTTATTTTTTTGTTTAACCACTTAAGGCTTGGAAGGTTTTACCATCTTATGACCAGGCCATTTTTTGCAATTTGGCACTGCACTATTTTAACTGGTAATTGTGCAGTCATACAATGCTGTACCCAAACAAAATGTATGTCCTTTTTTTCCCCGCAAATAGAGCTTTCTTTTGGTGGTATATGATCACCTCTGGGGTTTTTATTTTTTGCGATATAAACGAAAAAAGCCAGAATATTTTGAGAAAAAAAAATTACATTTTCTACTTTTTCTTATAAAAAATATCCAATAAACTCAATTTTTTGTCATACATTTAGGACAAAATGTATCTAGCTACATGTCTTTGATTAAAAAAATTCCAATAAGCGTATATTTTTGGATTTGCGCAAAAGTTATAGCGTCTACAAACTATGGTGTATATACTGGAATTTACGCAGCTTTTACTTTCTGACTGCCTATCTCATTTCTTGAAGAGCTAAAATGGCAGATCAGTACAACCCCCCCCCCCCCCCCCAATGACCCCTTTTTGGAGAGTAGACACCCCAAGGAATTTCCTAAGAGGCATGTTGAGCCCATTGAATATTAATTTTTTTTGTCACAGGTGTTTCAAACATGACCAAAAAAAATAAAATAATTTTGCTCACGCATGCAATGGGTATATGTGGATTTACACCCCAAAATACATTCTGCTGTTTCTCCTGAGTATGGGGATACATCTGTGAGACTTTTTGGCTACCCGTGTACAGGACCTCGAAAACCATTCACTGCCTTCAGGCTTTCTAAGGGCGTAAATTGTTGATTTCACTCCTCAGTACCTGTCACAGTTTTGGAGGTCATGAAATGCCATGATAGCATGAAGCCCCCCCCCCCCACCAAATGACCCCCTTTTCTGAAAGTAGACACCCTAAGCTATTTGCTGAGAGGCATGTTGATTATTTTGCAGATCTTGCTTTTTGTCACAAAATTTTGAAAATTTAAAAAAGAAAAAAAATGAGAGCAGCAAAATACTCACCATGCCTCTTAGCAAATGCCTTGGTTGTCTATTTTCCGATAGAGGGTAATTTGGGGGGGGGGGGGGGAGGGGTTGTGCTATCTTGGTATTTCATGGCCTCCGAAACTGTGATAGGTAGCGAGGAGTGAAATCAACAATTTACGCTCTTAGAAAGCCTGACGGGGGTGATTGGTTTTTGGGGTCCTGTATGTGGTTAGACCAGCCTTTCTCAACCGGTGTGCCACCAGAGGTCCTCAGGTGTGCCGCGGGATCATGGAAGAGAAGGGCTGTCAGATGAGCCCGATCTCCCGATCCTCTGCTGTACATCGGAACTGTGAGGAAGCTCCGTCAGCCTCAGCAAAGTGAAAGTAAAGGGAGGGGGAGTGTGTTGTGCTCTCTGCTTCCCCCTACAGTGCAGTACCCGGCCTCTGTGAGGAAAGGTATTGTAATAGAACTTTTAAAGTTTGTGTATATGTGTATGTATGTGTGTATGTGTGTTTGCATGTGTGTGTGTACATGTGTCTGTATGTGTGCATGTATACATGCGTTTGTATTTGTACATGTGTTTGTGTGTGTATTTGTACATGTGTTTGTATGTGTGTACATGCGTCCATGTTTCGGTGTGTTCATGTATGCATGTGTGAGCATTTTTATGTGTTGTTTGTACATGTGTTTGTGTGTGTGCATGTGTCTGTTCATGTATACATGTGTATGCATTTGTATGTGTGTGTGTGTGTACATGTGTCATGTGTGTGTGTGTGCGCGTGTCTGTATGTGTGCATGTATACATGTGTATGCATGTGTGTTTGTACATTCTTTTGTATGATTGTGTGTGTGTGTGTATGTGTGTTTGTATATATATATATGTGTGTGTGTGTGTGTGTGTGTGTGTGTGTTACTTTTAATCCTGACCCCCCATTCCTGTACTGTCAGAACTGCTTTTTAGGGCTTGTTTCTGATAGCAGCAAGGGCTGCTGCTCCTTTGAAAATGAATCCTTGGTTAGAATACTTTTCAGAGGCATTTGGCAGGCGGTAAAGAGGCAATATGTTGCTTCTCACCTCCTGTTTTAAGCCCGGAAATGCAGCACCACCACACCGCAACCATGCACACAGTTGCAGGGTGGTTGCAGTGCAGCCCCATTCACCCTGGGTATACCTCCAGCTGCAGCCACCACATGTGTACATCCCCAGATGCTGCTTCTGCAGCTAAAGGGGGAGCAGATGAGGGTAGTAAAGACAGCTCAACCATGTGGTTTTACTGCCCCTCCAACCTGACATGTGAACAAGCCCTGTGTGGATGTGTGCTGCGTGTAGGGCTTCAATGGGCTTCCCTACCAGCAGAAATGCAGGGAAAAAAGTCCCAGACCCTTTTTTTTAAACTTGTGCGGCACCCAAAGCACCCCATGTTTGCCAAAGAGCAGAGCATTTGTCTGTGTCAGGAACGAGCACGATTCTGCGCGTGTTCTGCAATACACAGTAACATGAATCAAACCTTGGGCAGGGGTGCCTCAAGACTGAAAATACTTTTCAAGGGCGCCCCGACTGAAAAAAGGTTGAGAAACACTGGGTTAGACTGCCAAAAAGTCTCACACATGTGGTATCCCCGTACTCAGGAGAAGCAACAGAATGTATTTTGGGGTGTAATTTCACATATACCCATGGCACGTTTGAGCAATATATCATTTAAATTACAACTTTGTGTGAAAAAAAAAATGTTTTTGTCATATTTCTGAAACTTGTGGCAAAATATTAAATATTACATGAACTCAACATGCCTCTCAGCAAATAGCTTTGAGTGTCTACTTTCCAAAATGGGGTCATTTGGGGGGTTTTATTCTATCTGCACATTTCAGGGCCTCCGAAACTGTAATAGGTAGCGAGGGAGTAAAATGAGCAATTTATGCCCTTTGAAAACCTGATTGGTTTTCGGGGTGCCGTACAAAGCTAGGCTCCCAAAAAGTCTCACACATGTGGTATCCCTGTACTCGAGAGAAGCAGCAGAATGTATTTTGGGGTGTAATTTCACATATACCCATGGCGCGTTTGAGCAATATATGATTTAAATGACAACTTTGTGTAAAAAAAAAAAAAAATGTTTTTGTCATTTTCCCGAAACTTGTGGCAAAATATAAAATATACCATGAACTCAACATGCCTCTCAGCAAATAGCTTGGAGTGTCTACTTTCCAAATTGGGGTCATTTGGGGGGGTTTTGTTCTATCTGGACATTTCAGGGCCTCCGAAACTGTGATAGGTAGTGAGAAGGTAAAATAAGCAATTTATGCCCTATGAAAACCTGATTGGTTTTCGGGGGGGCCGTACACGGCTAGGCTCCCAAAAAGTCTCACACATGTGGTATCCCTGTACTCAGGAGAAGCAGCAGAATATATATTGGAGTGTAGTTCCACGTATACTCATGGCATGTGTGAGTAATATATCATTTAGTTACAACTATGTGTAAAAAAATAAATTGTAATTTTCCCGATGGGAGAGCCCGAGAAAACTGTGGAAGGCGGTGGGGGGGGGGGGGGGAGTCCCCTCCCACTGCTTTTAAAAGCGAGGATAATGGCTAATCCTGCAGGCATCATCCTGGTATGACCACTCAAATTCCAGCGACATACCAGTACGTTGCTGATCCTTGTAGGCCAAATATATTGTAAGGTTCTTTTTTTTTTATGCAGCCTGTGGGCTGAACGAAAAAAGAGAACCTGATTCCTCCATTCACATCAATCGATGTGGATGAAGAAATCTCTGTTACGAAAAGTGTTAAAAAAGCATAAGGGAAATCCACCCTCTGTGTCCACCCCATCCCCTATGCTTTGCCATATATGCTCTTTTATTTAACTGCGGTGGTGAAATTACCCCCTACAGCAATGCAATCATTGATTTACGTATATGCTGAGAGCAAACGCTGCTGCTGTCAGGATGAACAAATCAGTGCTGCAGTTGATGGATGTCCCTGCAAAGCAAACAATAACACACAGTAAACAGTTAACAATAAAACACAGTAACAATAAAACATTACAACATAATAGTATACAGTGCATTAAAACATAAGAATGGCAGTATCTGCAAAACAAACTATGGTTAACGATGAAAAACAGCAATAATAAAACATTACAGTATAGCAGTATATTATAAAGTACAGTAAAACAGTAAGAACAGAAAATGAACTCAATAAAATGACTATTTTTGGCTTTTTCATTTTTTAATTTGTTTCAAATTTTTTATTTTGTAACTTTTTTTACACTTTTTTTGTAACTGAAAAAACGTTAATCCTTCCAGGTTAGGGTCTCCTAAAATGCGATAGCCATCTAACATCTTTCGAGACCCTGTGTGAAAGTGTGCCCTAGACTGTGCTGTACCCTATACTAATACTCTCCTAGTGTATGGTAGCGACGGAAATAGATGCAGAGTCCAGGTTGGCCAGGACAGGAGGGACAAAAAAAAAGCAGGTGTCACGCCTATATCCGTGTTTTCTACAGACACGACATCTTCTTTGGGGTGCCCTTTGGGTAGGGGTACCAGGGAGGACGTCTGGAAAATGCCTCTAATGCAGCCAGCTGACTGCATCTGGATTGTGAATTTGGGCCACAGCACCTTCTGAATACAGAAGGGCTGTGATTAACTCTTCCTGGAATTTTAGGAAGGATCCACTTCTTCCTGATGCTTTGTAAAGTACATAAGCGTTCAGCAGGGCAAATTGGAATAAGTATACAGACACTTTCTTGTAGTCGGGAATCTACAAGCCGTTGGAGGAAGACCAGCGATTAGGTCGCACGGTGCCACATGCGCCAATTCCAGAATCAAAAATATGACTAAAAAGTGGTACGCTTGTGTAATAATTGTCCACGTATAAATGGTACCCCTTTCAGAATAAGGGAGACACCAAATCCCAAACAATCTTGCCACTGCCCCCTATGTAGTCTGGGCAGTCAAGGGGCTCCACACTCTTTTCCCTCGTAAATCCAGGAAACAATATGTAGTGTGGCCCTGTCACAAAGCTTATACATCTTGACCCCATATCTGGCACGCTTGCTGGGGAGAAACTCTTTGAAAACAAGGTGGCCAGAAAAATGTAATCAGGGACTCACCAACACAGACAGATTGTTGGGGCATATGTTTGGGTATATGCTGTATGGATAATTTGAGGAGGAAAGGAGAAGTGCATTAGAGGTCATTAGAGGGAATCTTTTGTTGATTCCTCCCCTGTTTTAGGCTCCATACTTATGGAGGTCTGGTAAGCAGCCTCTATTTGCCGCAAATTCACTATAACTCCCACTAACGTTTTCAAAAACGTTATTTTCAGCCTAATTTTTGGTATGGAGCATGGGCTATCTGCCAGAAATTGACTCTGGAGCTATTTTTGCACTTTACACTTTTATTAATATCTTTTTCTCTACTTAACTTTTTCACACAGTTTAAAAGCAGTTTAGCTCAAAATCATATAACACATCTTTCCCACACATTTTTTATTTTTTTCCTGCCATATTTTGTGATTTTGAAAAAATTAGTCCACCTTTCAGCTGGACTGTTTTTAAGTCCAGTCCTGGCGTTATTTGATCTTAATGAATTTGACACTGCTCATAACGTTTCTGATGGTGTTATAGTGAATTGCATTTGCACCTAAAAATAGTCAAAATGGAGGTAAAATAGAACAAAATCAGCGTTGGAGGTACAGTGAATTTGGCCGTGTGACACTTTTTGGGGGACCAGGGACACTAATATAGTGATCAGTGCTATAAATATGCTGTCAGTTTACTAATTGCACTGGCAGGGAAGGGGTTAACATCAGGGGTGAACAAAGGGTTAAATGTGTGCCCAGGGAGTATTTACTAACTGTGGGGGAGGAGCTTGTACTATGGGAAGGCAGAGATCCGTGTTCCAGCTTAGCAGAAACACCAGATCATTACCTTCTCTTCTCACAGAATGGCGATCTGCCTTGTTGATCTGCTTCTTTCCCGAACCATCACTGGCAGGCGGCGGACATCAAGTTTGCTGGACTTGCTGATTGGCTCCCACTGTGTCCAATCACAGCAGGAGCGGGTCGCTGTGGCGTGGGTGCATGCCCCAGATCTAGAAGTGCAGAATCATGTACAGGAGCCACCGCCCCACAGTAAATGTACATAGTGTGGTCGGCAACAGGTTAAGGCGGACTTAAGGCTGGTACACCCAGGCCAAATATTGACTGGTTCCACAAAATACGGCTGACATTCCGCTAGTGTGTATAGAAGCCTGTCCGACAACAGCCGGCCTAACATTTATCTTTTGTCAAATGGGCATACTGGAAAACCAGCAGCTGATTGGCATCTGATCATTGCTGGCAGCCAATGGCAGTCCCCCTGTCAGAACACAATAGCACAACGTGGAGATCGCTGTACTAATATTGCTTAGTTAGTACAGCAACCTCCTCAGATTTTTTTTTTCATTTAGCCCTCTGTGCCAGGTATAACACTAGTAGATTTTCATTCAACATTTTTTGTTTTAAGAACATTTGTTCCAAGTTCATTTTCGACCAGTGAAGAGAAAATTTGAAGGAGCAGGATAGAAAATTTTTCTTGAGTGAACAAATTTCTCAAAGCCTATGTGGTTTTCGTTAGGGGAATTATATTTATTAAAGCAAAAAAAGAATTTGAAGTACTGGAATGACATTCATTCAGTCATCGAATGCACAACTAATTATTGTTGTGTAGTAATTATATTGTACAAATATTCTTTAAAAAAATCTACTAGTGCATAGCCAACTTAAAGCGTTTGTTACCCCAACACTTCATATTCCTGATATGTGCCTGCTGTACCATGTACTTGTACGAGAAAATAACCTGTTTTCTTTGTATAGTTTCCTTTATGTGAATTCCCTGGTGTTCCTGCTAGTACCTCTGTTTTCCTATTAAAAATTGACCACACTAAGCAGGACAGCACATCATGGTCAGTTCTCTAGCTGTGCTGGGAACTCAGTGTACTCTCCTCCAATGATCAGACTTGTCCTGGCACGCCCCCCCTGCACAGACATTCATTGGGAAACTCAGTGTGCTGCTGCTGCTCCTCCCCCCCCCCCAGCTCCTATGCAGCTGAGAACAGAGGGAATGTGATCAATTTTAAAAAAGGGAAAAAAAATATTTACCATTTTTTTTTTTTTATATCTATACAAAAATGTTCTGCCTTTCATTTCTATTTTAAACTGAATGGGTTGTTTTACAAGGTGATCGTTTACAATCACTTTAAGTTTGCAAGCTATGGACTCTCTTCCCTTCCCCAAGTGAAAGCACTGGGTGCCTGGGCAGCCAATAGCTAAATTCAGTGCTTTCACATGGGAGTCACATGCTCCCACACCTTGAAATTCCAGGTATTTATTTTCGCTCCTGGCAGCCAAACAGAGTTGTAGTGGAGTAAGAGAAGGAAGATAGATGCAGCCAAGGTCAGGACAAGGGGTGGGCAGGAGAGGCGGCTGCGGTATCATGTGAGGTGGGGGGGGAGCCGCAAGAAGATTGGGGAGGGGGGATTTGTATTGGAAGGTGGAGTTTGGGGGGCAGCAGGGGGTATTGTTTTAGATGGAGAAATTTGGGGGCCGGCAGTTGGTATTGTTTTAGATGGGAAATTTGAGTGGTAAGTTTGCTAAGAGTGGTGATATAGGGGGATTTGTGTTGTGAGGAAGAATGGGGGAGGGATATTTGTGCTGGGAGGGGGGATTGGAGTGGGAGGGAGAAGGTGTGTACTAGAAGGGGAAATTTTAGGGGTAGATACTACTATAATCAGCCACAGAACCTGTGTAATTAATGTGTGTCCTGGTTTAAAGGGGTGAGGTGGCAACCCTAGATGGGATACAACTCTTCAGAGTAAGTTCCCACCTGTAGGTGAAAAGATGGTCCTAGGGTGCGGGGAACCTAGGAAGACCCTGAGTGCGGTAGCACAAAAAGGTAGATGAGGGGAAGCTGAAGGATGTTTCATACACAATAAATGAGCTGATTGGTTAAAATTGGTATCCTTATCACCCAAATGGTGCCTAAACAATCCAAAGACTTATCAAGGTTTACACAAAGTCCCTCACTTGTAGAAGTGGGGATGCACCTTCACATGGAAGGCTTATCAGAGGGGTTAGCTGACCTCTGGCTTTGGGTCCTACAGCCTCAGTCAGTAGGAGTTAATTTCTGAAGACCTAAGAGTGCTAACTGACAAAATAGATAAGGGGAAAGGGTGGGATTTCTTCAGAAGACCTCCTGCATTGAGGCAGGAGCACACACTGCCAAACCGTGGCATTGCTAATGACAGTGTCACGAGCAGGTCCAAAGAGACAATGCCCCTTGAAGGATAAGCAATTCAGATATTCCTTGGAAGTCCCATCACTGTCCCATGCACATAGCCAGAGTGAATTTATGCAAACATTAGTCCCAAGCAATGTACAAGTTTTGAGCTTTATAACGTGCTGTGACAGCTAAAGCACTAGACTCCTGACTGGGCCTGACAAAATCTAGGCGACAGGTCACCATGGTCACCATGACGACTATAAATTGCGTCTGGCCTTTTGTCAGCCCATTCACTGTTTCTGACTTGCCGTCCTGACTCCTAAGTGTGCTGTATGCTTACCCTGAGCATCCGCCTGTCACTCCTTGCACTGACTGCACTCCTACTGCCCCTCTCCATACATAGCAGCCTGAACCTCCCCGGCTATCCGAGCTCAGCGCTGGACGCTCTATTATTGGCCCAACTGGTCATGTGTGGTGGAAGACAGTTGGCTGGCCTGTGAGTAATCGCAGTCGGCACAGCCCCTTGCTCCTGCCTTGCTATCTGGGCCTCCTCTCCAGATCTCCTCATCCAACATAGCAGTGCATGGGAAGTAAAAAGAGCCCTACCACGGGAATGGTGCAGCAGGACATGGCTGCATTCCCTCTTCTCCCCTGTGCATCTGGCTCCATCCTCCCCTCTACTTGGCTGCATCCCCTCTCTCCTCCCGTCCACCTGGCTCCATCCTCCCCTCCACTTGGCTGCATCCCCTCTCTCTCCTGTCCACCTGGCTCCATTCTCCCCTCCAGCTGGCTGCATTCCCCCTCTCCTGTCCACCTGGCTCCATCCTCCCTTCCACCCGGCTGCATTCCCCCTCTCCTGTCCAAAGGGTGAAAGGGATTGCTAAAAGTCCACAGGTTAGGGGGGCGCAAATTATTTTCCTTGCGCCGAGCACTAAAAACCCTTGCTATGCCACTGCTAGTGACACTAATACTATACACTGACGCTATACTAATAAAACTGGCTGGAAAGGGGTTATGTCAGGTAAATTCCAATAGTTTGGCTAATCAGCGAATTCGCGCATTGGCGCGAATACGCATGCGTGGCCAACTCCGGGCAAGATCAACTAAGAACGTGCGTGCGCCAATGCGCACACACGCACGCGGGACGTGACGGCGCTTGGCGCCAAACGGCCTATTTAAACTCAGCAATGACAGGCACTAGTTGCTGGATGATCTTCAGCTCCCTGTGTCCCTTGGGCCTTGTTTTGCCTTTATCTTGGATTTCCTGTTGCCGACCCGGATTGCTTGACCACCGACTCTTCCTGATACCTCTGGCTTTTGGCCCTTTGGCTTGTCCCTGGACTTTCCCTGTTTTCTCCAGTGTCTGACCCGGCTGGGCTATTGACTCCGCTGTACCAGTCTCCTGTGGGCTATCCAACTCACCTTGTTCCTGCAGCACACCTGCCTGGCTTGTCAAGTGTTCCAGATCCGCCTTGGACCTATCACCCATTGGCCTCAGCCACCATCTGGCCATCCCAGCCGGCAACCCGTGCTACTTCGGGCACAGCACTCCCTGTCTCACCTCCAGGGGTGTTCTGCACCTAGCCGCAAGGGGAGCCCTCTCTACACTCCGGCTTCGGATCAGGTACGTGACAGTATCATCCAGCCATGACAGAAGCCGAGAGAGGTGCCTCCCCGCTGGAAGCCTTATGCAAGCAAGTTGCAGCTTTAACCCAGGCTGTGAAGAATCTTCAGGAGGGTTACTTCCAACTGGAAGGTCGCCTGCAGTACCTGTCTACACCGCCTCCGGCGGCTCCTGCAGATCCATCGGCTGCAGCCTCTAACCCTGCTCCTTCAGCTTCGGGACAACCAGCTTCTATTCCTACCATGATAGCTCCTCCTCCTGAACCCAGAGTACCTCTGCCTGAACGCTTCTCTGGTGATCGCAGGAAGTTTAAATCATTTAAAAACGCCTGCTCATTATATTTGGCTCTGCAACCCAGAACTTTTTCCTTGGAGGCAGTTAAAGTAGGGTTTATCATCTCCCTGCTGACTGATGAACCCCAGTCCTGGGCCCACCATTTGCTGGAACAGAAGGATCCTGCTCTGGACTCTATTGAGGTTTTCTTTAAAGCAATGGCCCAGCTGTACGATGACCCACAACGCACAGCCACTGCCGAAGCAACACTTCATAAATTACAGCAAGGCCGACGCCCCGTGGAAGATTACACCGTAGACTTTCGTAGGTGGTCTGCAGACACAGGCTGGAACGAGGCCGCCCTCAAACATCAATATCGGCTAGGCCTGTCGGAAACTCTCAAGGATGAGTTAGCACGGGTTGAGACCCCCACCACTTTAGAGGAGCTCATTCAACTGGCCATCCAGTTAGACAGACGTCTTCGGGAACGCCGGTCTGAACGTACTCAGTCCTTTCAGCCTGCTTGGATGCTACCCAGGGTGCCACCACCTCCTACACCTTTACCGACTGCGGCCAGCCCAATGTCACCCGAGGAGCCCATGCAGATCGGGGTGGTTTGTTCAGCCTTAACCCCTGCGGAAAGACTTTGTCGCAGGCATCTGAACTTATGTCTGTACTGTGGGGACAATGGACATTTCCTTCGTGACTGCCCAGTCAGACCAAGTAAGCCTCTTATTTCCCATCATATGCATCTTCAGACCCCTGGGTCTTCCCCCACTCACCTGGTCCTCCTTGTTTCTTTGCAGGTGGCAGGAGGGGAGATCAAGCTGCCAGCCATTATTGACTCTGGAGCCTGCAGCTGTTTCCTGGATATCTCATTGGCAAGAGATCATCACTTACCTCTCCAGACCAAGAGCCGTAAGCTAGAAATCCACCTTGCAGATGGCACAACTCCCAGATCCGGGCCCATCATCCAGGAAACCTTAAAAACATATATAGGCAGCGCTAGCAGGTAAAATCTATAAATAAGTGCTAAATGATTAAAAATGGTATACTGTGATGGAAATGGTACTAAAATTTAGTGCATATAATTCAGTGAATATATACATTCATAAATACATAAAATGCAATAGTGAATATGGTTAAGTGTATACACAAATTAGAAAATTCATAAAGTGCAACAATAAATATGATCCAGTGTCCAAAAATGTAAAGGAATAAAGTGCAAGATGTATTTAAGGTGCAGTCCAAACTTATATTCTTCCAAAGAAGTTTATGGTGCCAAAAGGTGCTCAGAATCCAAATAAAGTGCCCAAGTGCTCTTCAAAGAAAATCCCCCCATGGGGATGCACTCACCAGATTTGGGATGTAAATGAGCCTTGAATGTGTGTGATATTCCGTTTAAGAAGTAAGAGCAGCCACACGGAGACTTAAGGTTTCCCTTGCCCGGATGGATGGATGGCTGCAATCCTTTACTATGGGCTCCTTACTAGCTCCTCTCCACTCTCTCCCCAATGGTGTATTCAGAAGGAAGGAGACAAGCCAGACATCGTGAAGCCCGTAATGTATTTATTAAAAGTATTAAGAAATAATGGTACTCACAAAGGTAAAATATAGTGGGCGTTATACAAGGCGGTACCATTATTTCTTAATACTTTTAATAAATACATTACGGGCTTCACGATGTCTGGCTTCTTTCCTTCCTTCTGAATACACCATTGGGGAGAGAGTGGAGAGGAGCTAGTAAGGAGCCCATAGTAAAGGATTGCAGCCATCCATCCATCCGGGCAAGGGAAACCTTAAGTCTCCGTGTGGCTGCTCTTACTTCTTAAACGGAATATCACACACATTCAAGGCTCATTTACATCCCAAATCTGGTGAGTGCATCCCCATAGGGGGATTTTCTTTGAAGAGCACTTGGGCACTTTATTTGGATTCTGAGCACCTTTTGGCACCATAAACTTCTTTGGAAGAATATAAGTTTGGACTGCACCTTAAATACATCTTGCACTTTATTCCTTTACATTTTTGGACACTGGATCATATTTATTGTTGCACTTTATGAATTTTCTGATTTGTGTATACACTTAACCATATTCACTATTGCATTTTATGTATTTATGAATGTATATATTCACTGAATTATATGCACTAAATTTTAGTACCATTTCCATCACAGTATACCATTTTTAATCATTTAGCACTTATTTATAGATTTTACCTGCTAGCGCTGCCTATATATGTTTTTTAGTTTTTCCCGGTTTTTTACTTGGTGAGCAGCAGCTTCAGGTTAGATATATATGTTTTTTACAATTCACTATTATTTATTCATCACAGCGCGGGTATTAATTTACAGACTTGTATAAAGTACTCGAAATTTCTACTTGAGTAAAAGTACAAGTGCTCGATCAAAAAATTACTTGAGTAGAAGTGGAAGTGCTCGCAGAAAAAGTTACTTAAGTAGAAGTACTAAAGTATTCAACATTTTTTTTACTTAAGTATTGCAAGTAGTTTTTTCAAAAAATTTGCTACTTAAGTACTAAAAGTAAAAAGTACCAGTAGTTTTGAAAAAAAATTTCTACTCAAGTACTGAAAGTAGAAGTACAAGTACTGTGTTATGTAGTTATTAAAGAAAGAAGTCAAAAGTTTGAACATCATATTGTTTTTATTATTTCAAATGATTTATTCAAATGATTAACCTGTGTTTGTTAGTAGTTTCTTGATGCACTTTAAGCGCTGTAGCACCATTTATTTGTTTGTTTCATATTTTCTTTTTATTGGAAAGATTTGGTATAGCAGCTTTTATTATACACAGCCTTTATTTTCGTATGCGCTGATTTACAAATGACATTATACACATTTTTTTGAGCTTTATGTAACCTGCCATCTACTGTTCTGGCAGTGGTAATTTTTTTAAAAGTAACGAGTAACTATGCAGCACAAAAAAAAATACTTGAGTAGAAGTATCGAAATCATCGAAAAAATGTAGTGAAGTAAAAGTAGAAGTAGGAGAAAAAAATTCTACTCTAGGAAAGTACAGATACCGCATTTCGGTACTTAAGTACAGTACTTAAGTAGTTCTACTTCGTTACTATACATCTCTGTTAATTTATTGTTTTACACATCCAGGAAACCTTACCTATTCTTGCCAAAACCGGCCCTGGCCATCAAGAACTTCTTCACTTTGACGTTCTTCCTTCGCCCATGTTCCCTGTAATTCTGGGAATCCCCTGGCTCCGGGCACACAACCCACTGATAGACTGGTCAACAGTGGAAGTATCTTTTAAGTCAGCATACTGCCGTCAACATTGTGTGGCTCCTGAGATCCCGCCTCCTGCTGGTTGTTTTTCTATTCAGCCTGTTTCCAATATCGGCCAAGATGTGCCCTCTGTGTACCACAACTTCCTTGATGTCTTTGATAAGAAGAAAGCGGACTCATTACCACCTCATCGTCCCTACGATTGCCCGATAGAGTTGTTACCTGGTGCCGAAATTCCTTTCGGCCGTATCTTCCCGCTCTCAGAGACTGAGCTTGAAGCCCTACGGCAATACATTGACGAGAACCTCAAGAAAGGGTTCATTCGTCCTTCTTCCTCTCCGGCCGGAGCCGGCATCTTTTTCGTAGAAAAGAAGGACCATACCCTAAGGCCTTGTGTGGATTACAGAGAGTTAAATAAAATCTCTATAAAGAACCGGTACCCGCTTCCTCTCGTTCCTGAGCTTTTCCAGAGATTCCGCTCCGCTCAAGTCTTCACCAAATTAGATCTACGAGGTGCTTATAACTTGGTACGGATCCGTGAAGGCGATGAATGGAAGACTGCTTTTCAAACCCGTTTCGGGCACTTCGAATACCTGGTTATGCCCTTTGGGCTCTGCAATGCCCCTGCCACCTTCCAGCATCTAGTAAACGACATTTTCAGAGAATTCCTGGACAATTTCCTTATCGTTTACTTAGATGATATTTTGTTTTTTTCTGCCAACTTGGAGTCACACAGAATACACGTGCAAAAAGCATTGGCCACTCTCAGAAAACACGGGCTTTATGCAAAGGCGGAAAAATGTGAATTTGAGAAGTCATCAATACAGTTTCTAGGTCTGATCATTTCCACGGATGGAATAGCAATGGACCCTCAGAAAGTGTCTGCCATCTTGGAGTGGCCTGCTCCCACGGACAAAAAGGGTATCCAGAGGTTTGTGGGTTTTCGCGAATTTCTATCGCAGATTCATTAAAGACTTTTCCCGCATCATTGCCCCTATTACTCATAACTCGGCAACACACCCGCTTCCTCTGGTCTTCAGAGGCTCAAGAAGCGTTTGACAAGCTTAAGGCTGTGTTCACCAGTGCCCCCGTGCTACAGCATCCGGACCCGGCCTTGCCTTATGTCCTTGAAGTTGATGCCTCAGAGGTAGCCACGGGAGCAATCCTTTTGCAACGCCAGGGACCTAAAGCTCTGCTCCACCCAGTAGCTTTTTTTTCTCGAAAGCTCACTCAGCCTGAGAGGAACTATGACGTAGGGGACCGAGAACTGCTGGCCATCAAGGCAGCACTTGGAGTGGCGGTACTTGTTGGAAGGCGCAGCCCATCCAATTATGATCTTTACAGACCATAAAAATCTCGAGTATCTCAGACGCTTGAGACCACGACAAGCCAGATGGGCCCTATTCTTTTCAAGATTTAATTTTCATCTTACGTACCGGCCAGGATCCAAGAACGGGAAAGCAGACGCCCTCTCAGTGATGTTCCCTGAAACTCCTATGGATGTCACCCCTAGCACAATTTTGTCTGCCCAAAATTTTCTGTTAATCCAGCCGGATCTCAGGACCACCCTTGAACGGGCCTCTGCCCAATGCACTGCCCCTGAGACTTCTACACTCCAGAAACAGGGTCATTTTTTCTTACATAAAAATAAAATTTTTGTACCTCAGGAAGCCAGACTCACGGTCCTTAAAGCATGCCATGACCACCAATTAGCCGGTCACTTTGGGGTCCGTAAGACCCTGGAACTCATCCAACGGTCCTATTGGTGGCCGAATGTCAGACAAGACTGTAAGGAGTATGCGAGTTCCTGCACGACCTGCCTTCGGAGTAAGGGCAGCCATGTCCAAGCCTGGGGTCTATTGAGGCCACTTCCTGTTCCTAAGCAACCTTGGGAAATGCTATCCATGGACTTTATAGTGGACCTACCTTCTCCAGAGGGATTTTCTACCATCATGGTGGTAGTAGATCGCCTATCTAAAATGGCTCACTTTGTGCCCATGGTTGGCACTCCTTCGGCCGTGGACACGGCGCATACCTTTATTAAAGAAATTGTGAGGTTACATGGTTTGCCCAGCAGCATCGTGTCTGACCGAGGAGTACAATTTACCTCTAGATTCTGGAGGGCTCTTTGCAAAATCTTCAATATCGAGGTCTGTCTATCATCAGCGTATCACCCGCAAAGTAACGGCCAAACAGAAAGGACAAATCAGACCCTTGAACAATACCTCCGCTGTTTCTCTACATTCTCACAGGACAATTGGGTAGCCTTGCTCCCGTGTGCCGTGTTCGCATACAACAACTCCATTCACGCTTCCACACATCAGTCTCCGTTCTTTGCGAACTATGAGTTCCACCCATCTTTTCTGTCCAGCCCGATGCCTGAAACTACGGTACCTGCTGTGCAAGATAGGATAACCTTCCTCCAAGAAAATGTCCTACTCCTACAAAGGACTATGCAAAAAGCACAAGAAGACTACAAACAGTTTTATGACAAAAGGAAGAAAGACAGTCCTGCCTTGAAAGTGGGAGATAAGGTGTGGCTGTCCACCCTTAACCTAAAGTTGCCCTGCCCATCTAGGAAGTTGGGGCCAAGGTTCATTGGTCCCTTCCCTATCAAGAAGATAATTAACCCTGTGGCCTTTGAACTGTGCCTCCCTAATACGTACAGGATCCATCCAGTGTTCCACGTGTCCCTGCTCAAACCAGCCAATCCTGGTCCCTTTCCTAATAGAGACGATTTGCCTCCACCTCCAGTTCTAGTTCATGGCGAAACGGAGTATGAAGTTGAATCCATTCTGGATTGCCATAGAAGAGGAAGGCAAACCCAGTATCTGGTGAAATGGAAAGGACAGTCCGGAGGACAGTTCTTGGGAACCTGCACAAGACATACATGCTCCCAGGCTGTTACGGGACTTTTTTAAAAGATTTCCTGGAAAACAAGCCCTTTTGGGCATCCGGAGGCTGCCCCTCAGGGGGGGGCACTGTCAGGTAAATTCCAATAGTTTGGCTAATCAGCGAATTCGCGCATTGGCGCGTATACGAATGCGCGGACAACTCCGGGCAAGATCAACTAAGAACGTGCGTGCGCCAATGCGCACACACGCACGCGGGACGTGACGGCGCTTGCCGCCAAAAGGCCTATTTAAACTCAGCAATGACAGGCACTAGTTGCTGGATGATCTTCAGCTCCCTGTGTCCCTTGTGCCTTGTTTTGCCTTTATCTTGGATTTCCTGTTGCCGACCCGGATTGCTTGACCACCGACTCTTCCTGATACCTCTGGCTTTTGACCCTTTGGCTTGTCCCTGGACTTTCCCTGTTTTCTCCAGTGTCTGACCCGGCTGGGCTATTGACTCCGCTGTACCAGTCTCCTGTGGGCTATCCAACTCACCTTGTTCCTGCAGCACACCTGCCTGGCTTGTCAAGTGTTCCAGATCCGCCTTGGACCTATCACCCATTGGCCTCAGCCACCATCTGGCCATCCCAGCCGGCAACCCGTGCTACTTCGGGCACAGCACTCCCTGTCTCACCTCCAGGGGTGTTCTGCACCTAGCCGCAAGGGGAGCCCTCTCTACACTCCGGCTTCGGATCAGGTACGTGACAGGTTAACATCTAGGACGATCAAGGGGTAATTGTGTGCCTAACAAGTGTTAATGTGTACTGTGTGCTGCCTTCTACTACGCAACAATTTGCTTATTTTCCCTGATTTGCAGGGAAAAGAATCAAAGTGATTGTTCCCTCTGTTTAGAGCCTTGTGTTGTTTATCAACATAGGGCTCTAGGCTGTGATTGGACACAGCTGATCAGCAGGTCCCAGCCATAAATCATTGGGTGGGATCTGTTGACAAACTCCTACTCTATCAAATCACAGGGGAATAGGTGGGCCAGGAGTGTGCGTGCATCTGGTGCGCTCTGTGATCACTGTCCTTCGGACACAGCTGATCGGAGTAAAGGGCCAATCACAGCAGCCCTTTACCATGTGATCAGCTGTGTCCAATCACAGCTGATCACAATGTAAACACACTTGCTGTTTATCGGCATTCCTTTCCTCACGCTCTGACAGCCTGTGAGCAGGGCCGGTGCTTCCACTAGGCAAACTAGGCAGCCGCCTAGGGCACATTGCCACCTAGGGGCGCAGCCAGGAGTCGGCACTCTCTCTCCATCATGAATGATTATTGTGAGCTGAGGGGAGAGGTGGCGGTAGGGGAGGAAGAAGGGACAGAGAAAGATGCCAGGTGTCTTGGGCAGTGGCAGAACTATCAGGCCCTGGCTTTCCACCACTGTTGGAGGGGCCCCAAGAGGCAGGAATGGAGCCCACTAGAGTGCTGCCTGCATGATGATCCTCTTCAGCTGGAGCTGAACGGCCTTAACCCCGGGCAGGAAGTGACTCTCTGCACTGAGCTGGTAGGCAGCCGTTCATTTCCCTGGGTTGGTATTAAGCAGGGAGCAGAGGAGAGCTGAACCTGAGCCGGAGCTCGGCACTGGAGGGCGGAAACTTTACTGGGGCAGAAGCGACGAGGCACCGGAATGGCCTGAGGAGGTTGGTGATGAAGGAAATGCGGAGCTCTCTGACTGTTGCTTTTCCCTCCACCAGGAGCCGGTTGGAGCTGTGGTGAGCACTGTGGTCCAGGAGAGGAGCGTCCTGGGAGAAGGAATCAGCAGGATCACTGTAAAGGAGGGCAGAGTGGGGGCCACTCTCTTCATACCGCCCAGTTAGTGTCCCCAGAACAGGGGATCGGGGTCCCTGAGTTTTACATGGAGCATCATTGGTATGAAAGGGAATCGGGGTCACCAGGTGTGCCATGGGGAATCAGAGTCACCAGGTGTGACATGGAGGATAGGGTCACCGGGTGTAACAGGAGTTCGGGGTCACCAGGTGTGCCATGAGGAATTGTGGTCCCTGGGTGTGACACGGAGGAACATCAGGGTCCCCAAGTGTGACACGGAGGAACATCAGGGTCCCCAGGTGTGACATGGAGGAACATCAGGGTCCCCAACTGTGACATGGAAAAATATCAGGATCGGACATAGAGGAACATTGGGGTCACTGAGTATGACAGCATGACATGGAGGAACACGGGGGTCCCTGGGTGTGACATGGAGGAACATTAGGGTCAGTGGGTATGACAGCATGACATGGAGGAATATTGGGGTCCAAGGGTGTGCCATGGAAAAACATCAAAGTCCCTGGGTGTGACACTGAGGGACATTAGGGTCCCCGGGTGTGACATGGAGGAATATGGGGGGTCACTGGGTATGAAAGCATAACATGGAGGAACTATCGGATCAGGGTCACTGGGTATGACATGGAGGAGTCTTTAACCCCTTCCCTTTTTTTTTTTTTGGGGGGGGGGGCGCAAGTAGCTGGTCTTGCCTAGGGCGTAAAATAGTCTAGCACCGGCCCTGCCTGTGAGGAGAGGAGAGCCAGTAACCGGCCTGTGTAAAAGGGGACATCTACTCTGATAATCAGGGCACTGATCACCAGTGCCCTGATTATCAGTGTTGCCCATCAGTGTCTCCTCATCAGTGCAGCCTATTAGTGCCCATCAGTACAGTCTCATCACCGCACATCAGTGGAGAAAAATTACTAATTTGCACATTTTTACACATTTAAAACAGAAACTAAGAAAAACTTTATTTTCAACATTGTCTTTTTTCGTTTGTTTAGCAAAAAAAAAAAAAAAAAACCTCAGTGGTGACTAAAAACCACCAAAAGAAAGCTCTATTTGTGGGAAAAATAGTGATACAAATTTCAAATGAGTACAGTGTTGCATGACTGCGCAATTGTCATTCAAAGTGTGACAGGACTGAAAGCTAAAAATTGGCCAGGGCAGAAAGGGGGTAAAAGTGCTCAGTAGGCAAGTGGTAATACTGCTTTAAGTCATTCACTTGCCTATGAGTATCTAAAACAAACGGTGTAAGTTTCAGGCTATGTTCACACCTGAGTGTATCATTTTCAGGCATTTTTTGCAGGTGTTTGGAAGCAGACATTGACATCTAACAAAAACACTTGTAATCTGCCAGAAAAAAAAACTCATGTACTTTTTTTTTAGCTTCAGGTGTTCTGCTTCAGGTGACAAAACACTCATATTTGAACAGGGGCCATTGAAATGAATGCGATTTTGCTTGTTAGGCCCCTTTCACACGGGCGATCCGATTCGCCTGTCAGGTTTCAGGCCGACCTGATCGGATGCTCCATGCGTCCCTATGGGATGGGGCAGCGGGTGCCAGCGGAGACATCTCTGCTGACACATGCTGCTATCCGATTCGGATCCTGTCCGTGAAATCTGGACAGATGGAAACCCTATTTTCCATCCGTCTGGAGGATCGGATAAGAACGGACAGGCGATCCGTTCTGATCCGATCTCCCCATAGAGGACATTGGGGATCTGACAGCTCCCTCTCAGCACACAGAGCGGAGATGGAGCTGTCATCCGCCTGCTCAGCGGGGATCGGCGGATCAATCCCCCGCTGAGCCGAACGGACTCCGTCGGGCAGTGCGCCCGTGTGAAAGGACCCTTGGACATTATGAGACTTCAGAGATGAGCGTTTTACTTGCTGAAAATCGCTCAGGTGTGAACAGGACCTCACTGTTGCTGTTTGTAAAGTTTGTAGCACTTGTATGTGTTTTTGTTACAAATGTGACTATTTAGATAACATCATTGTGCTTACTGTGTCAGTTCAGAGGAGGTTTTTTTGTTGTATTGATTACACAACATCCTGATCACAGTGCTTATCCTAAACTCAGCATCTGCGGGAGATAAGGAAGAACAAAGCCATTCAAAGTGCTTGGCAAAGCAGCATCTGCTGTGTGTGTGTGTGTGTGTGCCTTATCCCCAGTGATCCCTCTGCTGCACAACTGGGATGATCATATAATCACATTAAAGCATAGCACCAGCCAGCCCCCTGCATCTCTATACATCCATGTCACCTCTCTGTCCCAGGGTGGCAAATCTTCCTGGCAGGGATTCATTGTTCCCAGTGTGGCCAGCACTCATTGTCAGTGCTGATGAATAAATGATTAGGGAACTCAAGGCTGGTGTGATCCCTCTTTCTCATGTTGCCTGCCACTTCCCAAGTTGCAAGAAATCCAAGGGACCAGTGGGCTCAGCATAAACATGGCTGCTATTGGCTGCAAGGGGCAGCCAGTCCCCTGATTGGTTCCCAGGGCTGGTTGGTTGGCAGGCTATGCCTTCCTTCTCACACCCCAAGCTCTGCAGATCTTGCTCGCTGGGAGCCAGGAGGGAGATGGTGACTTGTAGACTCATCGAGCCAGGATGTGGCTTCTTGGTGACGTCACTCACAGATGTTCCTGCAGGCCACGCCCCCACGTGGGACTGAGACACACACACACTCACATAGTGCAATAGCAGGGAGAGTCAGGCACCTCTTACTGCCACAGTGCAGCAACAGAAGATGTAGTCCTGATCACCCTGCACAATATATCAATCATTCCTGAGATTAGGAGGGGGGATTGAAGCTGTCAATGTCAGGGGTGCCCCTCTCTCCCTGTCACTCAGATGGATTTCTTTTTCTATGCAAGTTGGGCGTGATCTGTATGGACCAAGTGCAATCCGGAGTCAGCTAATCCCGGAGCCGATCTCTGTGTGTGGCGGGGCTGGATGAACGAGGGGATCGATTACAACTGAAAGCAGGAAAAATAAATCATTTCTAACATGTCCTCGGTGGCTTTCGTGGATCACTTCGCAGCAGAGTGCCTTGTATCGATGTCCAGCCGGGCCATTGTCCACAGTGCTGAGCATGGGGGGCAGAGGAGTGAGCCCCCGGCCCCTGGTGACCCTCCACCCGAGGACAAGGCTGGCAAGGACAACGCCTCCCTCTTCGTGGTGGCCCGGATCCTGGCCGATCTCAACCAACAAGTCCCTGGGGGCCCCCCCGAGGAGAAGGGGAGCCCGGCTGGTGGGGGGGAGATCGGCCCTGACACCCCTCCAATGCAACCGGAGGCCAGACAAAGGGGGAGACGGGGCAAGAGCAGAGCTGACCCCGAGTCACCCCTCAAGAAGCACAAATGTCCCTACCCCGGGTGTGACAAGGTCTACGGCAAGTCCTCCCATCTCAAGGCTCATCTCAGGACACACACAGGTCAGTGCCGGGAGGGAGGGAGAGAGGGAGGGACACCCCCAACAAAGCATGGGGCTATCCTCAGTGTTATATACAGGACTATCCTCATATACATGGGGCTATCCTCAGTGTTATATACAGGAATATACTCATATACACAGGAATATCCTCATCAGTATTATATACAGGACTATCCTCATATACAGGGGGCTATCCTCAGTATTATATACAGGACTATCCTCATATACATGGGGCTATCCTCAGTGTTATATATAGGACTATACTCATATACATGGGGCTATCCTCAGTGTTATATACAGGACTATACTCATATACATGGGGCTATCCTCAGTGTTATATATAGGACTATCCCCATATACATGGGGCTATCCTCAGTGTTATATACAGGACTATCCCCATATACATGGGGCTATCCTCAGTGTTATATACAGGACTATCCTCATGAGTATTATATACAGGACTATCCCCATCAGTATTATATACAGGACTATCCCCATATACAGGGGGCTATCCTCAGCAGTGTTATATTCAGGACTATACTCATATACATAGGGCTATCCTCATCAGTGTTATATACAGGACTATCCCCATCATTATTATATACAGGACTATCCTCATCATTATTATATACAGGACTATCCCCATCATTATTATATACAGGACTATCCTCATCATTATTTTATACAGGACTATCCCCATCATTATTATATACAGGACTATCCTCATCAGTATTATATACAGGACTATCCCCATCATTATTATATACAGGACTATCCTCATCATTATTATATACAGGACTATTCCCATCATTATTATATACAGGAATATCCCCATCAGTATTATATACAGGACTATCCTCATCAGTATTATATACAGGACTATCCTCATCAGTATTATATACAGGACTATCCTCATCATGTTTATATACAGGACTACTCCATGATTATTATTTACAGGACTATCCCCATAATTATTATATACAGGACTATCTTCATCATTATTATTTACAGGACTATTCCCATCAATATTATTTACAGGACTATCATCATCAATATAGACACAGGACTATCCCCATTATATACACAGGACTATCCTCATTATATACACAGGACTATCCGCATCAATATATACACAGGACTATCCGCATCAATATATACACAGGACTATGCGCATCATTATATATACAGGACTATGCGCATCATTATATACACAGGACTATCTTCATCATTATATACACAGGACTATCCGCATCAATATATACACAGGACTATCCGCATCATTATATACACAGGACTATCCGCATCAATATATACACAGGACTATGCGCATCATTATATACACAGGACTATCTTCATCATTATATACACAGGACTATCCCCATCATTATTATATACAGAACTATCCTCATCGTTATATACACAGGACTATCCTCATTATTATTATATACAGAAATAGCCTCATCATTATATACACAGGACTATCCTTATCATTATATTATATATATATATACACACAGGACTATCCTCATTATTATTATATACACAGGACTATCCTCATCATTATATACATAGGACTAACCTCATTGTTATATAGAGGACTATCCTCATCATCATTATTATAAACAGGACTATCCTCATCAAAATACATACAGGGGGTTCTGCTCCCCATTACATTACATACACTGATCCATGCACTTCACCTGTCTATCCTCATTACATACAGGGGGTTCTGCTCCCCAGTCCATAGACTGTACATGTACTGATCCATGCACCTCAGCTGTCTATCCTCATTACATACAGGGGGTTCTGCTCCCCATTACATTACATACACTGATCCATGCACCTCACCTGTCTATCCTCATTACATACAGGGGGTTCTGCTCCCCATTACATTACATACACTGAGCCATGCGGCACACTGGGCTATACTCATTCATCAATCCATACATTGTATATACTGTCTTCCTATAGACAAAGAATCAGCCAGTGCAAGACTGATCACACCCCCTCCTCCTCCTCTGCCAGGCAGGTGTGATCTCAGGCATTGATCGGGGGGATCTAGTGCAGACACCTGATTGTGTATGTGGGCACTGCAGGCTCCTCCGAGCAAGGAGACAGAGGGTGCAATGATTGGGGGGGGGGGGGGGGTACTTGGGGGGATTAATGACTTGGGTAAGTGCAGTGACTTAGGGAGGTGCAATGCCTTGGAGGATTCAGTGACTCGGGTGGGGGCAGTGTGTTGGTTGGGTGTAATGATATTGGGGTGGGGGCAGTGTGTTGGGGGGGGGGTTCAGTGACATGGCTGGGTGAAAGTACTGGGGAGGGTGCAATGTCTTGGGGAGGCTCATTGACATGGCTGGGTGCAGTGTGTTGGGTGGGTGCAAGGACTGGGGGGACTCAGTGAGTGGGGTGTGTGCAATGATTAAGGTGGGGGCAATGACTGGGGTGGGTGCAATGAGTGGGGAGGCTCATTGACATGGCTGGGTGCAGTGTCTTGGGGGGATTCAAGGACTGGGGTGGGCTCAGTGAGTGGGGTGTGTGCAATGATTATTTGGTGGGTGCAATGAGTGGGGAGGCTCTGTGACATGGCTGGGTGCAGTGTGTTGGGGGGATTCAGTGACATGGCTGGGTGCAGTGTCCTGGGGGGATTCAAGGACTGGGGTGGGCTCAGTGAGTGGGGTGTGTGCGATGATTATTTGGTGGGAGCAATGGCTGGGGAGGCTGGGTGACATGGCTGGGTGCAATGAGTGGGGTGGGTGCAGTGTCCTGGGGGGATTCAGTGACATGGCTGGGAGCAATGGCTGGGGAGGCTCGGTGACATGGCTGGGTGCAGTGTGTTGGGGGGATTCAGTGACATGGCTGGGTGCAATGTCTTGGAGAGGCTGGGTGACATGGCTGGGTGCAATGTGTGGGGTGGGTGAAATGTCTTGGAGAGGCTCGGTGACATGGCTGGGTGCAGTGTCCTGGGGGGATTCAGTGACATGGCTGGGTGCAGTGTGTTGGGGGGATTCAGTGACATGGCTGGGAGCAATAGCTGGGGAGGTTGGGTGACATGGCTGGGTGCAATGAGTGGGGTGGGTGCAGTGTCCTGGGGGGATTCGGTGACATGGCTGGGTGCAGTGTGTTGGGGGGATTCAAGGACTGGGGTGGGCTCAGTGAGTGGGGTGTGTGCAATGATTATTTGGTGGGTGCAATGAGTGGGGAGGCTCAGTGACATGGCTGGGTGTTGGGGGGATTCAGTGACATGGCTGGGTGCAATGTGTTGGGGGGATTCAGTGACATGGCTGGGTGCAGTGTCCTGGGGGATTCAGTGACATGGCTGGGTGCAATGTGTTGGGGGGATTCAGTGACATGGCTGGGTGCAGTGTGTTGGGGGGATTCAGTGACATGGCTGGGTGCAGTGTGTTGGGGGGTGCAGTGTGTTGGGGGGATTCGGTGACATGGCTGGGTACAGTGTGTTGGGGGATTCGGTGACATGGCTGGGTGCAGTGTGTTGGGGGATTCGGTGACATGGCTGGGTGCAGTGTGTTGGGGGATTCGGTGACATGGCTGGGTGCAGTGTGTTGCGGGGTGCAGTGTGTTGGGGGGATTCAGTGGCATGGCTGGGTGCAGTGTGTTGGGGGGATTCAGTGACATGGCTGGGTGCAATGTCTTGGAGAGGCTGGGTGACATGGCTGGGTGCAGTGTGTTGGAAAGGCTCGGTGACATGGCTGGGTCTAGTGTGTTGGGGGTATTCGGTGACATGGCTGGGTGCAGTGTGTTGGGGGGATTCGGTGACATGGCTGGGTGCAGTCTGTTGGGGGGATTCGGTGACATGGCTGGGTGCAGTGTGTTGGGGGATTCAGTGACATGGCTGGGTGCAGTGTGTTGGGGGGATTCAGTGACATGGCTGGGTGCAGTGTGTTGGGGGGATTCAGTGACATGGCTGGGTGCAGTGTGTTGGGGGGATTCGGTGACATGGCTGGGTGCAGTGTGTTGGGGGGATTAAGTGGCATGGCTGGGTGCAGTGTGTTGGGGGGATTCGGTGACATGGCTGGGTGCAGTGTGTTGGGGGGATTCAGTGGCATGGCTGGGTGCAGTGTGCTGGGGGGATTCAGTGACATGGCTGGGTGCAGTGTGTTGGGGGGTGCAGTGTGTTGGGGGGATTCGGTGACATGGCTGGGTGCAGTGTGTTGGGGGGATTCGGTGAAATGGCTGGGTGCAATGTGTTGGGGGGATTCGGTGACATGGCTGGGTGCAGTGTGTTGTGGGATTCGGTGACATGGCTGGATGCAGTGTGTTGGGGGATTCAGTGACATGGCTGGGTGCAGTGTGCTGGGGGGATTCAGTGACATGGCTGGGTGCAGTGTGTTGGGGGGTGCAGTGTGTTGGGGGGATTCGGTGACATGGCTGGGTGCAGTGTGTTGGGGGGATTCAGTGACATGGCTGGGTGCAGTGTGCTGGGGGGATTCAGTGACATGGCTGGGTGCAGTGTGCTGGGGGGATTCAGTGACATGGCTGGGTGCAGTGTGTTGGGGGGATTCGGTGACATGGCTGGGTGCAGTGTGTTGGGGGGATTCGGTGACATGGCTGGGTGCAGTGTGTTGTGGGATTCAGTGGCATGGCTGGGTGCAGTGTGTTGGGGGGGGATTCAGTGACATGGCTGGGTGCAGTGTGTTGGGGGGTGCAGTGTGTTGGGGGGATTCGGTGACATGGCTGGGTGCAGTGTGTTGGGGGATTCGGTGACATGGCTGGGTGCAGTGTGTTGGAAAGGCTCGGTGACATGGCTGGGTGCAGTGTGTTGTGGGATTCAGTGGCATGGCTGGGTGCAGTGTGTTGGGGGGTGCAGTGTGTTGGGGGATTCGGTGACATGGCTGGGTGCAGTGTGTTGGAAAGGCTCGGTGACATGGCTGGGTGCAGTGTGTTGGGGGATTCAGTGGCATGGCTGGGTGCAGTGTGTTGGGGGAATCAGTGGCATGGCTGGGTGCAGTGTGTTGGGGGATTCGGTGACATGGCTGGGTGCAGTGTGTTGGAAAGGCTCGGTGACATGGCTGGGTGCAGTGTGTTGTGGGATTCAGTGGCATGGCTGGGTGCAGTGTGTTGGGGGGTGCAGTGTGTTGGGGGATTCGGTGACATGGCTGGGTGCAGTGTGTTGGGGGGTGCAGTGACATGGCTGGGTGCAGTGTGTTGGGGGGATTCAGTGACATGGCTGGGTGCAGTGTGTTGGGGGATTCAGTGGCATGGCTGGGTGCAGTGTGTTGGGGGAATCAGTGGCATGGCTGGGTGCAGTGTGTTGGAGGAATCAGTGGCATGGCTGGGTGCAGTGTGTTGGGGGAATCAGTGGCATGGCTGGGTGCAGTGTGTTGGAAAGGCTCGGTGACATGGCTGGGTGCAGTGTGTTGGGGGATTCAGTGGCATGGCTGGGTGCAGTGTGTTGGGGGAATCAGTGGCATGGCTGGGTGCAGTGTGTTGGAAAGGCTCGGTGACATGGCTGGGTGCAGTGTGTTGGGGGATTCAGTGGCATGGCTGGGTGCAGTGTGTTGGGGGAATCAGTGACATGGCTGGGTGCAGTGTGTTGGGGGATTCGGTGACATGGCTGGGTGCAGTGTGTTGGAAAGGCTCGGTGACATGGCTGGGTGCAGTGTGTTGTGGGATTCAGTGGCATGGCTGGGTGCAGTGTGTTGGGGGGTGCAGTGTGTTGGGGGATTCGGTGACATGGCTGGGTGCAGTGTGTTGGGGGGTGCAGTGACATGGCTGGGTGCAGTGTGTTGGGGGGATTCAGTGACATGGCTGGGTGCAGTGTGTTGGGGGATTCAGTGGCATGGCTGGGTGCAGTGTGTTGGGGGAATCAGTGGCATGGCTGGGTGCAGTGTGTTGGGGGAATCAGTGGCATGGCTGGGTGCAGTGTGTTGGGGGAATCAGTGGCATGGCTGGGTGCAGTGTGTTGGAAAGGCTCGGTGACATGGCTGGGTGCAGTGTGTTGGGGGATTCAGTGGCATGGCTGGGTGCAGTGTGTTGGGGGAATCAGTGGCATGGCTGGGTGCAGTGTGTTGGAAAGGCTCGGTGACATGGCTGGGTGCAGTGTGTTGGGGGATTCAGTGGCATGGCTGGGTGCAGTGTGTTGGGGGAATCAGTGACATGGCTGGGTGCAGTGTGTTGGGGGATTCGGTGACATGGCTGGGTGCAGTGTGTTGGAAAGGCTCGGTGACATGGCTGGGTGCAGTGTGTTGTGGGATTCAGTGGCATGGCTGGGTGCAGTGTGTTGGGGGGTGCAGTGTGTTGGGGGATTCGGTGACATGGCTGGGTGCAGTGTGTTGGGGGATTCAGTGGCATGGCTGGGTGCAGTGTGTTGGGGGAATCAGTGACATGGCTGGGTGCAGTGTGTTGGGGGATTCAGTGACATGGCTGGGTGCAGTGTGTTGGGGGATTCGGTGACATGGCTGGGTGCAGTGTGTTGGAAAGGCTCGGTGACATGGCTGGGTGCAGTGTGTTGTGGGATTCAGTGGCATGGCTGGGTGCAGTGTGTTGGGGGGTGCAGTGTGTTGGGGGATTCGGTGACATGGCTGGGTGCAGTGTGTTGGGGGGTGCAGTGACATGGCTGGGTGCAGTGTGTTGGGGGGATTCAGTGACATGGCTGGGTGCAGTGTGTTGGGGGATTCAGTGGCATGGCTGGGTGCAGTGTGTTGGGGGAATCAGTGGCATGGCTGGGTGCAGTGTGTTGGGGGAATCAGTGGCATGGCTGGGTGCAGTGTGTTGGGGGAATCAGTGGCATGGCTGGGTGCAGTGTGTTGGAAAGGCTTGGTGACATGGCTGGGTGCAGTGTGTTGGGGGAATCAGTGGCATGGCTGGGTGCAGTGTGTTGGAAAGGCTCGGTGACATGGCTGGGTGCAGTGTGTTGGGGGATTCAGTGGCATGGCTGGGTGCAGTGTGTTGGGGGAATCAGTGACATGGCTGGGTGCAGTGTGTTGGGGGATTCGGTGACATGGCTGGGTGCAGTGTGTTGGGGGAATCAGTGGCATGGCTGGGTGCAGTGTGTTGGGGGAATCAGTGGCATGGCTGGGTGCAGTGTGTTGGGGGAATCAGTGGCATGGCTGGGTGCAGTGTGTTGGAAAGGCTTGGTGACATGGCTGGGTGCAGTGTGTTGGGGGAATCAGTGGCATGGCTGGGTGCAGTGTGTTGGAAAGGCTCGGTGACATGGCTGGGTGCAGTGTGTTGGGGGATTCAGTGGCATGGCTGGGTGCAGTGTGTTGGGGGAATCAGTGACATGGCTGGGTGCAGTGTGTTGGGGGATTCAGTGGCATGGCTGGGTGCAGTGTGTTGGGGGATTCAGTGGCATGGCTGGGTGCAGTGTGTTGGGGGAATCAGTGGCATGGCTGGGTGCAGTGTGTTGGGGGAATCAGTGGCATGGCTGGGTGCAGTGTGTTGGGGGAATCAGTGGCATGGCTGGGTGCAGTGTGTTGGAAAGGCTCGGTGACATGGCTGGGTGCAGTGTGTTGGGGGAATCAGTGGCATGGCTGGGTGCAGTGTGTTGGAAAGGCTCGGTGACATGGCTGGGTGCAGTGTGTTGGGGGATTCAGTGGCATGGCTGGGTGCAGTGTGTTGGGGGAATCAGTGGCATGGCTGGGTGCAGTGTGTTGGGGGAATCAGTGACATGGCTGGGTGCAGTGTGTTGGGGGATTCAGTGGCATGGCTGGGTGCAGTGTGTTGGGGGAATCAGTGGCATGGCTGGGTGCAGTGTGTTGGGGGAATCAGTGGCATGGCTGGGTGCAGTGTGTTGGGGGAATCAGTGGCATGGCTGGGTGCAGTGTGTTGGGGGAATCAGTGGCATGGCTGGGTGCAGTGTGTTGGAAAGGCTCGGTGACATGGCTGGGTGCAGTGTGTTGGGGGAATCAGTGGCATGGCTGGGTGCAGTGTGTTGGAAAGGCTCGGTGACATGGCTGGGTGCAGTGTGTTGGGGGATTCAGTGGCATGGCTGGGTGCAGTGTGTTGGGGGAATCAGTGGCATGGCTGGGTGCAGTGTGTTGGGGGAATCAGTGGCATGGCTGGGTGCAGTGTGTTGGGGGAATCAGTGGCATGGCTGGGTGCAGTGTGTTGGGGGAATCAGTGGCATGGCTGGGTGCAGTGTGTTGGAAAGGCTCGGTGACATGGCTGGGTGCAGTGTGTTGGGGGAATCAGTGGCATGGCTGGGTGCAGTGTGTTGGAAAGGCTCGGTGACATGGCTGGGTGCAGTGTGTTGGGGGATTCAGTGGCATGGCTGGGTGCAGTGTGTTGGGGGAATCAGTGGCATGGCTGGGTGCAGTGTGTTGGGGGAATCAGTGACATGGCTGGGTGCAGTGTGTTGGGGGATTCAGTGGCATGGCTGGGTGCAGTGTGTTGGGGGAATCAGTGGCATGGCTGGGTGCAGTGTGTTGGGGGAATCAGTGGCATGGCTGGGTGCAGTGTGTTGGGGGAATCAGTGGCATGGCTGGGTGCAGTGTGTTGGGGGAATCAGTGGCATGGCTGGGTGCAGTGTGTTGGAAAGGCTCGGTGACATGGCTGGGTGCAGTGTGTTGGGGGAATCAGTGGCATGGCTGGGTGCAGTGTGTTGGAAAGGCTCGGTGACATGGCTGGGTGCAGTGTGTTGGGGGATTCAGTGGCATGGCTGGGTGCAGTGTGTTGGGGGAATCAGTGGCATGGCTGGGTGCAGTGTGTTGGGGGAATCAGTGGCATGGCTGGGTGCAGTGTGTTGGGGGAATCAGTGGCATGGCTGGGTGCAGTGTGTTGGGGGAATCAGTGGCATGGCTGGGTGCAGTGTGTTGGAAAGGCTCGGTGACATGGCTGGGTGCAGTGTGTTGGGGGATTCGGTGACATGGCTGGGTGCAGTGTGTTGGGGGGATCTAAGGACTGGGGTGGGGTGTGTGAGTATTTGCAGGGTGTGATCCGATGGGTGGGTGTGACCGGTGATCCCCCGCAGGGTATCGGTGGGCGTGTCCGGTGACAGTTGTCTGTAGTAGAAGTTGATGGGCTGGTGGGAGGAGCCGTGCGGTCCCGGGGAGGGAGGCCACCTCATATGACCTCTGTGTGTGCTCTCCGCTCGGTGTGTGTAGGGGGAGGACTGCGGGGATCTCGGTGATGGAGGATCGCACGGCTCCCATACATATGATCACACCGGGGATGACAGCACATAACATTGCAGAAGAACCTTTCTTGGCTCTTTGTTATAGCTGACACGCCCCTCTGTGTTACACGCCCACACCCTGGCATGCTTCTCCTTCCCGACACGCCCACTCAGCTCTCTACACAGGCTCACCCTCCCTTCCCCCCCCCCCCCAGTCACACGACCTCGCCCTGTGCAGGGCAGCCCACTCTTCTGGCCAGCAACAGACATCACTAACGGATCCCAGACTGATCTGTGTGTGACAGCTGCCCTGCCTCCTCTATAGTACAGAGCATGGCAGGGCCAGGTACACAGAGCATGGCAGGGCCAGGTACACAGAGCATGGCAGGGCCAGGTACACAGGTCATGTCACCTGTGCTGCTCAGAGGCACTACTGCAATTCTCACACTGATCAATAAAGAGAAAGTATGTGCACCTCTGTATTCATGGTGGGTTGTATGGCTCACCACACACTTTACAATCTGATTGTACAACCTCCTTTAGATCTGCCATCAATGATGTAATGTTAAGGTCTGATTTTATATAATAAGAAATGATATTGATTTGTTCTACGGTTGTCCTGATGTTACACAACTTGTGCAATCAGATTGCACAGTGTATGGCCAGATAAGACATATTACAGTGGTCAATGTATTGGAATCCCACCTATGTCATGGTGTGACTGCACTCCATTGTACTGGAAATAATA
Organism: Pelophylax lessonae; assembly: GCF_965119305.1. NCBI lineage: Eukaryota > Metazoa > Chordata > Amphibia > Anura > Ranidae > Pelophylax > Pelophylax lessonae. The sequence goes on from NC_138771.1 coordinate 112,299,739, forward strand.
ATTGTCTGATGATCTCAGAGGATCTCTATGATGTAATGATTTCTATAGGTGGGGACATATGGAAGTGGTTTTGTTATTACTATCAGATCTGATTACACACCAATACATAACAAAGATTCCAGTTACATCATTTCAAAATAATTGAATTAAGATAAATAATTATTGAGGTCCCAGGACACTGAAAGACAAGCAGGGAACTGCAATCCATAGGGGGGGGGGGGGGCGGGGACCTTAAATAACCGACTGGGCATTCCATAGTAAGATACAAGTGGCCTTTATTATGGCGTCCTGTACAGGAAGGTAATCATTTACTGATGTTTATACTCCGGAGTGTTATATCAGGAAGATCCTGATTCAGCCTCATACACACCGAACGTTTCTCTAACTCTCCCAGACGCTTTTCCTCCTGGCAGAAAAAAAATATTTCAAGCTTGTAGACACGTATAGCACTTGGACATGAATTCAATTCATGCGCCAGAATAATAATTTATTCAGACCATTGAAAGGAGTTGGTGCTCAAGCGCTAAACACACCTTTAGACCCACTAACATGCGTTTACACGTGTCACGCATTTCTTCTGCCAAACGCTGCTGCTCCTGGATTTACTGGCTGTGGGTTTTTTTCTGCCAATAAACATCTGTCTGTGCATGGACACAGGCTAATGCCTGGTACTCACGATGAGATTATCGGACCAATGATCGTCCATTTTTTTTGCATGTCAGTCTCATATAGAAATTTAAGAGTTTACTAAAGTGACAAAAATTCTCATACGGCAGAATAAAAATTCGGAAGTGATGTCATGTGTAGTGGCGTAATTGCATTATATTTATGAACAACAGCTGTACTGATTAAATTAAAATCCTACGATCTGGTATCATACGAGAAATTTTCCTATTATTTGCCCTTTTGAATAATTTTGCATGAATTGTCTTGATCGGTAGTGCTCTGTGCTGGACCCTGTGGTGCCCCCAGCATGGTGGGGGTGTCCCTGGCAGTGTTATACACTTTTATTGTGTGGGTCCCCCTCTTCTCTAATGGAGTCCCTGGAGCACATTTCCCCACCTGATCCCCTCTGAGGCTGCTGGGCCCTCCAGGTCCCAACAATCCCTGGCTGCACTGATGGCAGTCCTGGAGTCCTTAGTTTCCAAGGTGGATTTGGTCCTGGGAAAACGGGCTAGCAAAAAGCGTCCCCCGCCTTCACCTGCTTCATCTGTCTCATCAGATCCTGAATCTGATTCGTAAATGGGGGCCATTCTTTTTTGGGTTAATAAGATTCCCTTTCTTCCCTCAGGGTCTCAAGACAAGGGATCTAAGCCCTTCAGAGCCTCCACCAGAGGTTCCAGGAGGACCTGGTCTGGCAAGTCACGAGTGGGCTCTTCCAGACCTGCGCACAAGGCTTCCTCTGCATGAAGGGGTCCCCTCACCTGTATCTGGGGTGTGGGGATGTCTTCGCTGGTTTCCGGATCAATGGACCTCCCTGGCAAAGGACAAGTGGATCCACAAAGTCATTCGGTCAGGCTACAAGATTGAGTTTCAGTCTTATCCTCCGGGAAGGTTCTTCCCTTCCAACCTGCGCTTGTCTTAAGATCGCTTACAGAGTCTTTTTAAGGTGGTACAAGATTTGTTACTTCAAGGGATGATTGTCCCAGTTCCGACTTAGGAACGTTTTCAGGGGTTTTACTCAAACCTGTTTACAGTTCCCAGGAAGGAAGGCAAGGTACGTCCAATTCTGTACCTCAAGGCGCTAAACTGCTTTGTGCAGGTACAGAAGTTCAGAATTGAGTCCATTTGCATGGTAGCAGCGTCCCTACATCAAGGGGATTTTCTCGCTTCTATCGACATCAAGGACGCCTACCTTCACATTCCAATATGTGCCGGTCACCAGCGCTTCCTCCGCTTTGGTGAGGAGCATTATCAGTTTGTGGCGTTACTTTTTGGCCTTGCCTCCGCTCCTTGGGTCTTCACAAAAGTGTCACGTCAGCGGGAGATCGCGGTACTGGGGTACCTGGACGATCTTCTTCTGCGAGCGGAGTCTCCGACTACTCTGATGGAAAACTTGAAGATTACTCTGCGAACTCTGAGGGAGTTTGGGTGGATTACGAACCTTCGGAAGTGTGCTCTGGTTCCGTCCACAAGACTGGACTATCTGGGTCTGACTCTGGACTTAGCCTCAGCCAGAGTGTTTCTTCCTCTGGAAAAACTCCAGAAATTGCAGGAGGCAATCCAGCTTCTGTTGTCCAGCAGATGGTCATCCCTCCGGGCTTGCATGCGGGTGCTGGGCCTGATGTGTCTACCTTCGAGGCGGTTCTGTTTGCACAGTTCCACACGAGATCTCTGCAAAGAGAGATCCTGGTGAAATGGGACAAGAATTCTCAGTCTCTAGACAATCTAATCTTGTTGAGCTGGGGTACGAAAGGTTCCCTGATCTGGTGGCCTCGTTCTTTGGCACTTCAACAGGGAAAATCCCTTCTTCCCCCCTGTACTGGATGGTTGTCACCACGGATGCCAGCTTGTCCGGGTGGAGAGGTGTTCTTAGCACAGATTGTGCTCAAGGGGCCTGGACTCTTCCGATCAATGTACTAGAACTCTGATCGATCAGACTTTGTCTGGATCATTGGACAATTCTTCTTCAGGGGTGTCTGGTACGCATTTAATCGGACAATGCCATGGTCTTGGCATATGTCAATCACCAAGGGGCACAAGAAATGCCCTGGCAGCTCAGGAGGTAGCCGGTATTCTAAGGTGGGCAGAACAATTGGTTCCAGCCCTCTCTGCTGTACACATTTCAGGGATGGAAAATTGGCAAGCGGATTATCTCAGTTGACAGGCGTTGGACCAGGGGGAATAGTTGCTTCATCCGGAGGTGTTTCATCAATTGTGTTTACAGTGGGGTACTCCTCATCTCAACAGGAAGGTACAGAGGTTTGTGGCACGGTCTCCGGATCCTCTCGCCGATGCCACAGAAACCTTAGTGGCTCCTTGGAGCCAGTATCAGCTGATTGACGCATTCCCCCTCTCAAACTTCTTCCAAGACTCCTGCGCAGGATCGAGGCAGAAGAGATTCCGGTCATTCTAGTGGCTCCAGACTGGCCTCGCCGGTCTCCGTACGCTGATCTGGTATGACTGGTCGCCGATGCCTCTTGGAGACTTCCTCCCAGGGAAGATCTGCTGTCCCAAGGGCCAATTACCCATCCTGCTTTACAGTCGCTGGCTTTAACGGCTTCGCTGTTGAAAGCCAGGTGCTGAAGGATAGAGGTTTTTCTGAATCTGTGATTCCTATGCTGTTAAAGGCTAGAAAATCTACCTCTAGGAAGATCTACCATCGTACTTGGAAGACATACATTGCGTGGTGTAAAGCCCCGTACACACCTACCGATCGTCGGCCGAACGATCGGCCGTCTTTTGTCCCCGGGCTGTCGTGTCCGCTGAAAAGTGCAAAAGACTGCACACAAATTTTGTCGGCCAACAACAGCCGACTGCAGAAGTGATGTCATGTGATGGTTGACTTTCCCTGTGTTTTTTCTTTTCTGAGCATGCCCAGTCTTGCAAATCTGCTGTCTGTCGGCCGAAATCTGTACTGACTGGCGAACAATCGGCCGTTCTGGTGTCGGCATACAAAAATTTTAATGCTTGCACGACAGATTCTGTTCGGCCGAAAGTGCGCTGTCGGCTGTCGGAAGCATCATACTAACAAGCCAAAAATCGGCCGATCGGTCGTTGGCCGAATCTTTTCGGCCGACAATCGGTACGTGTGTACGGGCCTTAAGTCTCACTATTTGTACTCACGGATGGACTTTGAAAAGGGTTGGCTGCTTCTGCTGCGACCATTTCAAGATGAATCAGACAGACAGCGATTCAGGCCTATTCACCTAAGGGTCAGGTTCCTCCTTTCCTTGTTAAGGCTCACTCTCCTCGGGCACTTAGTACCTCCTGGGCCTTCCATCTTCAGGCGTCATTGCTACGGGTTTGAAAGGGGCCCACCTGGTCATCTGTGCACACTTTACAAAGTTTTATAAGGTAGATGTGTTGACATCTGTGTATTCTTTTGGCCGCAAGGTTTTGCAGGCTGCTGTTTAGAGCAGTGGTTCCCAACTCCGGTCCTCGGGACCCACCAACAGGCCAGGTTTGCAAGATAACTAAATTACATCACAGGTGATCTAATTTGCTGCTCAGTGATTGCAGTATTCTAGTCTGCATCCCCCAAGGTAATACTTAAAATCTGGCCTGTTAGTGGGTCCCGAGGACCGGAATTGAGAACCACTGGTTTAGAGGACCTGGTTTTCTTTGAGGGTGTATTGTTTTTTTCAGTTGAGCTCCAGTTGTTTATGGTTGAGCTCCATGTTACCTGGTTGGCTTGGGGATTTTTTCTTGTTCCCACCCCTTATTTGTGACACTGTTTTGGGATGTTCCAATGGTCAGGAAGATACGGAGGTGTGTCCGTCAATAAACGAAAGAGAAAATGGGATTTTTGACTTACTGCAAAATCCATTTCTCTGATGTTCATTGACGGACACAGCACCCACCCCTCTGTGGAGTTTGCTTTCTTCCTTTCTTCTGACAATCCTTGTAACACAACTGAGTGCCTATAGCTAAGTGTGGGAGTATACCCCCTGGGACTACCCCATGGGCGCAGTCAAGCTTTTTCCTGCCTAGTGTCCTACAAATTACTTTTTAAAGGAGCAGCACGCTCTGTTGCTGGTTTAGACTCAGCTTTAATCAAGTTGCCTTTGTATAAATTACAGTCAGCATGTAGTATGATAAGTCCTTAAAGATATTAGCCGGAAACTCAGATGCTTCTTCACTTGAGTACTACAAAATAGTTGATACATAATACACAAAGTTTCCAACTGATTTCAGGTACAGTAAACCCCCCTCCATTGCGGGGGTTACGTTCCGGACCCAGCCGCGAAAAGTGAAATTCCGCGAAATAGAAAAACCCTATTAAAATGCATTGTAGGCATGATTTTTTTACTGTCACTGTACGTGTAAAAGCATTTTAAGGTCTTTAAACACACTTTTAAAACAATGGAAACTCATTTAAACACATAAAAGATACTTAGAGACAGAGCAAGAGCTATGAAAAACACAAAAATCTTTCATTTTTAATGATTTATATAGTAAAATAACATTACAAAAAAAACCGCAAATTACCGGGACCGCAAAAACTGAACCGCGATGTAGCGGGGGATTACTGTAAAGCCTTCCTCATAGCATGTAGCAAAATGCCATTGTGCACTTTTATTTATTACATTCAGTACACTGCCACAGTACATTGAAGTTTATGTTTTTGTTGGGATTGCACAATAGGGAACTCTATACAAGATCCGAGTCTTTTGTGTGTTCTGTTCAAGACTGTACGAATATGAACGCTTTATGGGTGACCCACCCACACCTCATATTCAGGGGCACCATGCTGCGTTCCGATGACAGTGTGATCTCAGCACACTTCCTCCATCTTCATTCTTGCAACCACTTTGGATCTACATCATTCTCCTACCCTCACCACCATACCACTCTAATTGCTGTCCTATCTTCCTCCCACAGCCAGTCTTGACACCCCCCCCCCCCAAATTTCATCAACCCTGCAAACACATTGCTTCTGACACAACCTTGATACTGCTCAAGGCGGCTAATTTTGCAACTCCCCAACCTGGGGCCAAAGATGGGATGCCTGTCAGGTGAAGTGGCCAGGCAGAACTGAATTACTAAGGTGCACTGAGAACAATGTGTCCTCAGTGCCCTGACCCACCATACCACTATGGGGGCCACCTCAGTTTGCCCCATTGGGGGCACGGTCCTGACTACAGGCTTGTCTCATTAGTAGAGAAGGGTAAGAACCTCCTTCAGATCTAATTGCTAAGGAAGTCCTCCTTGGGGAGACCGGAGACGTCCCTTCATTTACTCTAGTAATGACTTCATTGTCCTCAGGGACAGAAAGTGAGGGAAAGCTCTTCAACGTGGCCACAGAGTGGAGTCAAAACAGAACAAAAGCTTAACCCTTTCATACTCAAAAAAACTGAAAAAGAGAAAATTGTCTGGAGATAAACTTTAAAAGTTAAAATGTATCATCTGTTTTTACCTTTTCTCATGAAAGAGATAAGCTTGATGTAACAAATTATATCAAAATGTGTTAAAGCGTTAATAAACTCAAAAACGATCATGTAATATATTGCAGTTTACCAATTCTTAAATGTGGTGGCTGCATTCGTTTTTTTTTTTTTTAACCACTTAAGCCCCGGAAGATTTTACCCCCTTCCTGACCAGGGGGTATTTTGCGATTCGGCACTGCGTGACTTTAACGGACAATTGCGCGGTCGTGCGACGCTGTACCTAAACGAATTTGACGTCCTTTTTTTCCCACAAACAGAGCTTTCTTTTGGTGGTATTTGATCACCTGTGCGATTTTTTGATCACGCGCTATAAACAAAAAAAGAGCGTCAATTTTGCAAAAATAACAATATTTTTCACATCTTTTTATATGAAATTCCCCCCAAAAAAAAAGTAAAAATCAAAATTTTTTAAAATTTTCGGCCAATTTGTTTTATGCTACATATGTTTGGTAAAAAAAAATCGCAAAAAGCGTATTTTGATTGGTTTGCGCAAAAGTTATCGCGTTTACTAACAAAGGGAAAGATTTTTGTCATTTTTGTTGTTTTTTTTTTTAACGCGTAATGGCGGCGATCTGCGATTTTTTTTTGCGGTACTGCGACATTGGGGCGGACAGATCGGACCCTTGACTGACATTTGTGACACTTTTGGGGTTACCAGTGACATTTCTACAGTAATCAGTGCTATACATATGCACTGTTACTGTAAAAATACACTGGTTGTGAAGGGGTTAACTTTATTTGGGAGGGAGGGGCTATGTGTATCCCTAGGGGCGTGCTTTCTACTGTGATTGGCTGTGGCTTGAGCTGTAAGGACACTGATCAACGGATCTACATACTAGATCAGTTTGATCAGTGTCTTTACAGCGAGGAGAATGACAGGTGGCTTGTTTACACAAGCTGCCTGACATTCTCCCTCTCCCCCGCTGATCGCCGAGTGACCGGCGGACATCGGGTCCGCTGGTCACACGCGCGGGGGGGTCCGTGACCACGCGGCAGCGGGAGCGCGCCTCCGGGGGCACGCGCTCGCTCCCTAGACCCTCACAAGCTAGTGACGTAGCCCTACTGGTGATTCTGCCAGTAACACAGGTGTCTCCACTCTGGATGGAGGAGAAATAGAGATACCTTTGGACAGCAGTATTATCAGCCTGGGCAGAGGGTAGTGTTAGATTTACTGTACTAGCAGATTTAGATGCACTTCACTAAAAAATGGAAGCCAAACCCCAGCTATAACTTTATAAGCAGTTACAGCAACTGCAAATTTGTGGGATAAAGATTTTATATAAATAAATAAAAGCTGGCCATTGTAAGCACTCTTGTCAGTGTTAAAGTGGAACTAAACCCTCCTATTCTGCCATCTTAGTCTCTTTTTGATTTGCAACCGTCATGATGCTGCACATGTGATCAATTATGACACCAGCCATTGGATGGTTTGACAGTTTGGTTGAAAGCACAACCAATGTGACAGTTACATTTCCAGCATGCAGGCAATGTAACTTTCTTTTAGACCCTGAATGTCTCATTAAAGAGAACCTGCCATCAAAAAATCATCACATAGGGGACTTTATGTCCCTTATGTGATGAAAAAAAAGATTCAATTGTAAAAAATGTAAGTTACACTCAAGCAAATAAAACCCCCCTCAGAAATTTTTGAGGCTCCCCTCCACCCCCACATATACATACGTACGAGGGTAAATGCACAAGTCAGGGGCGCCTGTGCATTAAGAGTCGGTTCACACTGGGGCGACACGACTCCTTACTACTTCGGGGGCGACTTGTGCATTACAATGCACCACGACTTCGGAGCGACTTGCAGGGACTTCGCATAATGGAAGTCTATGCAAGTCGCTCCGAGGTCGCCCCGAAGTAGTACAGGACCCTTTTTCTAAGTCGGAGCGACTTGTGTCGCTCCTATTAGAACGGGTCCTTTAGCGGTCAATGGACAAGTCGCGGCAATGTGAACTGGCTCTAAAACTTCTATTGTGATACACATGTTACATATCGCTGCACATGCTGGAGTGAGTGCCGGTTCACACTGTTCAGCGGTCCATGCTGTGCAATGGAACCGTTCTAAAAGCAGCGACTCAAGTCGCTCCGACTTAGAAAAAGGTTCCTGCACCTTTTTTTTTGCACCTTTTTTTTGCAAAGTCGGAGCGACTTGCATTGACTTCCATTATGTGAAGTCGTTCTAAGCCGCGCCGAAGTCGCGGTGCACAGGCGACGGCATTAGTCGCCCGAAGTCGGGTCTGATCAGTGCGAACGGACACTAAGAGCAATATTTCTAGCACCAGACCGCTAAACTGTAGACCTTTAGTGTTATATATAGGGTATTGAAGTCTGTTGCCATTTCAGGGGTGCATGCAAATTTAAGGTTTGACATGTTGGGTGTCTATTTACTCGATACAATCTCGTCTTTTATATTTTACCAAAAAATTGGGTAATTTATTGTGTTTGTGTGCTCTAAAATTAACTTTAGTGTATTTTTTACTAAAATTCTGCATTTCCTAGACCTTTGTGGTAATATTGTTTGACATAAAAATTGAAACTACCGCTATTTAATTCTCTAGGGTTTCTGCTTTCAGAAAATGTATAATGTTTTGGGGTTCTATTTAATCTTCAGGCCTCAAATGTGTGCTGTTTTGTTCCTCTGCTCTCAGTATGAATCACTTCTGACAAGTTTTCCTGACACCAAAAGAAAAAAGGTGACAGGGGAGGGAGCTCCAGCTGATTTACAGTCTCAGCTCTGTTCCTGTGTGCTGTGTGAAAGGGGGGGGGGTGTCTCTTCCTCCCAATCAGCTCTCAGACCTCTCCATACTGAGCTCTGCAGAGTGTAACTTCAACCCCTTTTTTTCCTGAACTTCCAGACAAGCTTTATAAATTCAACACTTTGAACAGGTGCAGAGAAGAGAAGACTTGAGATAGACAAATACAACTTATGTAGGAGGTATTTGTTTTATCTTTGTGTATCACCTGAGAATAGTCCCTTCACCGTGCATACAGTGTGTAAGGGTTTACAACCACTTTAATACAGCTTTAACAACTTTTTTTTCTGTGCTGTGTAATTTTTATACCTACATAGAGATGGTCATCGTTTATTAATTACATGCACAGGTTCTGCTTCCTTCTGTTAATTACATGCACAGGTTCTGCTTCCTTCTGTTAATTACATGAACAGGTTCTGCTTCCTTCTGTTAATTACATGCACAGGTTCTGCTTCCTTCTGTTAATTACATGAACAGGTTCTGCTTCCTTCTGTTAATTACATGCACAGGTTCTGCTTCCTTCTGTTAATTATGCATACAGGTTCTGCTTCCTTCTGTTAATTACATGAACAGGTTCTGTTTCCTTCTGTTAATCATGTGTACAGGTTCTGCTTCCTTCTGTTAATTACATGCACAGGTTCTGCTTTCTTCTGTTAATTACATGCACAGGTTCTGCTTCCTTCTGTTAATTACATGCACAGGTTCTGCTTCCTTCTGTTAATTACATGAACAGTTTCTGTTTCCTTCTGTTAATCATGTGTACAGGTTCTGTTTCCTTATGATAATTATGTGTACAGGTTCTGCTTCCTTCTGTGAATTACATGCACATTGCACAGGTTCTGCTTCCTTCTTTGCAGTGCTACACAGTGGGTGTGCTATTCTTTCTCACACTGCAAGTCTATCAGTCAGCCCCCTTACTGACAACAAAACCCTCATCCTCAGTGGCTGATATCTTTTTTCCAAGCTAGAGAGAAAGCTACTGCACTGAACCGCTAAGCGCTCCCTCTGCTGACAAATCTGTGTATTTATTACAGTAAAAAAAAAAAAAAATGGAGGCGAATGATTGTAAAAGCGTAAATCCTCATTCACATGGGATTTCTATAGCATTCACACATGCGAGGGTCACGTTTGCCTGCACAGGGATGCACAGGTGTTCCACGCATCTCTGTGCAGGCAGTCCCATTCATTTAATTTGGGATGCAGCGGCTGCACTGACACAGGCACTGCTTCCAATTTGACAGCTGCGCATGTTCACGGCCTCAAATGTAGACAGTCTGCATGCGGGGCCATGCACCCACATGGATGTCAAGTTTATAGCAGGGGCTGTCCTTGCATCTTAATTGACATGAATAGGATTGGACTGCCTGCATAGGGATGCATGGAACACTTGTGCATCCTCGTGTGGGCAAACACGGCCCTCACAAGGGTGTACAACGTTGTACACTGTAGAATGACCGTGTGAATGAGGCCTACTTGCACACCTGTACGCTGTAGTATGCCTATGTGAATGAGACCTACTCGTATGCCTGGAAAACTGTAGTGTGCCTATGTGAATCAGGCCTACTTGCATGCTTGAACACTGTAGTATGCCCATGTGAATGAGGCCTATTCGCACGCTTGAACATTGTAGTATGCCCATGTGAATGAGGCCTATTCGCACGCTTGAACATTGTAGTATGCCCATGTGAATGAGTGTATGCTCGTGTGAACAAAGCCTATTCGTACACATGTGTCCTGTAGCATGCCTGTGTGAACAAAGCCTATTCGCACGCGTGTACCCTGTAGCACGCCTGTGTGAATGAGGCCCACTCGCATGCTGGAACACTGTAGTATTCCTGTGTAAATGAGGCCTACCCGTATGCTTTAACACTGTAGTATGCCCCTGTTAATGACGCCTGCTCACACTAGCATGTAGCATGCTCGTGTGAATGATTCCTACTTGCACACTTGAACACTGTGGTATGCCTGTGTGAATGATGCCTACTCCCACGCCTGTACCCTGTAGAATGCGCGTGTGAATGAGGCCCACTTGCATGCTTGAACACTGTAGTATGCCTGTGTAAATGATGCCTACTTGCACCAGTGTATGATGTAGTATGCTTATGTGAATGATGTGTACTCTCACGCTTGAACACTGTGGTATGCCTGTGTGAATGATGCCTACTCGCACGCCTGTACCCTGTAGTATGCGCGTGTGAATGAGGCCCACTTGCATGCTTGAACACTGTAGTATGCCTGTGTAAATGATGCCTACTTGCACGCTTGAATACTGTAGTATGCCTGTGAATGATGTCTACTTGCACCAGTGTATGATGTAGTATGCTTATGTGAATGATGTGTACTCTCACGCTTGAACACTGTAGTATGCCCGTGTGAATGATGCTTACTCGCACCAGTGCACGCTGTAGTATACTCATGTGAATGATGCCTACTCGCACAGATGTACGCTGTAGTATGCTCGTGTGAACCAGACCTATTTGCATGCCTGTACCCTGTAGTATGCCTGTGTGAATGAGGCCTACTCGCATGCTTGAACACTGTAGTATGCCTGTGCGAATGATGCCTACCCGGGCCAGTATACGCAGAAGTATGCTCGTGTGAGTAATGCCTACTTGCACAGGTGTGCGCTGTAGTATGCTCGTGTAAAAAAAGCATACTCACATGCGTGTACCCTGTAGTATTCCCATGTGAATGAGGCCCGCTCGCATGCTTGAACACTGTAGTATTCCCCTGTTAATGACGCCTGCTCGCACTAGTGTACGCTGTAGCATGCTCGTGTGAATAATGCCTACTTGCACGCTTGAACACTGTGGTATGCCTGTGAGAATGATGCCTACTCGCATCAGTGTAGTATGCTCATGTCATTGATGCGTACTCGCACGCTTGAACACTGTAGTATGCCCCTATGAATGATGCCTACTCGCACCAGTGCACTCTGTAGTATACTCATGTGAATGATGCCTACTCACACAGGTGTATGCTATAGTATGCTCCTGTGAATGAGGCCTACTTGCACACGTGTACCCTGTAGTATGCCTGTGTGAATGAGGCCTTCTTGCACGCTTGAACACTGTAGTATGCCCCTGTTAATGACGCCTGACCGCACTAGTGTACGCTGTAATATGCCCATGTGAATGAAGCCTACTCGCACTAGTGTACGCTGTAGTATGCCCTTGTGAATGCTACTCACTAGTGTACGCTGTAGTATGCCCTTGTGAATGAGGCCTACTCACACTAGTGTACAATGTAGTGTGCCCTTGTGAATGAGGTTTACTCACACTAGTGTACGCTGTAGTATGCCCATGTGAATGAAGCCTACTCGCACTAGTGTACGCTGTAATATGCCCATGTGAATGAAGCCTACTCGCACTAGTGTACGCTGTAATATGCCCATGTGAATGAAGCCTACTCGCACTAGTGTACACTGTAGTATGCCGTGTGAATGCTACTTACTAGTGTACGCTGTAGTATGCCCTTGTGAATGAGGCCTACTCACACTAATGTACGCTGTAGTGTGCCCTTGTGAATGAGGCCTACTCACACTAGTGTATGCTGTAGTGTGCCCTTGTGAATGAGGTTTACTCACACTAGTGTACGCTGTAGTGTGCCCTTGTGAATGAGGCCTACTCACACTAGTGTACGCTGTAGTGTGCCCTTGTGAATGAGGCCTACTCACACTAGTATACGCTGTAGTGTGCCCTTGTGAATGAGGCCTACTCACACTAGTGTACGCTGTAGTGTGCCCTTGTGAAAGAGGTTTACTCCCACTAATGTACGCTGTAGTGTGCCCTTGTGAATGAGGCCTACTCACACTAGTGTACGCTGTAGTGTGCCCTTGTGAATGAGGCCTACTCGCACTAGTGTATGCTGTAGTATGCCCTTGTGAATGAGGTTTACTCACACTAGTGTATGCTGTAGTGTGCCCTTGTGAATGAGGCCTACTCACACTAGTATACGCTGTAGTGTGCTCTTGTGAATGAGGTTTACTCACACTAGTGTATGCTGTAGTGTGCCCTTGTGAATGAGGCCTACTCACACTAGTATACGCTGTAGTGTGCTCTTGTGAATGAGGCCTACTCGCACTAGTGTATGCTGTAGTATGCCCTTGTGAATGAGGTTTACTCACACTAGTGTATGCTGTAGTGTGCCCTTGTGAATGAGGTTTACTCACACTAGTGTATGCTGTAGTATGCCCTTGTGAATGAGGTTTACTCACACTAGTATACGCTGTAGTGTGCTCTTGTGAATGAGGCCTACTCGCACTAGTGTATGCTGTAGTATGCCCTTGTGAATGAGGTTTACTCACACTAGTGTATGCTGTAGTGTGCCCTGGTGAATGAGGCCTACTCACACTAGTGTATGCTGTAGTGTGCCCTTGTGAATGAGGTTTACTCACACTAGTGTATGCTGTAGTGTGCCCTTGTGAATGAGGCCTACTCACACTAGTGTATGCTGTAGTGTGCCCTTGTGAATGAGGCCTACTCACACTAGTGTATGCTGTAGTGTGCCCTGGTGAATGAGGCCTACTCACACTAGTGTATGCTGTAGTGTGCCCTTGTGAATGAGGTTTACTCACACTAGTGTATGCTGTAGTGTGCCCTTGTGAATGAGGCCTACTCACACTAGTGTATGCTGTAGTGTGCCCTTGTGAATGAGGCCTACTCACACTAGTGTATGCTGTAGTGTGCCCTTGTGAATGAGGTTTACTCACACTAGTATACGCTGTAGTGTGCTCTTGTGAATGAGGCCTACTCACACTAGTGTACGCTGTAGTGTGCTCTTGTGAATGAGGTTTACTCGCACTAGTGTATGCTGCAGTAAGCTCCTGTTAACGAGGCCTAAAAACCATATCAAAATTACTTCAAGGTAAACGCTACATTAATAATAAAAAGCATATGTGCTGACTTAAATAAGACTGATATATTTATATTATTCTTTCTCTGTGGAGCAAGCCACCGAAAAACCTTTTTTCGACTTGACGTATTGCGACCAATGCAATGTGTTTAGAAAGCGGTTGTTATGTGTTGCTTCGCTTTGCATATTGGTTTATGGAGTGAAAGTTTTATGTGGTAGCAGAGTTGTGCTTTGCTGTGCAGTGCAAACCAAGGCATCAATACATCTTTTATAGTCAGGTCATCACATAAAAACGCGGCGAACATTATGTCAGGCTTAGTTCATCCCAGCGACCTCACACAGAGCACTGGCATGCCTAGGTGGAACCTCACTAAAAGGAATTCTGTTTGTTTGGTTTATACTGTTGTCCAACCCAACTTCCAGACTTCCCAAGTGGTGCAAAAATAGAATTTGAAGCTAGCGTAGTTAATGAAGGTGACTTCAACAAGAAAATAGCTCTGTAGTTGGCCTAAATACGAGTTGGCACATGGCCCTGCTTGAGGTTGCTGGCCCCACTGACATTAGAATGGTTCAGGCACCACCTTCCCTATTCTCACATTACTTAGTTCTACCATAGTCAAAACGAAGCAGAACAGGACTGCTCATTGTTGGAAGCTCTAACCTCATTTGATTCTTTTTGTGAAATTCCATTCGCCTGGCTGTACAAAAATAAACAGGATTACAGTACAACAGGCTTCTGTAATTCCAGCACGAGTGACAGGTTAAATGCGTTTATTGTATCCGTCCTTTTTTTCTGCTGGCAATATAAATCTCACTGCTTTCTTCCGATTTAAGCTTAATGCAAATTTGCAAAGTACAATGGTATGCAGTAAGTCATTGCAACAGTCAGTAGAAGCTTGGATAGTAATAAATGATGATTTCATGTTGAATGGCGGGGATTATTCTAAACGCATTCTCAAATTCATGAATTAGCGAGTGCTGCTATTGATTACTGTCAGCAATGAATACCTTCTAGTGAACTGTGCTAAAAGTATACATGTCAGTATGATAAAAAGTACTCAGCAGGCTCCAGAATTATGGTGCGGTGCCTTTACATAGGTTTACCCGCTTGCCTTAGCACCCTGAGTGCCCTAAAACCAGGAGTGCTACAACAAACAAGTTTCAGTACTTTCAAGTAGTGTCATGCAATGGCCTGCCCCCTCCACCTTCCACATAGTGCTACTGACCACCAGTAAGGCCAACCATCGTAGTGATGGGCCAATAGAAAACACCTCAAGGAAAGAGGTGACAGACCAGAGTTCCAGTTCGACTACCAACGAGTGTCATAAGTCTCAATTCAAAAGTATGTGCTGGCACTGGTCATTACACTTATTGCAGTTCAGGAGTCTTGTTAATACTTTTATGGTATGGATAGGTTTCCTTTAAGGGCTTATTCACACCAGGTGCATGGAGCTGCATTTAGGGCCAGGACAAGGAGTGGGCGGGGGGGGGGGGGGGCGGCTGCCCTAGGTGCAGATGTGCACTGTAGGGATCGGGGCACCATGTGGTAAGCTCATTCTGTCTACAAGACTAAGGGTCCTTTAACATGGGGTTTCCGCCCGGCGGACTCCGTTTGCTCAGCAGGGATCGATCCACTGATCCTCGCTGAGCAGGCGGATGACGGCTCTGTCTCTGCTTAAAGTAAAAATCAGCGCAGACACTCTATAATTGGTGAACCATAGATATCTATAGGTTAGATCAGGGGTCTTCAAACTATGGCCCTCCAGTTGTTCGGGAACTACAATTCCCATCATGCATGGTCATGTCTGTGAATGTCAGAGTTTTACAATGCCTCATGGGATGCGTAGTTTCACAACATCTGGAGGGCCTTAGATTGAGGATCCCTAGGTTAGATAATAACTTATTAACATTTAAAAGCATCAATTTTCAATATGAACAAAATGCTTGAAGTGCCAAGGTGAAAGTGAATCAATATATAAAAAATTAAGATAAAAAATCAACATAAAACAATCTGAAATCCGTAAACCCGAGATATGGGTAATGAAAGGTATAAAAGAATACAGTGGTATATTTAATACTTTAAAATGCTGGATGATAAAGATAATAAAATTCTTCAAATAATGATATAATGAAGTGATAATGTGCCGAAGATGTAGATATCCCAGAGAAAAAGTGCTAAAGTGATCTTGAAAGTGATCAACAAAAAGCTGAATAAATTAAATAAATATCCTGTGCAAACGTGAGTAACTATCAGCCCCCGTTCACACTAAGGCGACCTGTGAGGCGACCTGGTCGCCTCACAGGTCGCCGTAGCTCGCCTTCCATAGGGAAGCTGCGGACCCGTTCTAATAGGAGCGACACAAGTCGCTCTGACTTAGAAAAAGGGTCCGGAGCTTCTTTGGGGCGACCAGGAGGCGACCGCCATAGACTTCAATGTTATGAAGTCCGTGGCGGCCGCTCCGAGGTCGCGACGCGCTGCTCGCACCGCGACCTCGGAGGTTGCGGTGCGAAGTAGCGTCGCCCCTATGTGAACGGGGCTAAAAGGTCAGTGTTTGTGTAAGAAATAAGCTAAAACAGAAGAAATATTTTGACAAAGTGCCCTATGAAGAGTAGACTAATGTCGCTCTTCGTAATAAAGTGAAATAACTCACTCAATAGTGACACAGGTGATAGTCATACCCAAGACATAAACCTCACAGAAGAAAAGGTGAAAAACGAACGTGAAAATAAAAAGCCCTATGAAGGGCGAACCACTGTCAACTCTTCAGTAAAAAAAAAAAAAAAAAAATGTATATTATTTCCAAATTCAAAGTGTGATGGTGAACAGTATCATAAAGTGACAAATGCACTATGATTACTCTAACAAGAATAAATAATCAACCAAAAAAATAGTAGTAAAAGTCCAAATCAGTGCTGATAGTTGAAACAAAGATCAAGTTCATATCAGGTGAAATAATTAAGTCATTCCGGTGATTCCCAGTGTGACCTTTAGTGAGCTACGATTCCAAAAAATAGGTGTAATGGCCGCTCACCTCCATTAACACTCAATAGAGCGTTTCAGGTATCACACGTCAACCTGTAGACCTAAGGGGATGTCTCCTCTGGGTGCAGTATGTGTCACAATCCAGATCCTCTAGGTTGGCATCAGACAGGGGGTGACTGCTACAGAGCTGGTTTAGAGCACTCGTTTACCAGCGAAAAATCGGAAGGAAATCTCATAGTGTAGTAACTTCAAAAAATGTTTAATAAGTATAATTCAAGGTTGCACTTACAACTATGCAGATATAAGAACGTCTCCGTTTGCTCAGCAGGGATCGATCCGCTGATCCTCGCTGAGCAGGCGGATGACAGCTCTGTCTCTGCTTACTTTGCAGAGACAGACGTGTCAGATCCCCACTCTCCTCTATGGGAGATCGGATGAAAACAGGCCGCCTGTCCGTTTTTCATTCAATCCGATCCTCCAGACGGATGGAAAATAGGGTTTTTATCCGTCTGGATTTTACATCGCATTGGAAAGCAGCGGACATGTCACCGCTGACATCCGCTGCTCTATAGAAGTACATGGAGCATCTGATCAGATCTGCCTGAAAAACTGACAGGCGCACCTGATCGGAAAGCCCGTGTGAAAGGGGCCTAATAAGAGTAGTGACAGCTGCATCATTGATCTTGTCAGCTCAGTACATGAAGCAGGAAATGGAGGAGGAGAAAGCCGGGCGGTAGTGTGCACTGTCTCCTCTCTCTCCCCCTCCTTCTTCCTGCTAATACAGCACTCCTGTATTCAAAAGCCAGCAGCGGTGTTCACAGGAATACATCAGCACTGCTCTGGTGGGAAGGAGGAGGGTGAGAGAGAACACCCACACATCCGAGTGCTAGAGGAGGTGTGGGGGCGGGGCAGAGTTCTCTCTCCTCCTTCATGCCAGTACAGCACCCTTGCACACACAGCTCTTCCAAATACATTGTTTTGGATGTATTCTTTTTTTATTTTATTTTTTTATTTGCTGTGCATTTTGAGATTTATTATTGTTGGCAATGCCTGCCACTAACTTCATAGAAAGAGATCTAAATGCATTTTAGGCTTTATTCACATAGTTAGGGGGCTGTATACCCAGTTGCTTAAGCTGTGGTTTTACTATCCCCCCCCCCCCAACCGCAACCTGAACCTGGACATGCAGCCTCTTAGGGCTGTACATGCTGTGGGCACAATGCTATGCTTTCCGGGCAAAAATTAAACAGCATGTCGCATTTGGCAGGCATTGAGCGCAACTAATGCAAATCTACGGGCCCATGCCACAACCACTCCACAGCTGAGAGCAATGCAGGTGATTGCAGGACAGTAGTGCGACATTTTCAGGGTTAATTTAGGCATAGCTGCCAACATTTGAAAAAAAATTCCAGGGACACTTTGCAGCACAGCTATCAATTACTTACCACACCCACTTCCCCGAAGCCCTGCCCACTCCACATAATTAATCTCTGCCTACTTATCATCAGATTATAGGGTCTACTCATTAAAGAGAGAATTACAGGAAATTGAAAAGGGAATTTCAAACTTAAGGCCAAAGTAGCAGAGTAAATTACCCGGGACAGGGTCCTATTTGCCGGGACTGTCCCGGCAAAAGCGGGACAGTTGGCAGCTATGAATTCATGCAGTGAGGAGGAGACATAATGCTTTTCAAATGCCCCCTGAAGATGGATGCAATGTTACTACAGCTACTTAAAGCGGAGTTCCACCCTAAAATTAAACTTACCTCCATCTTCTCTCTCCGGGTCACCTGAAAAACAAATGGATAATCGCAATTTTTTTTTTTTTTTTTACTTACCTGGTTTAGAAGATAATATACTTACCTTACTTCCCCTTCCTCCTCTCGGCGGCCACGGTGATTCGTCACTTCCTGGCTTGCAATGATTCCTGGGAGCTGAACGTCATCGCTCCCAGGAATCAATGCGCCTGCACCGGCCCCGACGTCAGTTCCGGTGCAGGCGCCGTCATACCTTGCTAAACAGCTTCTGGGCATGCCCAGAAGCTGTGCAGGGATGACGCTGCGGCACCGGAAGTGACAGCGGGGCCGGTGCAGTGCATCGTGGGACCGAAGAAGACAGAAGAGGACACAGAAGAGGATCGCGCTGGCTTCAAGCTGCCCACACCTGAGATGGCAGCGCTGGACAATACATTTTCAAGGTAAGTATTTCTTCTAAAAGGTAAGTGCAACTCGGGACAGATCAGAGGCTAGCCATTGTGGAATGCACTAGCCCTGACTGTCCGGGGGGTATTTTTATTAAAAAAAAACTTTCCCAGGGTGGAACTCCGCTTTAATGTGTTGAAAAGGATTTGGCTCTGTCTGATGTTTGGATGCACTTTTAGAAGTACAGTCAGATGCATCTAAAATGCACAGGAACCATATTAGTACGGACTTACCCTTCAATTACCTAGAGAAGAGTTCTTTTTTTTTTTGAACCGCACAATGTGCTGTATAAAAAAGTGAGGATTACAGTATATTATTATTTGCCTTGGGTGAAAATCCGAAGAAAGTCCAAGCAGTCAAACAATAAACTTGGACGCTGAATATATTTGACATGTGGTTTTTGTTCTGTTTTTAGAATTAAATCATATGTTTTCTTTCTTCCAATTCTACATCAGCTGTTTTGGAAAAGTGAAAAGGCCTGGCAAAGCCAGGAGAAAAATGAAATCCCTCTCCACATTTACATACATGTGTTAAAAATAAAATATCATAGGTTGCTCTCTATTATTATTTCTTCTTTTTTGTTTTGTCATTTTTTTTAACGGTTGTGTTATGTTTGATGGGATCACATGACTCGTCAGATAAAGATCTTGTATTGTTAGGATACAATGCGGGTCATTTGAGTGCAAAACCGTATGCAGACACTTACATCCTGCTCTGCAGACTCAGCAAGTCCCCATGAGCCTCCATTAGGAGTAAAAGCATAAAAAGTTCAATGTCCTTCCTATGCTCTCTGAAATGGAAAAGTGATCTCATATATTTACTGCCACAAAAACGTAACAGACAAACATGTATCGACAGTTTGGGGAAACTTATTAGTGCAGAAATGAAAAATATCCTTATTACACGCAGTCATGCAATATATCATTCTTGTATGAAGGTGTGACCAGAAAATTACGAAAAACATATATATTATTTGCTTTATCCTACTAAAATGGTTATACTTAACCCCCCGGAGGATTTGGCTGCTGAAAGACCAGGGGGTATTTTGCGATTCGGCACTGCGTGAATTTAACGGACAATTGCGCGGTCGTGCGACGCTGTACCTAAACAAATTTGACGTCCTTTTTTTCCCACAAACAGAGCTTTCTTTTGGCGGTATTTGATCACCTGTGCGATTTTTTGATCATGCGCTATAAACAAAAAAAGAGCGTCAATTTTGCAAAAATAACAATATTTTTCACATTTTTTTATATGAAATTCCCCCCCAAAAAAAATGTAAAAATCAAAATTTTTTAACATTTTTGGCCAATTTGTTTTATGCTACATATGTTTGGTAAAAAAAAAAAAAAAAAAAAAAAAATCGCAAAAAGCGTATTTTGATTGGTTTGCGTAAAAGT